>NW_022103903.1:22155278-22157127 GCF_000313985.2 Echinops telfairi
ACCATCACAAAGCAAGAGACCTGAGAACTAGAAAGGCGAGGCTCACCACCCATTTCAATTAGCCTTTCAATTAGCCCCACATGTGAAACTCATTCTCTCAACCAGGTTGGCACAATTAACTAACTCACCTCCCAATGTTGGGACAAGGGGAACTAGGGTCACCACATGCTATGTTTTGAGCTGCTACTTGCAAGGCCAGCAGTTTAAACCCACCAGCCACTCCACGGGAGAAAGATGAGGCTGCCTGTTTCCATAAAGATTTATGATGTCAAAACAAGTCCACCAGGAGATGGAATCTATAGAGAGCTTTAGTTTATGTTTTTGTTATTGGCCCTTTTTGTTTTATTTTCATTTTAGCTCTTTATTGTGACTTAGGGAAAGGAGTACAGAGACGACAGTCAGGTTGACTAACAATTCATAAACATTTTATTTCAACTTATCCACTGCAATCCCTCAATGTCCCATCCCTTATCCTACTGCCTCCCTGTGTTTCCTGTTTCCATTCCTCCTTTTCTAAACCTCTGAACCTTCCCCTTGGGTAAACCCTGCCTTTCTGATCTGAAATGGTTGGCAGTCTAACATGAGGGTGAGTTCAGTCCCAGACTTGAAGGGTGACTGAAAGCTATCTTCCCGGGGATTCCAGTCTCTTATCAACCAATGGACCTGGTCTCTTTTATACTTTTTAGTTTTTCCACAGTTTTCCCCCACTTAATCCAGGACCATCTAATGTGACCCTTTCTGGGGTTGTTGGTATTGGTAGCTCTGTGGATTCTGGGGTTCATATGGTCCATTCACCCCCTGGACTAATTGTTTCCTTATGTTTTCCAGTTTTCATCACTCTTCTTTTCTCTAGATAGGGAGAGACCAAGAGTTTCATCTTTGGTGGCTGCTCATGAATTTTGAAGACCATAGTCACTTCGTTGAAGTAGGATGTAAAACATTGTCATTGTGAACTAGGTTATACTATCTTTGGGGGCCCCGTACACTACCGTCCTAATCCCTAAAGCCCAGAAACTCATTCTCTCAATGCATCTTGGTTAGGTGTAAGAAATTATCATAGTGTGGGTCCCTGTACACTCCACTACATTCATGGATAATTTTATGTCAAAGGTAAATCCACATATACAAATATCCACCATCAAGCTGACATGCATTTGTGTGCACACTCCTGCTTGTCTATCCAGGCATCGGCTTGTAGATCACCTCTGTTGCAGGATTATGTATATAACAGTGGTTGCCTTTAACTCTTGTCAACCTCTTAGTGTCTTCCCATTTCCATCATCGTTTGCCCTCCTCCATATTGTACATTGCCTTCCTCTTTGGAACATATACTTAAGCCACAAACATACCTCATATTTCATAAGCCATTCCTGCACATGCAATCTAATCTCATAACCTACCCTGTTTCCCCGAAAATAAGACAGTGTCTTATATATTAATTTTTGCTCCCAAAGATGCGTTAGGTCTTATTTTCAGGGGATATCTTATTTTTCCATGAAGAAGAATATGGTACACATTTATTGTTTATTGTTTTATTAAAAGAGATCTCGCACTTCCTGTCTGCTCCGGCTGTGCTGCATGGAGGCGCCTGCCACTACTGTCCAGAATCCAGAGTTATGGTAGGTTCGGGGGGCCTTATTTTCAGGGATGAGATAGTTTATTGTGCCAGCCTGGCTGATAAACGCATGTGGGATTGACTGAAGGGCAGAGAGATAAATGGCTTGGTGAGCCTTGCCTTTCTTGTCTCTCGCTCTGTGATCATCGGACCAGTGTGCGGCTGCCTTGCTTGTTCTGTGCCTCAATTTAAAGACTACACTGCCTGTGGGACGCCTAGCCTGTGGACTGTGTC
>NW_022103903.1:22175129-22178772 GCF_000313985.2 Echinops telfairi
CCTCCCAGCTCTTTCCTCTATTTCCCTTGATTTTCCTCCTGTCCCACTATCATGCTCAGTCCTCACCATGATTTCAGCACTTCCTCTTTGTTACATTCCCCCTGATCATGCCCTACCAGGTTTCCCATTTTAAAGAGGAGGAAGTAACTGTGAACAGGCCAAAGTATATGATGTTAGTAGACAGCTAACATCTAATATTCTCCAAATTGAACCAATATTACTGTATTTCAATGTTGACCCTTGAGTGGATCTGCCTCCCTCTTCCTCTCTTTAGGGTGCTGCAAAGTATAAAATCCCTTGGGGAAGGATGAGGAAGACGTTGTTTTCAACTTAAATTCTCTGCTATAGTCTTATGAATGTAAAATTGGGAGTTGCTGAGATTAGACATCTGGGTTCTACAGTTCCCTGTTAGCCTCTGCCTTCCTCATCATCACATGTAGCCAAGTGAGCTATAATCTGAGAGCATTTTTCCAGTTTACTTAGTATTCATGTGAGCTTCAGGATCAACACCAATAACCTTAACTCCTTTCCCCTCCGGTTAAGTGAATCTCCAAGGATTTAGGAAGTTTCTCAAAAAGACCTACTGTGCCTCTTTCAGGAAAAAGTCCATTGGGGCTGCTTCCCACTTTCACCAGACATAGTTTTACAGGCCTTGTTGGGGGACTTTTCTTCCAAGGCATAGCATTTAGCAAAATAGTCTTTTTTTATTCTTAGACAAATCTACCTAGAAAGGATGATCGAACTGGGCCCCAGCTGATGGAGCTATGGTGGTGCAGAGGGTTCCATATAAAGCAGCTAACGGATCAACTCAATACAGTGTGTTTGTTTGTTGTTTTTTTTTTGTGGGGGTTGGTGTGTGCCTCAGCTGATGAGCAGCTCTGGATCACAAATAATTCCAGGAAACAAGCGCAAAGGAAGGTGCATGTCATATTTTAGATCATTTGAATAATACCACTATGAGCAGGGATGTTTCTGCATGTTCCCAAAGCATATTATTCAAGGTACTTGCAGACCAAAATGGAGATAAGAGCCCAGGACGGCCCGTCCAGGATGCCAGACCACACTGCACGGAAGCAGCATCAGTTGCCCACCTGCCAGCTCCACCTTTCCGCTGCCGGAGTCCTCTCTGGCTTTCTCACCCTGGCAGTGTTCTTCCTAGCCCTGGGCATCATCCTCATCCTGTCTACCAAGAGCACCAGGGAAATAGAGGTTTTTCCCATCTTACATTTGTAATATACTTGTTGAGAACTTTCCATCTGGGGCTGTAAAGGGAAGCAGTTTGAGAACACAAAGCATCAGGGGGAATGAAACAAGATGTCTCTTTCAGCTGACCACCGATGGTAACAGGACTGGTTTTGTTTATTCTGACTCTCTCTCCAAGATGGCCATTATGCTGGTCATGTTGGTATAAAAAACAAACCCACTGCCAGCGAGTCCATTCAAGCTCAGCAACCTACAGGACATAGTACGGCTGCGTTGGGTTTTGGAGACTTCAGTCATTACGGGAAGAGCAGACAGCTTCATCTTTCTCCTGAGGAGGGACTGGTAAATTTTAGCTGCGCATGTTAAGGTTAAGCAGCTCCATGCATAACCCACTGTGCCATCAGAGCTCCTTATTGGTGTACAAGGATCTGAAAAAAAAACAGAACCTTTTTTTTTTTCTGCTGGCAGAGGACTGAGACAAGAGACTAGTATAGGTGGGAATAGGGGAGGAAAGGCGAAATAATTGCTATGGCCTAGCAGTCATGTTGCTAACAAGAGGTGAAGAATCAAAGACACAGGTCTTCAAGTTCACCCACTTTCAAGCATTTTGTCTTTCTGATTTGGAAAGGAACTTCATCTGAGAACATTAGTTTAGAAAAGGCAATAATCCAAGCCTTTCTAGCATGGCCCAATACACCAGGTTCTGGCACCTGTCTCAGGCCCGTCTCAGCCTCTTGCCAATTCAATTACCAAGCTGTTGGAGGATGACTCCTAGGCGCAGGTCGGAGGTGGGGAGACAATAACTCGTCTAAGGCACCATCAGCCATGTCTGTATGTCATCGCATGAATTACATCAGTATTCCACCCACATCCGCTCTGAGCAGACTACTTGCCATCCATACTAAATGTGACCTCCTCTCTGAAGACAGGCACTGAACACCAATCTATTTCTGCTCGTGATAAGCTTTTTGTGCTGAGTCAGTGCTAATTTAATAGCAATGCATATATGAAAGTGCTAAGGGTTCAGTGGAGTAAGTGGGTCAGAGTTGGTTCCTGTCCTCAATGAATTAACGGTAATGTGCGATAAGAGTAAAGAGCTCAGCTATGACTGACTTGTTCACTGTCTCCCCAAATACCCTTCCAAGCACATTTCCCAGCACAAGGTAGTTGAAGCAATGGCTTAAGGCAAATAGTGAGGACCTCAAAGACTAAAATGACTTTCCAGGTTCCACACCCCTCTGCAACCCTCTACTATCTCTTGACTTACATTTTCAGCTATTTTCTAACTACTACCACCACCACCACCACCACCACCTCCCACCACTACCTACCACCATCGTAGCCTTTGGCAGTTTTTCTCTGCAAGAATTAAATGCACATAGGTGCCCTGGTGGTGTCGTGGGTTGTGCATTGGGCTTCTAAATACAAGCTAAGCACTTTGAAACCACAAGTTCCTTTCCGGGAAGATGAAACTTTCTACTCCAAAAACGTGTACTGTCAGATATACACAGGAGCAGTTCTGCTCCGTCCTATAGGGTCACTTTGAGTCAGAATTGACTCGATGACAATGAGTTTGTGTTGTATTGTGACGCTCCCAGTTTTAGATTTAAACCCTTCTCTTCTCCATAGCAGAATATCAACCTTTGCTTCTTCCAGTTCGTTAATTATACTCTACTCTCAAAAGAAGTTCAGAGAGTAGAGTAATCACATAAGACCACTTGTGAGGATGGTACAGGGCGGGACGGTGTGTCGTTCTGTTGTGCACAGGATAGCTAGGAACTCACTTGATGCACTTAACAACCACACTCTCAAAAGGATTATGTAATAATTTAACTGATTCTCACGATAATTTAGATAACACTCTAGGTCAATATGTTATTTATTCCTTCCAATCCTTTCATATTTAATTGAATATGAAAGACCAAACCTGTTGCCCTGGAGTCAGCTCTGGCCCTAGCAACCCCACATGTTTCAGAGTTGAGCCACTCTGCAAGGCTGTTGAAGCTGAGATCTTCTCAAAGTAGATCTGATGGTTGTGTTCTTTTATTTTTAATGAAAAAAAATTGCAATATTTCTTCATTTTAAATTTTAAAAAAATCACTTTATTGGGGGCTCATACAACTCTTATCACCATCCATACATATGTCAATTGTGTAAACCACACTTATACATTCATTGCCCTCATCATTCTCAAAACACTCGCTTTCCACTTGGGCTCCTGGAATCAGCTCCTCATTTTACTATTTTTGTCCCCTCCCTCATGAACCCTTAATAATTTATAAATTATTCTTTTATCATATCTGGTTGTGTTCTTTTTATTAATCATTTTATTGGGGGCTCATACAACTCTTATCACAATCTATACATAAATCCATCCATTGTGTCAAGCACATTTGTACATTTGTTGCAATCATCGTTCTCAAAATATTTGCTTTCTACT
>NW_022103903.1:22178872-22180072 GCF_000313985.2 Echinops telfairi
AATTATTATTATTTTGTCATGTCTTACACTGTCCAATGTCTCCCTTCATCCACTTATCTGTTTTCAGTCCCCCAGGGAGGGAGTTAAATGTAGATCCTTGTAATCAGTTCCCACTTTCTACCTCACCTTGAATCCACCCTCCCGGTATTGCCACTCTCAGCACTGGTCCTGAAGGGTTCATCTGTCCTGGATTCCTTATTTTTCCAGTTCCTATCTGTACCAGTGCCCATCCTCTGGTCTAGCCAGATTTGTAAGGTAGAATTGGATCATGATAGTGGTGGCGGTGGCAGGGGGTGGGGAAGCATTAAAGAACTAGTGGAAAGTTGTCTGTTTCATTGGTGCTATACTGCACCCTGACTGCCTCATCTCTTCCTTATGACCCTTCTGTGAGGGGATGTCCTGTATACTTAACTGTCAACTTTTCAAGAATTTCTATTCCTAAAAGTTAAATCCTAATAATTAAATTTCATGGAGGATGTGAATAACATTTAATAATTCAGGGAGCCCCATGGACTCGCTTCATATAGGAAAGGATTTTCTTGCTGACGACTTGTACTGTGACCGACAGTCTGTCTTGTTTTCTAAAGATGAAGGTGTGAGAATGGAGTATAGAGGTCTTACTACTTTAGAAACGATCTACCGGATGTTACAAAAGTATATCTTACATGCTTGTGAGGGACGAGTTGTGGAAACCTGAAGTGATTTGATGAAATTAAATAAGAAACTGATCCTTTACGCTGAAAGATTAACTAATGAAGAAAGGATTGGGATTTGTTGTTGCTGCTGAGACTGAGGAGTGATTTTAGAGGCTTCCATTATGGGAAGGACTCAGAGGTTGCTGTCCTGAGTAAGGGGACCCAGGCTTACTGTGCAGGACAACAACATGAGGAACGTCTCCAGATGCTTGCTCTGTGGAAGGGCTTTCAGGATGAGAGACTCTACTTGTGAAAGTCATCTTACCCAAAGTGAACATGGGACCTGATCTCCTCCACAGCTTCCTCTGACCCCAGCATTCTTTTTTTTTAATTCATTTTATTAGGGGCTCATACAACTCTTATCACAATCCATACATACATCCATTGTATAAACATTTGTACATTCATTGCCCTCATCATCCTCAAGACATTTGCTCTCCACTTAAGGCCCTGGCATCAGGTCTTCATTTTTTCCCCTCCCTCCCCACTCCCCACTCCCTCATGA
>NW_022103903.1:22181473-22204329 GCF_000313985.2 Echinops telfairi
TTGTTTTCTCCTCCAGATTGTTCATCCAGCCTATCTTATTTACACAGACCTGCGGAGATAATAACATGCACAAAAGCAAGACAGAGCAAAACCAATCAACAATATACATCAAAACAACCACACCAACAAAACACTGACAAAAAACAAAACAAAACATAAAAAAAGAAAAGCTTGTAGTTAGTTCAAGGATTGTTTGTTGGCCTTTAGGAGTGTTGTCCAGTCCTCCTCAAGGCCTGGTGAGCCAGGATGTGCTCCACTCTTTCTTACTCTCCCTTCATCTGCTCCCGTGTGCTTCGATCAGATATGTCCCTCTCCGGAGCTGCAGATTAAATTCAGTCCTTTAAAATAAATTCTTCTGCGGGGAGGGGCAGGCATCCACTTAGTATTTGGAACATTCTGAGGTATACATCTTAAGAATTTATCATATCCTTTGAAAGCGGAGCACAAATGTAGCAGGCTGGGTCACTGAAAACTATATGAGCCAGAAATACAGATCCAATAGGCATGTGAAGGAAGAACTGAGATGAAATTCTTGCAGGACTCCCCACCTTCCCACCCCAACCCCACCTGGACACACACCCCAGTTGGCATCCTCAGTGATGGGCTCCCACTGATTGAAACAATGGAGACTTGACTCCTCCCAGCAGGCAGCCTGGGTAGTTGATGTATGTACTAGAATCTATTGCTAGGAGGACAGCTGCCTCTTTGCCACAGATGAATTTTTGTGATGATCTGTCTCCTCGTATGTTAGGTTTTTTCCTGTCAAAAGTACATTTTCCCATGAAAATTTTTCCCCATTCTATTCAGTATAAGATTGTGGTAGATATATAATCATTTGTCAACTTGAGGATTAACAGTGTAGGGGTGGAGTCTAGCTTGTAAATCAGATCATAGCCAATGAGGCCTCTATGTGGGCATGACCTTCTCTTGAGAATTCTGGGAAATTCGGTACTTCGTCCTTGGAGGTGGGAGAATCTGCTCACACCCTGGGAGACAGAGCAGCTGACAAGACACATGGACCCACCCTGATGCAGAGACCCCTGCCAGCACTGAGATATTTCCAACGCCACTGGATCCAAGGACTTTCTACCCACTGGAATGTGATCTTCCACATTCAGCGTCACTGCAGTCACTGCATGTGTTTTGTGAGTCTCAAAAGGACTTTATAGATTTCTATTGGACATATGGGCTAGTATCGGACTTATGGACTTGATCTAGACTGGGCTGGATGTTTTCTCATTGTTCACTTGCTCTTGTGTATCAATCTCTTTCTTATAAACATATGTGTGTCCATGGATTTGTTTCTCTAGTCTACCCAGACAAACACAAAGATGATTAAAAAGGAATTCATCCTTTCCTCTTCTCACCTAGGCCACAACAAGAAAGATTTATCCTCTTTTTAGCTTACTCCAACTAAGGAAGATCATTTCTACCTCTCCAAAATGCCACGCTATGTATAGCTATAGGTTTACATGGCCGTTTGGGCGGCAATGTAAAGAGTGCTACCATAAGCAGAAAATCAAAGCTATGTTTTCCTCATAATAAATATTTAGTGCTGAAAAACACCTAAGGTATGATTGAATCAAAGAGCATTTGATCATGAAATAATGTTTTTCTATTTCTGTATTGATTGACTCTCAATAGGAATCCGTGAAAGAGAATGTATACTTAGATTAAAGATGCAGAACACAAACTCATTGATCAAATAATTGCTACAAAACGATGCTGATTGTCAAAATGTGGACGACCATGAAGGTTTAATATTTAACTGAAGATCAGAGTTTAATTAAATTCAGAACAAAATCTAGAACCCTACTTTCTTCTCAAACTCTAATGTGCTATCACAATTAGGACTCAACCTTGTTCCTTAGTACCTTTTAAAAACTAGCACAAATATTTTCTAGACAAGTTCAAGCCATACTGTGTATTAAAAGAAAAAGTTATGTAAATACTGTCCTGATCTGAGTATAGCTAAGTAGTCTTTTCATAATTGTAACCTAACACACTCATCTGTCAATTTGATATACTACAGTAGCTTGCATCATTCCTTGAGGCTGGAAGCTATGCCACTGATATTTCAATTACTAGCAGGGTCACACAGGGTAGACAGATTTCAGCACAGCTTCCAGACTAAGAACAGATTGGGTAGAAGAAATATGTTGTCCACTTCTGAAGGACTGTCCACTTATGAGTAGCAACAGAACATTGTTGGATATAGTGCAGGAAAGTGAGCCTTTCCAGTTGGAAGGCACCCCAAATGCTACTGGAGAAGAATTGCCTCCTCATAATAGAGTCAGCCTTAATGACATGGGTGGACCAAAGCTGATGGAGTATGACTTAGAATAAGAACCTATAGCTGAAAACATCCACTAATAATCAGAACATGGCATGTATTGAGATGAATCTAGAAAAATGGGAGTGTGTTAAAAATGAAATGGAACACATAAGGGTCAATATCCTAAGCATTAATGAGCTGAAAGAGACTGGTGTTGACCATTTTTAGAAGAACAATCACATGGTCCACTGTGCCAGGAATGGCAAATTCCAGAGGAATGATAACTCCTTCGGCACCAAAAAGAACATTTTGAGATCTATCTTAAAGTACAATGACGTCTGTGATAGGATACTATCACCACACCTAAAGGAAGACCAGTTGATACAATTATTTTTATGACCATTTATGCACCAACCCCTAAAGTCGATAAGGACAAATATTAAAGAATTCTAACAACTTCTTTAGTCTGAAGTTGATCAAACATGCAGTTAACTGGCACTGATAATTACTGTGGATTGGAATATGAAAGTTAGAGACAAAGAAGGATCAGTAGTTGGAAAATAGAACCTTGGTGAGAGAAATGAAGTTAGTGATCCCATAATAGGATTTTACAAGACCAATTACTTCTACATTGGAAATGGCTGTTTTCAATAATGTAAACAGTGATAAGTAAGATACACAAGAATCAAATTGATTGTATCTGTGGGAAAAGATGATGGAGAAGCTCCTCAGGGGCGGGGAAACTAGACCCATTTGTATATTTTTGAATCATACAAAATTATCGACTTAAAACTAGCCAGCTAACATTAGTTAAAATTTTTAATGAACTCACTCCTATTGTGATAGCTGGAGATGCTTCTCTCTGGTGAGGTTTGTATGTTTGCTCCTTTTGATAATTTTGCAGGCTTTATACAGCCTCAGGGCCAAATGTTCCCCACATCTGCTCAGTATCATTCACCAAAACAAGGGCAGGGTCAGCTATGGAACAGATTGCTTATATGCAAGTTGAGATTGAAGTTGAAGAAAATTAAAGCCAGTTGATGAAAGACACGATATGACCTTCCAGTACATTCAGTACCTTCCACCTGAATTTAGAGAACATTGCAAGAACAGATTTGACGCATTGAACACTAATGACAAAAGACCAGATGAGTTGTTGGATGACATAAAAAACATCATACATGAAGAAAACAAAAAGTCACTTTAAAAAAAACAAAAAACAGGATAGACAGCCTGCCATCTTGCTGGAAGCCCTGGACCATTTTTGTTTTCTTGTTTGTTTTTTGAAGGCATCCTAACAAGATTAAGACATGTGTAATCCTGCGGTAATTTGTCTGCAGGCATCCACTGGTTCAAGAGGCATGTGTAAATATATTTTGTTTGGAATAAACCTGTGCAAGTATGAACTGGGAAAAATTATAGGACAGAAAGAAAAGACTATAGTGGATGTAGGAAGAGACTCTGAAACTTGCTCTTGAATGTAGCTCAACTTAAACAAATGAAATACATTATGAAGTAAAAGAGCTGAGCAGTAAATTTCGATGGGCTGTTCAAGAAGAGGAAGTAAAGCCTTATAATGAGATTTGCAAAGACCTGGAGTTGGAAAACCAAAAGGGAAGATATACTCAGCATGTCTCAAGCTGAAACAGCTGAAGAAAAAGTCCAAGCTTCTAGTTGCAATGTTGAAGGGTTCTGTAGGCAAAATACTGACTGATGCAGGAAACGTCAAAAGAAGATGGAAGATATATAGTTACTATATCAAAAATAATTAGTCCAAATCCAACCATTTCGAGAGATAGCATGTGTTTAAGAACTGGTGATATTGAAGGAAGAAATTAAAACTGCACTGAAAACAGGGCTCCAAGAATTAATGTAATAACAATTGACATTTTTGAAAACGTAATGCAACACTGGAAGCATGCATTCATCTATGCCAAGATATTTAGAAGTGAGCTACCTGGTACAAAGTAGGGGGGGGGGATCCATATTTGTACCCATTGCAAAGAAAAGTGACCCAATAGAATGCAAAAACATTATAGAACAATATCAATAGTATCACCTGCAAGTAAAATACTGCTAATGATTTTTCACCAATGATTGCAGCAGTACATTGACAGGGAGCTGCCAGACACTCAAACCAGATTCAGAAGAGGATGTGGAATGCAGGGTAAATCATTGCAGATGTTGCATGTATCTTGACTGAAGGCAAAGAAGTCCAGAGAGATATTTGCTTGTGTCTTAATGACTATGCAAAGGCATTTGATTGTGTGGATAAGAAAAAAACACCTATGGATAACATTACAAAGAATGGGAATCCCAGAGCACTTAATTGTGCTCAAGTAGAACTTGTACATGAACCTAGTGGCAGTTATTCAAACAGAAGAGGGGAACACTATGGTTTAATATCAGGAAAGGTGTGCACCAAGATTTTATCCTCTCATCATACTTAATCTGTATGTTGAAGAGATAACCTGAGAAGCTGGATAATATAAAGAAAATTGCAGTATTAGGATTGGCGGGACACTCATTAACCACCTGAAATATGCATATGACACAATCTTGTTTGCTGAAAGCGGCACAAGACTGAAAGAATCAAAATTATGATGATAAACACTACACTCAGACTGGAACTTAAGCTATGTGAAATGCTTTGAGCCCAAGCTCGAAGATCCAACCCTTCCATGCAATTTACCAATTGTTTAATCATATCAGAGCTGGTCTTTGAATGTTTGGAATCTGACTTGAACTTTCATAAAGGAATTCTCAAGTATAACAGGCATAAACGAAGCATAATCCTTATAGGTCAATCGTGAAATGCTTCACTTGATCTTTCCCATAAGCACTTGTTCTGAGATCCCCGGCAGCCAATAGTTACTTGCAGGAAGCAAATCTAAATTTCAGACCTGAGTCTAACCCTGATCCTAACTCAAACATTAAATTTAAGTCTACACCTAACCCTAACCCTAAGTCTAACACCAAAACTAACCCTAATCATAACACTAAGTCTAACCCAACCCAACCTGAACCCTAAACCCAAATATACCCTTAATCCTAACCCTAACTCTAACCCAAAACTTAAACCCAAGTCTAAACCTAAGTCTAACCCTAACCCTAGCATCAACCCTAACACTAACCCTAAGTCTAACACCAAACCTAATACTAACCCTAAACCTAATGATAAGTCTAACCCTACACCTAAGCCTACCTAACCCTGTCTGATACCAACCCTAATGCTAACCCTAACTCTGACCCTAATACTAAACCTAACCCAAACTCTAATATTATCACTCACCCTAACCCTAAGTCTTATCCTAAAAATAGCCCTAACCCTAAATCTAACCATAACCCTAAGCCTAACAATTACCATAAGTCTAAACCTAACCCCATGTCTAACCATAACTCTAAGCTTAACCATAACCATAACCCTAAGTCTAAGCATAACAGTAACCTTAACCCCAACCCTAAACCTTACACAAACCTAAACCCTAACCTGCAACCTAACCCTATCCCTAACCCATAACCTAACAACTCTAACCCTAAAACTAAGTCTAACACAAACCCTAACCCTAACTATAAACCCAACCGTAATCTAACCCTAACCCTAAACTTAACTGTAAGTCTACCCCTACCATAACAATAACCAAGGCACTAAGCAAAGAGTAAACTAAGTCAAACACCCAACCAAACCGAAAACGAACAAGAATCCTAACTATAACCCTGAACCTAACCCTAAGTCTAACCCTAACTCTAAGCATAACACTAACCCTAAATCGAACCCTAACCTTAACTAACCCTAAACCTAAGTCTAACCCTAACAATAACCCTAAGTCAAACACCAACCCTAAGTCTAACACCAACCCTAACACTGATACTAACCCAAACCCAAATTTTAACCCCAACCCTAATAGTAACACTAACCATAACCCCAACCCTAACACTGAGTCTACATCAAGCCTAAACTTAAACCTAAGTGTAAATCTAACCCTAATATTCTTTTTTTTTTCATAAATCATTTTATTGGAACTCATACAACTCATCACAATCCATACATAATCAATTGTGTAAAGTACACTTATACATTCGTTGCCCTCATCATTCTCAAAATTCACTTTCTGCTTGGGTTGCTGGAATCAACTCCTCATTTTCATTTGGCCCCTCCCTTCCTAGCCCCCCTCCCTCATGAGCCCCTAGTAATTTATAAATTATTTTTTATCATATCTTATGCTGCCCGGCATCTCCCTTTACCCCCTTTTCTGTTGCCCATCCCCCAGGGAGGAGGTTATATGTAGATCCTTGTGATCAGTTCCCCCTTGCTACCCCTACTTCCCTCCTGGTATCACCACTGTCACCGCTGGTCCTGAGGGGTTCATCTGTCCTGGATTCCCTATGTTTCCAGTTCCCAGCTGTACCGCTGTGCATCCTCTGGTCTAACCAGGTTTGCAAAGTAGAATTGGTATCATGATAGTTGGGGGGAGGAAGCATTTAAGAACTAGAGAAAGGTTGTGACTTTCATTATTGCTACACTGGACCCTGAGTGACTCATCTCCCCATGACCCCTCTGCAATGGATGTTCAGTTGTCTACAGATGGGCATTGGGTCCCCATCACGCCCTCCCCTCATTCATGATGATATGATTCCCCCCCTCGCCCCACCTTTGGTGCTTGAAACCTGGTTCTCTCAGCCCTTCATGATCGCACGTGTTGGTGTGCTGCTTTCATGTGGGCTTTGTTGCTTCTGGGCTAGATGGCCGCTTGTTTACTTTCAAGCCTTTAAGACCCCAGACGCTATATCTCTCGATAGCCAGGCACCATCAGCCTTCTTCACCACACTTACTTATGTACACATTCGTCTTCAGCGTTTATGTAGGGAAGGTGTTCACACAATGATGGTTTTTGTTCTTTGGTGTCTGCTACCTGATCCCTTCAACACCTCGTGTTCACACAGGCTTGTGTGCTTCTTCTCCGAGCTAGATGGCTGCTTGTTTGCCTTCAAGCCTTTAAGATGCCAGATGCTATATCTTTTGATAGCCGGGCACCATCAACTTTCTTCACCACATTTTCTTATGCACACGTCTGTCTTCAGCGATCATGTTGGGAAGGTGGGTATCGAGAAATGACCACTTAGCTGAGCAAGGTACTCTTGTATTAAGGGAATGTGCACGAGGAGGCCCAATGTCCACCTGCTACCCTACTACTAAACCTATAAATATATGCACATAGGTCTATTTCCCCCATAATCAAATATATTTACACATGCACATGTCTGTATTTAGGCTTCTATGTATGCCCTTTGCCTCCTACTCCTTTCCTCTATTTTCCTTCCGCTTTCCTCCTATCCCACTACCATGTTCAGCCCCATTCTGGTTTCAGTAATTCCTATCAGTCACCTTACCCTTAGTCACTCCCTACCAGTCCTCCCATCCCCTCCCTGCCACTGGTTTTGAACCACTCATTGTTCCCTTGTCCCTGGGTTGGCCAATACCTCCTCCCTTCCCCTGCCTTACACACTCTCATGTCCCTCCGGGACCTTTGGTCCCGTTATTTTCTTCTCATATTGTTTGTCCAGCCTATCTTCTTGAGGTAGACCTGCAGATATAGTAATATGTGCATACAATTCCAGATGGCTTTGACAGCACTAAAGTGGCACATAGGAACATGGCGACAACAGCAGCAACACCGACAAGCTAACAAACAAAAGAACCACTGACATACAAAATTTAAAAGAAGAGAAAAAAATAAAAAAATGGGGAAAAGCCTGTTAATAGTTCAAGGTCTGTTTGTTGACCTTTAGGAGTGTTTTCTGGACGAGTCTGATGGGGTGCCACGTCCTGGCCCCAAAGTCCATTCTGTATACTCCCTCGGGACCTCCTTGCTCAGCTTCCTCCACCACTCCATTGCATGCCCCCAGTGTTTTACCTCAGTGTGGTGGGGACAGCTCAGTCACACATCCCACACTGTGTCTCCGGTGCTGTCCCGTGTAGGGCCATGTGTCAGTGCAGGTTGTTGCACCTTGCAGTGGGGCCGGCTATAGGGTCCTCTCTGTACATCGGGCCCTCCGAGCTGGCTATGATCCTCTGGGCTTGGTGGGCCCAGGTGTGCTCTGCTCCGTTCTTCCTCCATCCTTTGCTTCAGCTTCCTTCTGGGTGTGGTAGGTCAGTTCCTTTCCCACAACAGACGATCTATTTTCATTTTCTGTGGCACTCCCTTCCATGGTGAGGGTCGGGCTAATTCTGGTTAAGGCCGGTGTATGGTTCAGTCTCTTTGTGGATTCCTCCACGCGTTAAGTTGCCCTCCTGATTTGGCATGTCCTGATGGGGTCTGTATGCACGTTTCAGTTCTGTGGGGACAGAACCAACACTCTCCCCTTGGGTGGGTTAGTGTCCTGTTCCCCCGTGCCATCAACTCATTTTATGCCCGCCCCACTTCTCCCTATACCTGCCCCCCTTCCCCTTCTTTATGTTGGATTTTCATGTACCTCCCTAGGTGTGGATTGCCCTCCCTCCAACTATCTATGCTTCCACCTGTTTATTGTGAGATAGGTGTTTATTCTTCTATTCCTGGCGTGCTGATTGTACTTACCCCAGGGGACTCATGTTATACCTGTCCTTTTGAGTTTGGCTTACCTCACTTAACATGATTCCTTCCAGCTCCTCCCACAAAACGACGTGTTTCATGTGATCATCTGTGCTTTTCAGTGCTGCATAGTACTCTGTTGTGTGTATGTGCCAGAGTTTACTAATCCACTCATCTATCGATGGAAACTTAGGTTGTTTCCAAGTCTTTGAGATTGTGAATTGTGCCACAATAAACATTGGAGCACAGATGACTGGTCGTGTTTTATTTGTTGCTTCCACTGCCCAGTAGAGGGATGACTGGGTCATAAGGTAGATCAATTTCTATTTTCTTTAAGCATCTCCAAATTGCTTTCCACAGTAGCTGTACAAATCTTCAGGACCACCAGCAGTGGAGGAGGGGTCCTACTTCACCACAGCCCCTCCAACACTTGTTGCTCTCTGATTTGCTGATTTGGGCTAGCCTCAAGGGTACTAGGTGGTATCTCATGGTTGTTTTGATTTGCATTTCTCTTATGGCTAATGACCTTGAACACTTTCTAATATGCTTATTGTCCATATGGGTCTCCTCCTGAGATAGTTTATTGTGCCAGCCTGGCCAATAAATACAAATGGAATTAATTGAAGGGTGGAGAGATAAATGGCTCGGTGAGTCTCGCCTGTCTTGTCTCTCGCTCTTTGATCATTGGACCAGTGTGAGGCTGCCTTGCTTGTTCTGTGCCTCAATTTACAGGCTACACTACCTGTGGGACGCCCAACCTGTGGACTGCGTCGTTGTAAGTTGAGGTCCCTTTAAGACCACACGATTGAAATTTACATCTCTGGAGCTGAGGACTGACAGACTTGAAGGACTGCTAGTGTCTCACAACTCTCTCAAAGGAGTGAGTTGTACTGAGCCATTTGTACTGCTTTATAATTTAACTGTTCATTTCTTGTATTTTATATATATACATATTTATAATTTAGCAGTTCATTACTTGTGTTATATATCTATCTATATTTATAAATACATATATATATAAAATTATCAGCAATCTGGTTTTATCTCTCTAGAGAACCCTGTCTAACACACCTCCCAGTGAAAGTTCTTTTCAGTTGTTTTACCCACTTCTTTAGGGGGTTAACTGTTTTCCTCTTTTTGCAGATCATGATGGTGTTGTAGATTTTTGTAATGAGCCCTTTGTCTCATTACTAAAAATCCTCTCTCAATCTGTGGGTTGTCTTGTCATCCTCTTGGTGAAGTCTTTTGAGGTGCACAGGTGCTTTATTCTTATTAAATCCCATTTGTCTATATTCAGTTCACCTGTGTGTGTACCCAGCCCTATTGCAGTGAGCCTATGAGTTCCCTGGGCCAGTGCTCTGAGGTCCCAATTCCCTCCTTGATGGTCCTGATGGTTTGGGGTTTTACTTCTAGGTCTGTGATCCACCTTGAGTTTATTCTTGTGCATGGGTGAAGTAAACATCTTGTTTCATCTTTCTACATGTGGATGTCCATTGTTTCCAGCACCACTTGTTAAAAAGGGCATCTGCTTCCCACTTGATGGTTTTGGGACCCTTGTCGAAGATAAGTTGTGGTTTTATTCTTGGGCTTTCTATTCTTTTCCACTGGTCGGAGTGTCTGTTGTTATGTTCGTACTACACTGTTTTGACCACTGTAGCTGTGTAATAGGCATTAAAATCAGGTAAGGCGAGTCCTCCAACTGTGTCCTTCTTTAGGAGTTCTCTGCTAATTCTGGGTTTCTTCCCTCTCCATATGAAATTGGTGGTCAGTTTTTCCAATTCTTTGAAGAAGGTTTCTGGTATCTGAATTGGTATTGCATTGAACTTGTTAAGTGCTTTAGGTAGGATTGTCATCTTACTATGTTAAGCCTTCCAATCCACAAGCAGGGGATGTTCTTCCATTTGTGGAGGGTGTTTTTGGTTTCCTGTAGTAGGGTCTTATAGTTTTCCTTGTATAGGTCTTTAGGAGTTTTTTGTTAAATATATTCCTTGGTATTTCAGTTTGTTCTTAGCTACTGTGAAGGGTACTTTCTTCTTAATCCCCTCTTCCATGGTCCTGTCCGATGTGTATAGAAAACCTACCAGCTTCTGTTTATTGATCTTGTATCCTGCCACCCTTCCATATTCCTCTATCGCTGTAAGTACTACAGCTGTGGAGCTTTTGGGGTTTTCAATGTACAAGATCATGTTGTCTGAAAATAGCAATAGTTTCACCTCCTCCTCTCCCATGTGGATCCCTTTGATGTCCTTCCGCTGTCTTATGTTGTTAGCCAGAACCACCAGAATGATATTGAATAGAAGTGGGGACAGGGGCCATCCTTGTCTTGTACCCTTTTTCAGTGGGATTATTTTTGTCTTTCCTTCATTGACTATGATGTTGGCCGTTGGCCTTTGTATCAGCTTGTATCAGCTTGAGGAACTTACCTTCCAATCCTATCTTCATGAGTGTCGTAATTAGGAATGGGTGTTGAATGTTGTCAAATGCTTTTTCTGCATCTATGGATATTATTATATGGTTTTTATCCTTTTTCTTCTTGATGTTGTGTATAATATTGATGGTTTCAGATGTTAAACCATCCCTGCATCCCTGGTCGTGGTGGATGATATGTTTTATATACTTTTGTATTCTATTGGCCAATATTTTGTTAAGGATTTTTGCATCTATGTTCATTTGAGATATTGGTCTGTGATTCTCTATACATGTGGGGTCTTTGCCCTGTTTGGGAATCAAAGAAATGCTGGCTTCATAAAATGAGTTTGGGAGTTTGCCATCCTCTTCTATGTTATGGAATACTTTGTGGAGTATCGGTGTCAACTCTTCCCTGAATGCTTGGTAGAATTCTGCTGTAAAGTCATTTGGCCATGGGGCTTTATTTGTTGGTAGGTTCTTGATGACCCTCTCTATTTCTTCTTTTGCTATGGGTTTGTTGAGGTTCTTGATTTGTGTCTGAGATAATCTAGGGAGAGACTTTTTTCCAAATATTTATCCATGTCTTCCATGTTTCTGAATTCATTAGAATACAGACCTTCATAGTACTTTGTGATTATACTTTTAATCTCATTGGGGTCTGTTGTTATTGCTCCTGTTTCATCCCTCATCCTGGCTATTGATGTTTGCTCCTTTCTACCCTTGGTAAGCTTTGGCAGAGGCCTGTCAACTTTGTTAATTCTTTCGTAGAACCAACTTTTAGCTGCATTTATTTTTTGCATTGTTCTCTTGTCTTCCCACTTTAACTCTGCCCTGATTTTTATTATATATTTTTTATTTTTATTATTTCTTTTCTCTTGTGACCTTGCGTGTGGCTTCTGCTACTTCCTTGGTTAGCTCCTGCAATTCCCCTTGGTGGGAGGACTTCATCCCCTCTATTGTGGACTTCATCTCCTCTGTCATTGCATCATTATTCTGGGTTGCTTCCCTCAGCTCCTGTATTACTGCAAGCAGACTTCTGAAGATTTCCTTCTGGTGCAGATCTGTATCTGTTTCTTCTATGAGAAACATTAGATCTACTACTGTTTTGTCTCTGTTTTTTGTTGTTGGGAGTGATGGAGTCTGTTGATTTTTACTTGATCCTTTCATAAGCCTCATGATTCTGGGAGGCCAGGGGGCCCTTATCTGTGTTACTGTTAAGGATTATTTCAGGTGGCTGCCTATGACCTACTATAAGGATGGGTCAGACTCCTGTTTAGGCAGAGTTCCCCCAAGTCTTAGGGACCAGCAGTGGTGAGATGTTTCGGAGTGGGAGCTGGAGCCTCAGTGAGTACCCCCAGGCTTCTTTTACCTGGTCTGTCAGGTCACCCGTAGCAGCCCCCTTTTTTTGTTTAGTTATAAAAAAGAAAATTTTAAAGTTAAAAATTAATTTTTAAAAATTTTGGAGGGGGAAACAGGAAAAAATGGAGAGAGAGAAAGAAGGTGAAGCTATAAAAGAGGAGAGAAAGAAGTGATAATAGTGAAAATGGAAGAATAAAAAAAGTGATAGAAGGAAAACATATAGAAATGGGGCAGAAGAGAAGTAATAGTAATAATTAAAAAGGAGGAAGAAAGAAGAGAGAAAAGAAAACTCATAAAGTAAAAGAAAAAAAAGAAAAATCAGCATGAGATAAAAGATATATGTATATATGTATGTGTGTGTGTGTTTGTGTGTGTGTATTTATTTATTTAAAAAATTTCCTCCTTTTCCCTCCAAGTTCTAGCGATGGCTAATAGAAGGCGGAGGTGGTTGAGGCCTCGTTGCCACAGGACGTGGTGCTGATCTGTGCTCCCGGACACGGGCTATGTGAGGGGAAAATGCTCTTCCGAACAGCAAGCACTCCCAGGTCCCTACAGTCTTGTAGAGTTAAGCCTGTGGGCAGAGGCTACACAGGCGGGAGCAACACCACATGGGCAAGCATCCTGCACCGACTGGCAAAGTCTGGGCCCTCAAGGGGTGTTGAAGGAGGCACCAACTGCAGCACCTGGCTCCTATGCCGGCTGGAAAGACTGGGGCAGGCTTAGAAGCTGGCGCTGGAGATCCACAGGGCACTGCGGTGGTGAGAGCCGCCTGGAGTGAATAGATGGTTCTGGTGGGGACTGCAAAGCCCCGTCCTAGGCTCCCAACAGGCGGGTGATGCTTATCCCTTGATCCCAGCCCTGTGAGTGGCGCAGTTTCAAGCTGGATCAGATAGTGGTGGCTCTGGCGGGAAACAGCCGGCAATCGCATCTGCCCTCCACCCTGAGAGGAACACGCAGCGGCAGGCTCAGGGCTTGGAGCCACCAGCCGCTGGAAACCTCGCAGCACATCAGGGAGGGAAAAGCCACTCCCGCGGGGGTGCAAAGCCCTGTCGCTCGCATTCCCAACTGGCATGAGTGCCCACGGCTCAACCCAGCACTGTCAGCGCTGGAAGGGGCGCCCCGCAGCTGGCAGGTTTAGCACTCCGGGTCACGGACACAGGTCTTGCGGTGATGCAGGCCAGCCTGATGTGGCTCTGGTGGAAATGCAATGTCGGTGATAGAAGCGGGATGGATTCCAGCTACAGGCTCATGCTGGCGGGAAATGCGCAGCTCCGCTTCCTGGGCCAGGAGTGGAGCGGGAGCTAGGCTGACGGGGGCAGGTAGCTGGGCAAGCGGGGTGCCAGTGCAGACGTCCCAGGCAGCAATGGGGTGGAAGGTCCCCTATGGGGGTCAGCCAGGCAGCCCCTGGTAGATTTCAGGTCAGTTACCTGGGCCTTGGATGAATGGAGGGAGGGATGCGGGTCCAAGAGTAGATTGCTGCCACGTGGGGAGAGGAGAACCATGGAAAAGGGAAGCTTCTCTCCGAGTGGAGTCCCACAAGTGGGCAGCTGCTGTAGGGGGTCCCACCACTGCTGCGAGTGTCTTGGCAGAGTGGGCAAACGGCTCTGGGCACAGGGTCCCAGTCTGGGGATGGAGTGGGGCTATAGCTAGTCACGGCTGTGATGGCGGCAGCCTGATGGCCCGAGATGACCCAAGAATTGGATACTGGATCACCAAGGCCTTGGCTCAGGACAAATACGTGGGGTGGAGGTGGGGTGCTGTCCCGCGGGGATCTTTCACTCACCAGACTCCTTCCACTTGGCTACCTGGACACCACATCTGCCTTGTTTGAAAGAGCTCTCAGAGTATGCAGGTCCCTCCATATGCCATCTTCTCAGCGACTATTCTAACCCTAAATTCTATGATGCTCACCTTCCTGAAGGTGAAGACAAAACAGTTACATAAGCAAATGTGGTGAAGAAAGCTGATGATACCCGGCTATCAAAAGATATAGTGTCTGGGATCTTAAAAGCTTGAAGGTAAACAAGCGACCATCTACCTCAGAAGCAACAAAGTCCACATGGAAGAAGCACACCAGCCTGCATGCTCACGAGGTGCTGAAGGGATCAGTTATCAGGCATCAAAGAACAAAAAACCATATCATTGTGTCCTCACCTCCCTGATATGATCACTGAAGACAAATCACGATGTGTCTAAGGGATCACGTATAAGACCTCATCAGAACAAAAAAATCATATCATAGTGAATGAGTGGGGGAGTGCGGAGTGGAGACCCAATGCCCATTTGTAGGCCACTTGACATCCCCTTACAGAAGGGTCTCGGGGAGGAGATGAGCCCATCAGGGTAGCAATGATGTAGCAATGATGAAGCATACAACTTTCCTCTAGTTCCTAAATGCTTCCTCCTCCCCCACTATTATGATCCCAATTCTACCTTACAAATATGGCTAGACCAGAGGATGTACAGATAGGAATTGGAAACACAGGGAATCCAGGGCGGATGATCCCTTCAGGACCAGTGCTGTGAGTGGCAATACTGGGAGGGTGGAGGGAGGGTGATTAGTAAGGGGGAACCGATTACGAGGGTCTACTTGTGACCTCCTCCCTGGGGGATGGACAACAGAAAAGTGGGTGAAGGGAGACATCAGAGAGGGCAAGATATGACAAAATAATAATTTATAAATTATCAAGGCATGGGTAGCAGGGAGGGAGGGGAAAATGAGGAGCTGATTCCAGAGGATTAGGTGGGGAAGAAATGTTTTGAGAATGATGAGGGCAATGAATGTACAAACGTGCTTTACACAATTGGTGTATGTATGGATTGTGATAAGAGTTGTATGAGCCCACAATAAAATGATTTAAAAAAACCCCTAACCCTAAGTATAACACCAAACCTAATCCTAACACAAACCCTAACCCTAACTCTAACCCTAATGTAAGCAAAACCCTAACCCTAAGTCTAACCCTAAACCTAATACTAACCCTAAACCTAATCCTAAGTCTAACACCAACCATAACACTAAGTCTAACACCAAACCCAAAATCTAATATTAACCCTAACTCTAATGGTAACAATAAGCCTAAGCCTAATGCTGAGTCTCCACCAACCCTAAACCTAAGTCTACGCCCAACCAAAAATCTAACCCTAAGTCTAACACCAAACCTAACCCTCACCCTAAGTCTAAACTGAACAATAACCCTAACCTTAAACCTAACCCTAACGTAAGCCTAACACTTACCCTACTCTAACACTAACCCTAACTCTAAACCTAACCCTAAGTCTAACACCAACCCTAACCTTAACCTTAACCTAAGTCTAATCCTTACCCTAAATCTAATCCTAAATCTAACACCAACCCTAATCCTAAATCTAGCACCACCCCTAACACTGACACTAACCCATACTGAAGTCTAACTCTAGCATTATCCCTAAACCTAAGTCTAAACCTAACCATAAAACTAACCCTGTCTAACACCAAACTTAACCCTAACCTTAAACCTAACACAAACCCTAACCCTAAGTCTAAATTTAACAATAACTCTAACCCTAATGTAAGCCTAACCCTAAGTCTAACCCAACCCAAAACCCAATAATAACTCTACGCTAAACCTAAACGTAACCCTAAGTCTAACACAAACCCTAACCCTAACACCAACCCTAAACCTAACCCTAACCCAAAATCGAAGTCTAAACCTAACATTAACCCTAACCATAACCTAAGCCTAAGCCTAACTGTAACGTAACCCTAAACCCAAGTCTAAACCTAAGTCTAAGACCATCCCTAACCCTAATCCTAAACCTCAATGTAACCCTAACCCTAAGTCTAATAACAGCACTAACCATAACCTTAACCCAAACCACCGGGTTAAGTCTAACCCTAACCCCAAGTGTAACCCTAACCCAAAGCCAAACCTTGGTCTAAACCTAACCCTAACAACAATCATAACACTAACCAAACCCTAAGTCTAACCCTAACATTAGCATGAGCCCTAACATTAAATCTAATCCTAGCCCTAAGCCTAATCCTTGCCCTAATTATAACACCAACCCTAACTTTAACCCTAACCCTAAGTCTTATTCTAACAACCCTAAACCTAAGTCTAACCCTACCTACACGAAGCCTAGCCCAAACCCTAAGCCTAACCCTACACCTTAGCGTAAGTCTGACCCTAACTCTAATTCTAACTCTAACCTTAAAACTAAATTTAAACCTAACCCTAAACCTGTCTCAACCTAATCCTAACCCTCACCCTAAATTTAACATAACACCTAAGTCTAAACCTAAGACTAAGCGTAAGTCTAATTGTAACCCCAAGCCTAACCCTAAGTCTAATTGTAACCCCAAGCCTAACCCTAAGTCTAACACCAATCCTAACCCTAACACTAAGCCTAACTCTAAACTTAAGGCTAATCCTAACCCTAAATCCAACCCTTAGTGAAACACCATACCTCACCCTAAACCTAATCCTAAACTTAACCCTTAGTCTTACCCTAACAATAACCCTACCCCTAACACTAAACCTAATCCTAAACCTAATCCTAACCCTAAATCTAACCTTAATCCTTACCCTAAGTCTAATTCAAACCCTAAGTCTAACCCTACCCAAAGTGTAACCCTAATTTTAACCTTAACCCTAAACCAAACCTTAAAGCCAAGTCTAAACCTAACCCAAAATCAAACAGCAACCCTAATCCTAAATCTACACTAACCCTAACATTAACTCTAATCCTTACCCTAAATCTAAGCCAAACCCAAACCCTAGCTCTAACACCAACCCAAACTCTAACACCAAACCGAACCTGAACCCTTACCCTACTACTATCCCCAAACCTAAATCTAGCACCAAACCTGACCCGAACCCTAAACCTAAGTCTAACCCTAACACCAAGCCTAACACTAACCCTAAACCTAACCTTAAGGCTAATCCTAACCCTAACCCTAACCCTAACAACAACACTAACCCTGAACCTAACCTTAAGGCTAACCCTAACCCAAACACCAACACTAACCCTAACCCTAATCTCAAACCTAACCCTAACCTGAATCCTAAACCTAACCCTAACATCACCCTAAGTCTAACCCAAGTAGAATCCTTACCCTAACACTAACCACAACCCTAACCCTAACATCAACCCTAAACCTAAGTCTAATCCCAACCCTAACTCTAAATCCAAACCTAACCCTAAACCTATCCCCAACATCACCATAACTCTAACCCTAACAACAACCCTAATGTTAACACCAATCATAAACCTAAGTATAACCCCAACCCTACCAAAAACCGAAATCTAAGTCTAAACCTAACCGTAACCCTAACCTTAGCCCTAATCCTAACCCTAAAATTAACCCAAACCCTAACATCAACCCTAACCCAAATGTAACCTTAAGTCTAACCCTAAATCTAACATCACCCTAAGTCTAACCTTAAGAAAAACCCTAACCATAACACAGCCCTAAACCTAAGTCTATACCCAACCTTAACCCTAACTCTAAGTTAACCCTAACCTTAAACCTAACCCTAACCCTAAACCCATCCCTAGCATCAACCCAAGTCTAACCCAAAACCTAACCCTAAGCCTAAAAACAACCCTTCCCTAACACCAATCCTAACCTAAGTCTAACCCCAATCTTTACACAATACTAACCCTAACATCACCATAACTCTAATGCAAGACTAACCCTAATCTTAACCCTAACCCTAACAACCACCCTAATCCTAACATTAACCCTAAATTTAAGTCTAACCCCATCCTAATCCTAACCTTAAATCTAAGGGTTAGACAGGGTTAGTGTCAGTGTTAGGTTTAGGGTTGGTGTGTAAGGTGGCCAGATTTAAAGCAGGACACCATTGACCGGGGGAGGGCGGGGGTGGTGGTGGTGGAGGGGTGGGGTGTCTTGATTAAAAATTTGCTCTATCTGGACCAAATAGACTGCTCCCTAGCTTGTCGTGCATTCTTTCCAAAAATCGGGACTTTTAAAAATGCCAAAAATTGGGACTGTCCTGCCAAAAGTGGGACGTCTGGTCACCTTATGTTAGGGTTAGGGTTGGTGTCAGGGTGTTAGGATTAGACTTATGGTTTGGGTTAGGGTTAGAGTTAGGGTTAGGCTTGGTGTTAGGGTTAAGTTTGGTGTTAGGTTTAGGGTTTAGGTTAAGGTTAGATATGGGCTAGAGTTAGTTAGATTTAGTTAGTTAGGATTAGTTAGAGATAGGGCTGGTGTCAGGGTTAGGGATGGCGTTAGGTTTAGGGTTATGGTCCGTTAGGGTTTTGTTAGGGTTAGGGTTAGATATAGCATTAGGGTTAGGGATAATATTGTTTGGGTTAGAATTAGGGTTATGCTTAGGTTTACGGTACAGTTAGAATTATACTTAGGGTTAGGGTTGGTGTTAGGTTACAGTTGGTGTTTGGGTTAGGGTTGGTGTAAGGGTTAGGGTTAGCATTAGGGTTGGTGTTAGGGTTAAGGTTGGTGTTATGGTTAGGGTTAGTATTAGGGTAGATTTAGGGTCAGGATTGTGGTTAGGGATGGTGTTAGGGTTAGTTTAGAACTTAGGGTTGGGTTAGTGATATGCTTAAAGTTAGGCTTGGGTTTAGAGTTAAGGTTGGGGTTATGGTTAGACATAGGGTTATTGTTAGGATTTGGGTTGTGTTAGGGTTAGGTTGGTGTTAGGGTTAGGATTAGGGTGAGGGTTGGTGTTAGGTTTAGGGTTGGTGTTAGGGTTAAGTTTAGGGTTAGGTTTATGCTTAGGGTTAGTGTTGGTTTTAGTGTTAGGGTTACAGTTATGGTTAGGTTTAGGGTTAGTGTTTAGGTTAAGGATAGTGATAGGGTTAGGGTTAGAGTTAGGCCTTGTGCTAGGGTTAGAGTCAGGGTTAGGTTTAAGACTTGCTTTAGGTTTAGGGTTAGAGTTAGGGTTACTGTTAGGGTTAGGTTTAGGATTATAGTTAGGATTATGGTCAGGCTTAGAGTTAAGGTTAGGGTTAAGTTTAGCTTTAGTGTTAGGATTAGGCTTAGGTTTAGGGATTGGGTTACATTTAGGGTTAGGGTTAGCGTTAGAGTTGGGGCTAAGTTTTGGGTTTGCTTTAGTGTTAGTGTTAGGGTTAGCTTTAGTTTATGGGTTAGGGTTAGGGTTAGGTTTAGGCCTTGGGTTAGCTTTAGGATTAGGGTTAGGGTTAGGGATTGGTTTAGGGTTAGGGTTGGTGTTAAGATTAGAGTTAGGGCTTGGGTAAGTGTTAGGGTTGGGGTCAGGGTTCGGGGTAGGGTTAAGGTTAGGGTTACGTTTAGAGTTAGGATTAGGTTTAGCTTTAGGGTTAGGGTTAAGGCTATGGCTTAATTTAGGTTTAGGGTTAGGTTAGGTTAGTGTTAGAGTTAGCTTTAGGTTTAGGGTTAGGGTTAGCTTTAGAATTAGGGTTAGGGATAGCTTTAGTGTTAGGGTTAGGGATAGTGTTAGGGTTATGTTTACGGATAGGGTTAGAGTTAGGGTTAGAATTAGTGTTTGGGTTAGCTTTAGTGTTAGTGTTAGGGCTTGGGTTAGGGTTAGGGTTAGCGTTATGGTTGGGGTTGGGTTAGATTTAGTATTAGGGTTAATTTTAGTGTTAGGTTTTGGGTTAACTTTTGTGTTAGTGTTAGGGTTAGAGTTAGGCCTTGGCTTAGGGTTAGGGTTAGGGTTAGCTTTAGGTATAAGGTTAGGGATAAAGATAGGGTTAGGGTTAGGTTTAGGGATTGGGTTAGAGTTAGGTTTAGGGCTTGGGTTAGCTTTAGGTTTAGGGTTGGGGTTAGGGTTAGGGTTAGTGCTTGGGTTAGGTTTAGGGTTGGGGTTACTGGTAGCATTCGGGTTAGGGTTAATGTTAGGGTTACGTTGAGGGTGAGGATTAGAGTTAACTTTAGTGTTAAGGTTAGAGTTATGGTTATGGTTAGGGTTAGGGCGTCTTTTAGGGTTAGGTTTTGTGTTAGTGTTAGTGTTAGAGTTAGGGCTTGGCTTGGGTTAGGTTTAGGGATAGGGCTTGGGTTAGGTTTAGGTTTAGTGTTAGGGGTAGGGTTAGTGCTTGTGGTAGGGTTTTGGTTAGGGTTAGGTTTAGAGTTAAGTTTAGGGTTTGGCTTAGGTTTAGTGTTAGGGCTTTGGTTAAGGTTAAGGTTATCTTTAGTTTTAGGGTTAGGGTTAGGATTAGGCCTTGCATTAGTGTTAAGGTTCTTGTTAGGGTTAGTGTTAGCTTTAGGGATAGGGATAGGGCTTGGTTTAGGGTTAGGTTTAGGGTTAGAGTTAGTCTTAGGGATAAGTTTAAGGTTAGCTTTAGTGTTAGGGTCAGCGCTTGGTTTAGGGTTAGGGTTAAGTTTAGGGTTAGAGTAAGGGTTAGGGTTAGGGCTTGTGTTAGTGTTAGGGTTAGGGTTGGTGTTAGTTCTTTTGTTAGGTTTAGGGTTAGGGTTAAGTTTAGCGTTAGGGTTAAGATCAGGTTAGGTTTATGGTATGGCTTGTGTTAGGGTTAGCTCTCGTGTTAGGGTTAGGTTTAGGGTTAGGGTTAGGGTTAGCTTTAGTGTTAGGGTTAGGTTTAGGGTCAGGCCTTGGTTTAGGGTTATGTTTAGGGTTAGGGTTAGCTTTAGTGTTAGGGTTAAGGCTAGAGTTAGGCTTAGGGTTAGTTTTATTGTTAGGGTTAGGGTTATTTTTAGTGTTAGAGTTATGGCTTGGTTTAATATTAGGGTTATGGTTATGGTTAAGGCTTGGGTTAAGGTTAGGGATAGGGTTAGGATTGGGTTAGGGCTTGGGCTAGGGTTAGGGTTAAGTTAAGGAATAGGGTTAAAGCTAGGTTTATGGTTAGGCTTAGGGTTAGCATTAGGGTTAGGGCTAGATTTGCCGCTAGGGTTAGAGTTATGTTCAGGTTTAGGGTTAGGTTTAGGGTTAGGCCTTGTGTTAGGTTTATGTTTAGGGTTAGCGCTAGGGGTAGGGAATGGTCTAGGTTTATTGTTAGGGTTAGGTTTAGGTTCAAGATTAGGGTTAGAAAAAAAAAGATTAGGGTTAGATTTAGGCGTTGTGTTAGGTTTAGGGGTAATGTTGGGCATAGGGTTAGTGTTAGGGTTAAGAACAGGGTTAGGGTTAGAGTTAGGCCTTATGCTAGGGTTAGGGTTAGGTTTAGGCCTTGTGTTAGCATTAAGGTTAGGG
Organism: Echinops telfairi; assembly: GCF_000313985.2. Taxonomy (NCBI): domain Eukaryota; kingdom Metazoa; phylum Chordata; class Mammalia; order Afrosoricida; family Tenrecidae; genus Echinops; species Echinops telfairi. Next base: position 22,203,238 of record NW_022103903.1, read on the forward strand.
TTAGGGTTAGGTTTGGATTAGGGTTAGGGTTAGCTTTAGGGCTAGCTTTAGTGTTAGGGTTAGGTTTAGGGTTAGGCCTTGGGTTAGAATTAGGGTTAGGGTTAAGCCTAGAGTTAGATTTAGTGTTATGTTTAGGGTTAAGTTTAGGCCTAGTATTAGGGTTAGGTTTTGGTTTAGGGTTAGGCCTAAGGTTAAGATTAGTGTTAGGTTTAGGCCTAGGGTTAGATTTATTATTAGGGTTAGAGCTAGGACTAGTCTTTAGTTTAGTGTTTGGGTAGGGATAGTGTTAGGGTTAGTAATAGTTTTAGGGTAAGGGTTAGAGTTAGGTTTAGGGATAGTATTAGGGTTAGGGTTAGAGTTAGGTTTAGAATTAGCTTTAGTGTTAGGGTTAGGTTAAGGGCTAGGGTTAGTTTTAGTTTTATTGTTAAGGCAAGGTTTAAGGTTAGGGCTTGTGTTAGAGTTAGGGTTAGGGTTACTTTTAGGGTCATTGTTTTGGTTAGGGTAAGGGCTTGGGTTAGTATTAGGATTAAGACTTGGGCTTGGGTTAGGGTTAGGATTAGGTTTAGGGCTTTCTTAGGGTTAGTGCTAGGGTTAGGTATAGGTTTAGGGTTAGATTTAGGGTTTGGATTAAGGTTAGTTTTAGGGTTAGGGTTTAGGTTAGGGCTTTGGTTAGGGTTAGAGTCAGGTTTAAGGTTGGTTTTAGGGATAGCTTTAGGATTGGGGTATTGCTTAGCTTTAGTGTTAGGGTTAGGGTTAGCTTTAAGGTTAGTTCGTGGGTAAGGGTTAGGGCTTGGGGTACGGTTAAGGTTAGGGTCAGATTTAGCGTTAGGGTTAGGTTTAGCTTTAGTGTTAGCGTTAGGGCTTGATTTAGGGTTCGTTTTAGGTTTAGGGTTAGGGTTACCTTCAGTCAGTGTTAGGGTTAGGCTTAAGGTTAGGGTAAGGCGTGTGTATTAGTCTGGGTACTTTGGTGAAACAAATCCACAGCAACTCATGGATAAGAGAGTGTTAGGTAAAGAAAGTGTGCATCAAAAAAACATCCCAACCCAATGCTGCCCAAGACCACAAGTCCAACATTAACCCATTAACCCAACA
>NW_022103903.1:22204609-22221826 GCF_000313985.2 Echinops telfairi
AAAGCAAGAGACCCGAGAACTAGAAAGGCGAGGCTCACCACCCATTTATCCCTCCGCCTTTCAATTTTTCCCACATGTGATTATCGGCCAGGTTGGCACAATTAACTAACTCAGTGTGTGTTAGGGTTAGGTTTAGATAAAGGGTTAGTGTTAGGGTTAGCTTTAGTGGTGGGGTTATGGTTAGCTTCAGTGTTAGGGTAATGGTTAGGGTTAGAGCTTGGCTCAGGGTTAGGTTTAGGGTTAAGTTTAGGATTAGGGTTAAGGTTAGGATTAGGTTTATGTTTAGCTTCAGTGTTAGTGTTAGGGTTATGGTTAGAGTTAGGGCTTGGGTTTGGGTTTGGGTAAGATTAGGGTTAGGGCTAGGGCTTGGGTTAGTGTTAGGGTTAAGGATAGGGTTTGGTTTAGGCTTAGGGTTAAGTTTAGGGTTAGAGTTAGGGTTAGGTTTAGGGTTAGGGTTAGCTTTAGTGTTAGGGTTAGGGATAGCTTTAGTGTAAGGTTTAGGGCTATTGTTAGGGTTAGGGTTAGGGTTTGGGCTTGGGTTAATATTAGTGTTAGGGTTAGGGTTAAGGACAGGGCTTGGTGTAGGCTTAGGGTTAAGTTTAAAGTTAGAGTTAGCGTTAGTGTTAGAGTTAGCTTTAGTGTTAGGGTTAGGGTAAGACTTAGTGATAGTGTTAGGGTTAGAGTTAGGGATTGGCTTAGGGTTAGGGTTAATGTTAGGGTTAGGGTTAGGAATAGATTTAATGTTAGGGTTGGGGTTAATTTTAGTGTTAGGTTTAGGGTTAGCTTTTGTGTTAGTGTTAGGGTAAGATTTAGGGCTTGAGTTAGGGTTAGCTTTAGGTATAGGGTTAGGGTTAAGGTTAGGGTTAGGGTTAGGTTTAGCTTTAGTGTTAGGGTTAGTGTTAGGGTTAGGGATTGTGTAAGCTTAAGGTTAGGGTTAGGGTTAGCGTTAAGGTTAGGGATAGCGTTTGGGTTAGCTTTAGTGTTAGGAATAGGTTATGGGATTGAATTACATAGAATTAGGGTTAGGTTTGGGCTTAGGGTTATGGTTAGGGTTAGCTTTAGTGTTAGTGTTAGGGTTAGCTTTAGTGTTAGTTAGGGTTAGAGTTAGGGCTTGGGTTAGTGTTAGGGTCAATATTAGGGCTTGTTTTAGGCTTAGGGTTAAGTTTAGGGTTAGAATTAGGGCTAGGGTTAGGGATAGCTTTAGTGTAAGAGTTAGGGCTAGTGTTAGGGTTAGGGTTTGGGTTTGGGCTTGGCTTAATGTTAGGGTTAGGGTTAGGGTTAAGGACAGGGCTTGGTGCAGGCTTAGGGTTAAGTTTAAAGTTAGAGTTAGCGTTAGGGTTAGGGTTTGCTTTAGTGTTAGGGTTAGGGCTAGCTTTAGTGTTAGGGTTAGGGCTAGCTTTAGTGTTAGGGTTAGGTCTAGTGTTTGGGTTAGGGTTAGGGTTAGATTTAGTGTTAGTGTTAGTGTTAGGGTTAGGGTTAGTTTTAGGGTTAGAGTTAGGACTTGGTTTGGGTTAGGGTTAGCATTATGGTTATGGTTATGGTTAGATTTAGTGTTAGGGTTAGGGTTAATTTTAGTATTAGGTTTAGGGTTAACTTTTGTGTTAGTGTTAGTGTTAGAGTTAGATCTTGGGTTAGGGTTAGGGTTAGCTTTAGGTATAGGGTTAAGGTTAAGGTTATGGTTAGGTTTAGCTTTAGGGTTAGGGTTAGGTTTAGGGATTTGTTTAGGCTTAAGGTTAGGGTTCGGGTTAGTGTTAGGTTTAGGGTTAGGGTTTGGACTAGCTTTAGTGTTAGGGTTAGGTTAGGTTTTGGGATTGGGTAAGAGATAGGGTTAGGGTCAGTGTTGGGCTTAGGGTTACAGTTAGGGTTAGGTATAGCTTTAGTGTTAGGGTTAGGGCTAGTTTTAGTGTTAGGGTTAAGATTGTGACTTGGGTTAGCTTTAGGGTTAAGTTTGGGGTTAGGGTTAGATTTAGTGTTAGGTTTAGGGTTAATTTTAGTGTTAGGTCTCGGGTTAGCTTCTGTGTTAATGTTAGGGTTAGAGGTAGGTCTTGGGGAAGGGTTGGGTTTTGGGTAAGGGTAAGGGTTAGGGTAAGTTTTATGTATAAGGTTAGTTTTAAGGTTAGGGTTAGGGTTAGGTTTAGCTTTAATGTTAGGGTTAGGTTTAGGTTTAAGGATTGGGTTAGAGATAGGGTTAGGGTTAGCTTTAGGGTAAGGGTTGGGGTTAATGTTAGTGTTAGGGCTTGTGTTAGGGTTAGGGTTTGAGTTTGGGTTAGCGCTAGGATTAGGGTTAAGTTTAGAGTTACGTTTGGGGTTAGGATTAGGGTTAAATTTAGTGTTAGGTTTAGAGTTAGGGTTAGGGTTAGGGCATGTTTTAGGGTTAGGGTTAGCTTTAGTGTTAGTGTTAGGGTTAAAGTTAGGGCTTGGGATAGGGTTAGGTTTAGGGCTTGGGTTGGGGTTAGGGTTATCTTTAGTGTTAGGGTTAGGTTAAGGGTTAGGGTGAGGCCTTGGGTTAGGGTTAGTGTTAGTGTTAGGGATAGGGATAGGGCTTGGTTTAGGGTTAGCTTCAGTGTTAGGGTTAGGGATAGGGTTAAGGTTAGGCTTAGGGTTAGGCGTAGGATTAGCGTTAGGGTTAGGGCTAGATTTGCCATTAGGGTTAGGGTTAGGTTCAGGTTTAGGGTTAGTTTCAGGTTTAGGGCTTGTGTTAGGGTTATGCTTTGGGTTAGCGCTAAGGATAGAGTTAGGTCTAGGGTTATTGTTAGGGTTAGGTTTAGGTTTAACGTTAAGGTTAGTTTTAGGCGTTGTGTTAGGTTTAGGGTTAGTGTTAGGGTTAAGGATAGGGTTAGGGTTTGGGTTAGAATTAGGCCTTGTGTTAGGATTAGGGTTAGGTTTAGGTTTAGGCCTTGTGTTAGGTTTAGGGTTAGGATTAGGATTACTGTTAGGGTTTTAGGGTTAGGATTAGCGTTAGGGTTAGCTTTGGTGTTAGGGTTAGGATTAGGGTTAGAGTTAGGCCTAGAGTTAGATTTAGTGTTATGTTTAGGGTTAGGTTTAGGCCTAGTCTTAGGGTTAGGTTTTGGTTTAGGGTTAGGCCTAAGGTTAAGATTAGTGTTAGATTTAGGCCTAGGGTTAGATTTAGTGTTAGGGTTAGGGTTAGATTTAGGCCTAGTCTTAAGGTTAGTGTTTGGTTTAGGGTTAGGGATAGGGTTAAATTAGGGTTAGGGACAGTGTTAGCGTTAGGGTTAGTGTTAGGGTTTGGGTTAGCTTTAGTGTTAGGATTAGGGTTAGGTTTTGGGCTTGGGTTAGGGATAGAGTTGGGATAGATTTAGGATTAGGTTTGGGCTTCGGGTTACAGTTAGAGTTAGTTTTAGGGTTAGCTTTAGTTTTAGTGTTAGGGCTTGGGTTAACTTTAGGTTTAGGGTTGGGGTTATGGTTAGGGTTAGGACTTAGTTTAAGCTTAGGGTTGGTGTTAAGGTTATGGTTAGTGTGAAGGTTATGGCTATGTTTAGGGTTAGGATTAGGGTTTGCTTTAGTTCTAGTGTTAGGGTTAGGGCTTGATTTAGGCTTTGGGTTAGGTTTAGGTTTAGGTTTAGGGTAAGAGTTAGGGTTAGGGTTAGCTTTAGGTTTATGGTTAGGGTTAGCTTTAGGGTTAGGGTTAGGAATAGCTTTAGTGTTAGGGTTAGGGTTAGGGATGGTGTTAGGGTTAGGGTTAGGGTTAGGGATAGTGTTAGGGTTAGGGTTAGATTTAGGTTTAGTGTTAGGGTTAGGGTTAGCTTTGATGTTAGTGTTAGGGTTAGAGTTAGGGCTTGGGTTAGGATTAGTGTTAGGTTTAGTGTTATGGTTAAAGTTTGGGTTATTTTTAGTGTTAGGTTTTGGGTTAGCTTCTGTGCTAGTGTTAGGTTTAGAGTTAGGTCTTGGATTAGGGTTCGGGTTAGGGTAAGCTTTAGGTACAGGGTTAGGGCTAAGGTTAGGGTTACGGTTTGGTTTAGCTTTAGTGTTAGGGTTACGGTTAGATTTAGGGATTGGGTTACAGTTAGGGTTAGGGTTGGGATTAGGGTTAGAGTTAGGATTAGGTTTAGGGTTAGTGTCAGGGTTAAGGTTAGTGTTAGGGATAGCTTTAGGGTTGGGGTAAGGCTTAGCTTTAGTGTTAGGGTTAGGGTTAGCTTTAGTGCTAGTGTTAGGGTTAGGGTTAGCTTTAGGTTTAGGGCGTGGGTTATGGTTAGGGTTATGGTTATGGTTAGATTTGGGCTTAGGGTTAGGGTGAGCTTTAGTGGTAGGGTTATGGTTTACTTTCCTGTTAGATTTATGGTTAGGGTTAGTGCTTGGTTTAGGGTTAGGGTTAGGGTTAAATTTAGGGTTAGTGTTAGGGTTAGAATTTGGGATAAGGTTAGCTTTAGTGTTAGTGTTAGGGTTAGATTTAGGGCTTGGGTTCAGAATAGGGTAAGGGTTAGGGTTAAAGATTGGATTAGTGATAGAGTTAAGGTTACGTTTAGGGTTAGGCTTAGCTTCAGGTTTAGGGTCAGGGTTAACTTTAATGTTAGGATTAGGGATAGCTTTAGTGTTAGGGTTAGAGTTAGGGATAGTATTAGGGTTAGGGATAGGGTTAGAGTTAGGGATAGGGTTAGAGTTAGGGATAGGGTTAGAGTTAGGGATAGGGTTAGAGTTAGGGATAGGGTTAGGATTAGATTTAGTGTTAGGGTTAAGGTTAATTTTAGTGTTATGGTTAGGGTTAGCTTTAGTGTTAGTGTTAGCATTAGATTTAGGGCATGGGTTAGGGTTATGATTAGGGTTAGTGTTAGATTTTGTGTTAGGGTGACAGTTAATTTTAGTGTTAGGTTTAGGCCTAGTTTTTGTGTTAGTGTTAGGGTTTGAGTGAGGTCTTGGGTTAGGGTTAGGGTTTAGCTTTAGTGTTAGGGTTAGGTTTAGGGATTGTTTAGGTTTAGGATTAGGGTTTGGGTTAGTTTTAAGGTTATGGTTAGATTTAGTGTTAGTGTTAGGGTTAAGGTTAGGGTTAGGGTTAGCGTTAAGGTTTGGGTTACGGTTAGCGCTAGGGTTAGGTTTAGGGTTAGAGTTAGCCTTAGTGTTAGGGTTAGGTTTAGGGTTATGGTTAGGCTTAGAGTTGGATTTAGGGTGGGGTTTAGGGTTAGGGTTATGTTTAGGGTTATGGTTAGGCTTGGGTTAATGTAAGGGTTTGGGTTAGGATTATGTTTAGGGCTTGGGTTAAGGTTAGGGTTAGGGTTAGTGTTGGCGTTAGAGTTAGGTTTTGGCTGAGGTTTAGGGTTAGGGTAAAGTTTAGTGTTAAAGTTAGGGTTAACTTTAGTGTTAGTGTTAGGGTTAGGGCTTGTGTTAGTGTTAGTGTTAGGGTTAGGGCTTGGGTTAGGTTTATGGTTAGGGTTAGCATTTTGTTAGGGTTAGGCTTAGGGTTGTGTTAGGGTTAGGCTTAGGGTTAGGGTTGGGATAGGGTTAGCTTTAGGGTTAGAGTTAGGTTTAAGGTCAGGGTTAGGGTTAGCGTTAGGGGTTAGCTTTATTGTTAGGGTTAGAGTTAGGTTTAGGGTCAGGGTTAGGGTTAGCGTTAGGGTTAGCTTTATTGTTAGGGTTAGAGTTAGGTTTAGGGTTAGGACTTGGTTTAGGTTTAGGATTAGGGCTTGGGTTAGCGTTAGATTTAGGGTTATGGTTATGGTTAGGGTTAGGGATAGGATTAGATTTAAGGTTAGGGCTTGGGTTAGGGTTAGTGTTAGATTTAGGTTTAGGGTTAGCGTTAGGGTTTGCATTATGGTTAGGGTTAGCTTTAGGGTTAGGGTTAGGTTTAGGTTTAGGGCTTGTGAGATGTTAGGGTTAGGTTAGGGTTAGGGTTAGGGTTAGCTTTAGTGTTAGTGTTAGGGTTAGGTTTAGTGTTAGGGCTTGGTTTAGGGTTTAGGTAGGGTTAGGTTTAGGGCTTGGGTTAGTGTTAAGGTTAGGGTTAGGGCTTGTGTTAGGGTTATGGTTAGGCCTGAGGCTAGGGTTAGTGTTAGGTTTAGGCCTAGGTTGAGATGTATTTTTAGGGTTAGCCTTAGGTTGAGGCCTAGTCTCAGGCTTGGGGTTTGGGTTAGGGTTAGGTTTAGTGTTATGGTTAGGGTTAGGGTTAGGGCTTCATTTAGGGATAGGGTTAGGTTTAGGGTTAGGGCTTGCGAGAAGGTTAGGGTTAGGTAAGAGTTAGGTTTAGGGTCAGCTTTATTGTTAGGGCTATGTTTAAGGTTAGGGTAAGTTTAGTTTTAGGGCCTGGGTTAATGTTAAGGTTAGGGTTAGGGATAGGGTTAGGGTTAGGGTTAGGGTTAGGGTTAGGGTTAGGGTTAGGTTTATGTCTCGGTTGAGATGTATTGTTAGATTTAGCGTTAGATTGACGCCTAGTCTTAGGCTTAGGGCTTGGGTTAGGGTTTGGGTTAGTGTTAGGGTTAGTGTTACATGTAGGGTTAGGCTTAGGGCTTGGGCTAGGGTTTGGGTTAGTGTTAGGGTTAGTGTTACATGTAGGGTTAGGTTTAGGTTTAGGGTTAGGCTTAGTGTTAGTCTTAAGAGTTAGGGTTAGGGTTAGGTTTAAGTTTAGTGTTAGTGTTAGGGTTAGGTTTCATGTTAGGGCTTGGTTTAGGTTAAAGGCTAGGATTAGGGTTTGGGTTAGTGTTAGGGTTAGGTTTAGGGTTAGGGATGGGGATTGGGCTAGGGTTAGTTTCAGCATTATTGCTAGGGTTAGGTTTATGGCTTGGGATAGGGAAGGTTAGAGTTAGGGCTAGTGTTAGGGTTAAGTTTAGGGTTAACTTTAGGCTTAAGATTAGATTTAGCATTAGGTTTAGGGTTAGGGTTAGCGTTAGGGTTAGGATTAGATTTAGGGTAACGGCTTTGTTTAGGGTTACGGTTAGGGTTAGGATCTGTGTTAGGGTTAGGCTTAGGGTTAGGTTTAGTGTTAGGGTTGTGGTTAGGTTTAGGCTTAGAGCTTGGGTTAGGTTTAGGGTTAATTTTAGTGTTAGGGTTAGGATTAGCTTTAGTGTTAGTTTTAGGGTTAGAGCTATGGCTTGGCTTAGGGTTAGAGTTAGGTTCAGGGTTAGGGCTTGGGTTAGGTTTAGGGTTGTGTTTAGGGTTAGGATTAGGTTTAACTACAGTGTTAGGGTAAGAGTTAGGTTTAGGGTTATTGCGTATTTTAGGGTTAGGGTTCGCTTTAGTGTTAGTGTTAGGGTTAGAGTTAGGGCTTGGGTTAGGGTTAGGTTTAGGTTTAGGACTTGGGTTAGGGTTAGAGTTAGTGCTTGTGTTAGGGTTATGGTTAAGTTTAGTGTTAAGGTTAGGGTTAGGTTTAGGGTTGGGTTAGGGTTAGAGTTAGTGCTTGTGTTAGGGTTATGGTTAAGTTTAGTGTTAAGGTTAGGACTAGGTTTAGGGTTGGGTTAGGTTTAGTGTTAGGGCTTGGGTTAAGGTTAGGGTTAGCTTTAGTGGTAGGGTTAGGTTAAGGGTTAGTGTTAGGGTTAGGCCTTGGGTTAGTGTTAGGGTTTGTGTTAGGGTTAGGGATAGAGGTAGGGATAGGGTTAGGGTTAGTTTTAGGTTTAGGGTTAGAATTAGACTTAGGGATAGTTTTAGGGTTAGCTTTAGTGTTAGGGTTAGGGCTTGATTTAGGCTTAGGGTTAGGGTTAGATTTAGTGTTAGCGGTAGGATTAATTTTAGTGTTTGCTCTAGGCCTAGGGTTATATTTAGTGTTAGGGTTAGGTTTAGGCCTACTCTTAAGGCTAGTGTTTGCGTTAAGTTTAGGATTAGGGATAGTGTTAGGGTTAGGGTTAGAGCTAGGGTTAGGGAGAGTGTTAGGTTTAGGGTTAGAGTTAGGCTTAGGGTTAACTTTAGTGTTAGTGTTAGAGTTTGGTTTATGGTTAGGGTTAGGTTTAAGGTTAGGTTTAGGGTATGGGTTAGTGTTTGTGTTAGGGTTAGGATTAGGGTGTGGGTTAGGATTACGGTTAGGGTTAGGTTTAGATTTAGGTTTAGTGTTATGGTTAGCTTTAGGTTTAGGGTTAGGTTTAGCTTTAGTGCTAGTGTTAGGGTTAGGGTTAGTGTTAGCTTTAGTGTTAGGGTTAGAGTTGGGGCTTGGGTTAGGGTTAGGTTTAGCGTTATGGTTAGGGTTAGTTTTAGGGATTGGGTTAGGCTTCGGGTTGAGGTTAGGGTTAGCGTTAGTGTTAGGGTTAGCTGTAGTGTTAGGTTTTGGGTTTTGGTTAGGGATAGAGTTAGGGTTAGGTTTTGGCTTAGGGTTACGGTTAGGGTTAGCTTTAGTGTTAGTGTTAGGATTAGGGTTAGCTTTAGTGTTAGTGTTAGGGTTAGAGGTAGGTCTTGGGGTAGGGTTAGATTTAGTGTTTGGGTTAGGGTTAATTTTAGTGCTAGGTTTAAGGTTAGTTTTTGTGTTAGTGTTAGGGTTAGAGTTAGTTCTTTTGTTAGGGTTAGAGTAAGGGTTAGGATTAGGGTTAGGATTAGCTTTAGGTATAGGGTTAGGATTAAGGTGTGGGTTAGGCTTAGGTTTAGCATTAATGTTATGGTTAGGTTAGGTTTAAGGATTGGGTTAGTGATAGGTTTAGGTTAGGGTTAGGGCTTGGGTTAGCTTTAGGGTTAGCTAAAGGGTTGGGGTTACGGTTAGTGTTTGGGCTTGGTTAGGGTTAGGGTTAGCTTTAGGGTTGGGGTTACGGTTAGGGTTTGTGCTTGGTTAGGGTTAGGTTTGGTGTTAGGGTTAGCGTTACGTTTATGGTTAGGATTGGGGTTAACTTTAGTGTTAGGTTTAGATTTAGGGTTAGTGCTAGGGTTAGAGTTAGGACTTGGTTAGGGCTAGGTTTAGTGTTAGGGCTTGGGTTAGTGTTAGGGTTAGCGTTAGGGTTAGGGTTAGTTCTTGTGTTAGGGTTAGGGTTAAGGTTAGTGTTAAGGTTAGGGTTAGGGTTAGGTTTAGTGTTAGGGCTTGGGTCAAGATTTGGGTTAGCTTTAGTTTTAGGATTAGAGTTAGGGTTAGGCCTTGGTTTAATGTAGGGTTTTTGTTAGGATTAGAGTTAGGGACATGGATAGGACTTGGTTTAAGGTTAGGGTTAGGGTTAGTTTTAGGGTTAAGGTTAGAGTTAGACTTAGGGGTAGTTTTAGGGTTAGCTTTAGTGTTAGGGTTAGGGCTTGGTTTAGGGTTAAGGTTAGGTTTAGGGTTAGATTTAGTGTTAGTGTTAGTGTTAATTTTAGTGCTAGGGTTAGGGTTAGCTTTAGTGTTCGTTTTAGGGTTAGAGTTGAGCTTGGGTTAGGGTTAGTGCTGTGGTTAGGTTTAGGGTTAGTTTTAGGCCTAAGTTTAGGGTTAGGTTTAGGGTAATGCCTAGGGTGAGTGTTTGGGTTGGGGTTAGGGTTAGGGAAAGGGTTATGTTTAGGGTTAGGGTTACATTTTGCATTAGGCCTAGTATTAGGGATAGGGTTAGGGTTACGGTTAGGGTAATGGTTAGGTTAGGTCTAGAGTTAAAGTTAGGTTTAGGGTTAGTTTTAGGCCTAGGGTTAGGTTTAGGGTTAAGCCTAGGGTTAGGGTTAGGTTTAAGGTTAGGGAGAGGTTTAAGGCTAGGCCTAGGGTTGGGGTTAGGTTCAGGGATAGGGTTAGGGTTAGGCCTTGGATTAGGGTTAGAGTTAGGGTTAGGGTTAGTTTTAGTGCTAGGGTTAGGGTTAGGATTAGGGCTAGGCCTAGCATTAGCATTAGTGCTAGCCCTAGGTTTAGGGTTAGCCTTAAGGTTGGGGTCAGACCTAGGGTTAGGCCTAGGTTCAGGGTTAGGATTAGGTTTAGAGTTAGTGTTAGGTCTAGGGTAATGAATAGGGTTAAGGTTAGCATTTGGGTGAGGTTTAGGGTTAGGTTTAAAATTAGAATTAGGGATATGGTCAGGTTTAGGCCTAGGCATAGGGTTAGTGTTAGGATTAGGTTTTTTGTTAGGATTAGGGTTAGGCCTAGCGTTATCATTAGGCTTAGGGTTAGCCCTAGCTTTAGGGTTATTGTTAGGGTTGGGGTTAGACCTAGGGTTAGGCCTAGGGTAAGGGTCAGGTTTAGCGTTAGGCTTAGGGTTAATGTTAGATCTAGGATAATGGATAGGGTTAAGGTTAGGTTTGGGTTAGGGTTACGGTTAGCTTCAGAATTAGAGTTAGGTTTAGAGTCAGGTTTAGAGTTAGGGTAGGGTTTAGGTCTATGATTAGGCATAGTGCTAAATTTAATGTTAGGGGTAGGTTAAGTGTTAGATTTATGGTTAGGGTTAGCATTAGGAATAGAATTAGGGTTACAGTTAGGGCAAGGGTTAGGTTAGACCTAGGGTTAAGGTTAGGTTTAGCGTTAGAAATAGCACTAGGGCTAGGGTTAGGCTCAGGGTTAGTTTATGGTTATGGTTAGGTTTAGGCCTAAGTTTGGGGTTATGGTTAGGTTTAGGATTAGGATTAGGGTTAGGCCTTGGATTAGGGTTAGGTTTAGGGTTAGTGTTAGGCCTAGGGTTAGGGTTAGTGTTAGGGTTAGGGTAGGGTTAGTTTTGGGTTTATGGTTAGGGTTAGGCCTAGGTTTACGGTTAGCCTTAGGGTTAGGATTAGGCCTATGGTTAGGGTCAGGATTATGGTTAGGGTTATTAATAGGTTTAGGGTTCGAGTTAGGTTTAGGTTTAGGTTAGGCCTAGGTTAAGGGTTAGGTTTAGGGTTAAGTTTAGGCCTAGTGTTATAATTACAAGAAGGTTTAGGTTTAAGTTAAGGTTTAGGGTTAGGTTTCGGCTTAGAGTTTGGGTTAGGGTTGGGTTTAGGTTTAGGCCTAGGATTAGGGTTAGGTTAAGCGTTAGGGTTATGGTTATGGTTAGTCGTAGGTTTAGAGTTAAGGTTTGGGTTAGCGTTAGGATTACTCCTAGGTTTAGAGTTAGGATTAAGGTTAGGTTAGGATTGGTTTTAGGGTTAGCGTTGGGATTAGGGTTAGAGTTAGGGTTAGGCCTAGGGTTAGGGTTAGGTTTAGGTTTAGGGTTAGTGATAGGTTTAGGGATAGGGTTAGTGTTAGGGTTGGCCTAGGGTTAGGTTTAGAGTTAGGGTTCGGTTTAGTGTTAGAGTTAGGATTAGGATTAGGTTTAGGCCTTGGATTAGGGTTAGGGCCAGGGTTACGTTTAGAGTTAGAGTTAGGTCTAGGGTTAGGGTTAGTGTTAGTGTTAGGGTAGGGTTAATTTTGGCGTTAGGGTTAGGTATAGGTGTAGGATTTGGGTTAGTGTTAGTTTTAGGGTTCGTGTTAGGGTTAGGGTTAGGTTTAGGATTTGGGTTAGTGTTAGTTTTAGGGTTCGTGTTAGGGTTAGGGTTAGGCTTAAAGTTAGGGTTAGGCAGAGGCCTTGGATTAGGTTTAGGGTTAGGGTTAGGTTTAAGATTAGGGTTAGGCCTAGCATTAGGGTTATGGTTAGACCTAGGTTTACAGTTAGCCTTAGTGTTAGGATTAGGCCTAGGGTTAAGGTTAGGGTTATTAATGGGGTTAGGCTTCAGGTTAGGTTTAGGGTTAGGTTAAACCTAGGGTTAGGGTTAGGTTTAGGGTTAGCTTTAGGCCTAGGGTTATATTTACAGTAAAGTTTAGGTTTAAGGTAATGTTTAGGGTTAGGTTTAGGCTTAGGGTTAGGCTTACGGTAAGCGTTAGGCCTAGGTTTAGGGTTAGGGCTAGCGTTACGGTTATAGTTAGGTCTAGGTTCAGGATTAGGGTAGGGTTGTTTTAGAGTTAGGGTTAGGGTTAGGGTTAGGCCTCGGTTAGAGTTTGGTTTACTTTTAGGTTTAGGGTTAGGGTTAGTATCAGGCTTAAGGCTAGGGTTAGGATTAGGCCTAGGGTTTAGGTTAACATTAATATTAGGTTTACACCTAGTGCTAGTCCTAGTGTTTGCGTTTGGTTTAGGGTCAGGGTTAGGCTTAGGGTTAGTGTTAGCTTTAGGGTTAGCGTTAGGCCTAGGGTTAGGTTAATGTTTAGGGTTAGGGTTAAGGTTAGGCCTAGGGTTAGGTAGGGTTAGGTTTAAGTTTAGGTTTAGGCCTAGGCTTAGGTTTATGGTAAGGGTTAGGGTTAGGGTTAATGTTAGGGATAGAGTAAGGTTTAGGTTTAGGCCTAAGGTTAGGCTTAGGTTTAGGCTTATTCCTAGTCTTAGGCTTATGCTTTTGCTTAGGGTTAGGTTTAGGGTTAGGCCTAGATTTAGGATTTGGATTAGGGTTAGGTTTACAGTTAGGTTTAGACCTAGGGTTAGAGGTAGGGTTAGGGTTAGGGTTAGGCTTAGGTTTAGGGTTAGGCTTAGGGTTAGCGTTAGGTTTAGGTGGCCTAGGTTTAGGGGTAGAGTTAGGGTTAGGGTGGGGGTGCACCTAGTGTGAGGGTTCGTGTTATGGTTAGGGTTAGAGTTAGGTTTAGATTTAGGGTTATGCCTGGGGTTAGGTTTAAAATTAGAATTAGGGTTGGGGTTAGGGTTAAGCCTAGGGTTAGCATTAGTGTTAGCGTTAGGTTTAGGATTAAATTTAGGGTTAGGGTTAGGCCTAGGTTTAGTGTTATGGTTAGGATTAGGTTTAGGGTTAGTCTTAGAGTTAGAGTTAGGGTAAGGGCTAGTGTTAGGATTAGTGTTAGGGTCTGTGTAGGCCTACGATTAGGGATAGGGTTAAGTTTAGGCCTAGAATTAGGTGTAGTATTAAGGTTAGGTTTAGGTTTAGGGTTAGAGTTAAGTTTAGGGTTAGTGTTAGTGTTAGGGTTGGTCCTAGGTTTATGGTTTGGGTTAGTGTTAGGGTTAGACCTAGGGTTAGGTTAGGGTTTGGGTTAGGCTTAGGGTTAGGTAAGGTTTTGGGTTAGGGTTAGGATTAGAGATAGGCTTAGGGTTAGTATTAGAATGAGGTTTAGGATTAGGGTTAGGTCCAAGTTTATGGTTAGTGGTCTCGTTAGGATAAGTGTTAGGGTTAGGGTTAGGGATTGCTTTAGTGTTAGCGTTAGGGTTAGGGTTAGTTTTATGCCTAGAGTTAGGTTGAGGTCTAGGTTTAGGGTTAGGATTAGAGTTATGGTTAAGGTTAGGATTAGGGTTAGGGTTAGGCTGAGGTTTAGGGTTAGAGCTAGGTTTAGGGATTTGGTTAGTGTTAGGTTTAGGATTAGGGTTAGGGTTAGTGTTAGGCCTAGGTTTAGGGGTAAGGTTAGAGTTATAAATAGGCTTACTATTAGGGTTAGAGTTGGGGTTACAGTTAGGATTAGTGTTAGGGTTAGGCCTAGGTTAAGTGTTAGGTTTAGGTATAGGTGTAGGTTTGCAGTTTGTCCTACATTTAGGTTTAGGGTTATTCGTAGGTATAAGTTTAGGGTTAGGGTTAGGCCTAGGGTTAAGTTTAGGATTAGGTTTAGGTTTAGTGTTAGGGTTAGGCTTATGTTTAGGCCTATGGTTAGGGTTAGGTTTATGGTTAAGATTAGGGTTAGGGATAGGCGTAGGATTAGCTTTATGTTACGGGTTAGGATTATGGTTAGGTTTAATGACAGGGTTAGGTTTAGAATTAGGGTTAGACCTTGCATTAATGTCAGGCTTAGCCTTAGGCCTAGTGTTAGGGTTAGGTTTAGTGTTAGGGTTACAATTCGGGTTAGGGTTAGGCCTAGTTTAGTGTTAGGTTTAGCGTTAGAGTTAGGGTTAGGCCTAGGGTTAGAATTAGGATTAGGGTTAGGCCTATGATTAGGGTTCAGATTAGGGTTAGGCTTAGGCCTATCATTAGGGTTAGGGTTAGGGATAGGTTTATGGATAAGGTTAGGGTTAGGTTTAGGGTTAGGGTTAGGATTAGGCCTCGGCTTAGGTTTAGGGTGAGTGTTTGGATTAGGGTTAGATTTAGGGTTAAAACTATGATTAGGGATAGGGTGAGGTTAAGTTTTAGGTTTAGGGTTTGGATGAGAGATAGGGTTATGGTTTGGGTTAGGCTTAGGTTTAGGGTTAGGTTTAGAGTTAGGGTTAGGATTACGGTTAGGGTTAGGGGCATGCCTACTGTTAGGGTTAGTGTTAGGTTTAGGGTAAAACTTAGGGTTAGTGTTTGGGTTAGAATTAGGGTTGAGGTTAGCGTTACGCCTAAGGTTAGGTTTACATTTAGGTTTCGGGTAAGGATTAGAGTTAGTGTTAGCATTTGGCCTAGGTTTAGGGTCAGGGTTAGGGTTAGGGTTAGGCCTAGGGTTAGGGCTAGAGTTAGTCCTAGCCTTAAGGTTAGGCCTAGGGTTAGGATTAGGGTTTGATTTATGGTTAGTGTTAGTGGTAGGCTTAGGGTTATGATTAGAATGAGGGTTAGGATTAGGGTAAGGCCTAAGGTTAGAGTTAGTGTTAGCATTAGGATTAGTGTTAGGCCTAAGGTTAGGGTTAGTTTTAGATTTAGGGTTAGGGTTAGGGTTAGGATTAGGGTTAGACCTAAGGTTAGGGTTAGGCCTCGGGTTAGTGTTAGGGTTACAGCTAAGACTAGCTTTAGGCTTATGGTTAGGGTTAGTGTTTGTGTTACAGTTAGAGTTAGGACTAAGGTTAGGTTTGGGGTTAGGCTTAGGGGTAGGGTAAAAATTAAATTTAAGACTAGGGTTAGGTTTAGAATTAGGGTTAGGCTTGGGGTTAGATTTAGGGTATTGTTAGGCCTAGGTTAGGTTTAGGCCTAGGGTTAGAGTTAGGGTTTGGGTTAGAAATAGTGTTAGGGAGAGGGTTTGGCCTAGGCTTAGGGTTAGGGTTTGAATTAGGGTTGGGTTTAGGGTTAGGGTTAAGTTTAGGGTTATGTGTAGGCCTGGGATTAGGGTTAAGATTTGGATTAAAGTTAGGCCTAGGGTAAGGGTTAGGGTTAGTGTTAGGTCTAGGGTTAGGGTTAGGGTTAGGGTTAGGCCTAGGGTTATGGTTAGTGTTACCCTTAGGATTAGTGTTAGTCTTATGGTTAGGCCTAGGGTTAGGGTTAGGGTTACCCTTAGGATTAGTGTTAGTTTTATGGTTAGGCCTAGGGTTAGGGTTAGGGTTATGGTTAAGGTTAGTGTTAGTGTCATGGTTACGGTTAGGATTAGGTTAAGTGTTAGGGTTAGTGTTAGCGTTAGGATTAGAGTTTGGGTTAGGGTTAGACCTAGGTTTAGGGTTAGGCCTAGGTTTAGGGTTAGGGTTAGGTTTAGGCCTAGGATTACGGTTAAACTTAAAGTTTGTTTTAGGATTAGGTTTAGGGTTAGAGTTAGGGTTAGGTTTAGGGTTAGGCCCAAGATTAGGGTTAGGGTTACAGGTTGGCCTAGGGTTGGGTTTAGGGATCGATTTAGGGTTACGGTTAGGGTTAAATTTAGGGGTAGATGTAGGGTTAGGTGTAGGCCTATGGTGATAATGTGTGTTAGGATTAGGCCTAGGTTTATGGTGACGGTTAGGTTTAGGGTTAGTTTTAGTCTTAGGGTCAGGGTTAGGGTTAGGTTTAGTGTTTGGGTTAGGTTTAGGAGTTGGGTTAGGTTTAGGGTTAGGGTTAGGCCCAGGTTTAGTGTTAGGGTTAGGATTAGGTTTTTGTTGAGGCCTAGAATTAGGGCTAAATTTAGGATTTGTGTTAGCTTTAGGGTTAGGCAAAGGATTAGGATTAGCGTTAGGGTTAAATTTAGGGTTAGGGTTAGGATTGGGGTTAGGGTTACATTTAGGGTTTGAATTAGGCCCAGAGTTAGGGTTAGGTTTAGCGTTAGGTTTAGGGTTAGGGATAGGGTAAGGTTTAGTCCTAGGGTTAGCCTTAGATTTAGGGTTAGGGTTAGGGTTACGGTTAGTCCTAGGGTTCAGGTTAGGGTTAGGATTAGTGTTAGGGTTAGGGTTATGGTTAGGCCTAGGGTTAGTGTCAGTCCTAGGGCTAAGGTTAGCATTAGGGTTATGATTGGGGTTAGGGTTAGGGTTAGGCTTAGGGGCAGGCCTATTGTTAGGGTTAGGGTTAGGGTTAGGATTAGGATTAGGTTAAGTGTCAGGGTTAGGGTTAGACCTAGGGTTAGGGTTAGGTTTAGGGTTAGGATTAAGGTTAGGTTTAGGGTTAGTTAGGCCTAGGATTCGGGTTAGTGTTAGGGTTAGTGTTAGGCCAAGTTTAAGGTTAGACCTAGGGTTAGGTTTAGGGATAGAGTTAACGTTAGGGTAAGGTTTAGGGGTAGACGTCGGCTTAGGGGTAGGCCGACGGTGAGAGTTAGGGTTACAGTTAGGGTTACGGTTAGGGTTAGGATTAGGCCTAGATTTATGGTGAGGGTTAGGGTTAGGCCTAGAAGTAGTGTTAGGATTAAGGTTAGGGTTAGGGATAGGTTTAAGCCTAGGGTTAGGGTTACTGCTAGGTTTAGGCGTAGGGTTAGGGTTAGGTTTAGGAATAGGGTTAGGTTTAGGGCCAAGGTTAAGGTTAGTGTTAGGATTAGGGTAAGGTTTACGGCCATGTCTATGCTTAGGGTTAGGGTTAGGATTAGGATTAGTGTTAATGTTAGGGTTTGGGTTAGGCCTATGGTTCGGGTTCAGGTTAGGGTTAGGTTTAAGTTTAGGTTTAGGTGTTGTTAGGCCTAGGTTTAGGGTTAAGCCTAGGATTAAGGGTAGGCTTAGGGTTAGGTTAGAGATAGATTTAGGATTAGGGTTAATTTTATGGGTAGATGTAGGGTTAGGGCTAGGCATATGGTGAGAGCATGGGTTAGCATTTGGCCTAGGTTTATGGTGATGGTTAGGGTTAGGGTTAGTTTTAGTCTTAGGGTTAGGGTTAGGGTTAAGGTTAAGGTTAAGGTTAGGGTTAGGTTTAGTGTTTGGTTTAGGTTTAGGTATTCGATTATGTTTAGGGTTAGGGTTAGGACCAGGTTTAGTGTTAGTGTTAGGGTTAGGTTTTTGTTGAGGCCTAGAATTACAGCTAGGTTTAGGATTTGTGTTAGGTTTTGGGTTAGGCATAGGATTAGGTTTAGGGTTAGGGTTAGGATTAGAGTTAGGATTAAGTTTAGGGTTTGAATTAGGTCTAGGGTTAGGCTTAGTGTTAGGGTTAGCCCTAGGGTTAGGATCAGGTTTAGGGTTAGGGTTAGGATTAGACCCAGGGTAAATGTTAGGTTTAGGCCTAGGGTTAATGTTAGGGTTAGTGTTGGGCTTAAGGTTAGGTTTAGATTTAGTGTTAGGGTCCGGATTAAGGTTAGCGTTAGGGTTAGGGATAGGGTGAGGCTTAAATTTAGGCCTAGGGTTAGGGTTAGGGTAAGGTTTAGGCCGAGGGATAGCGTTAAGTTTAACATTAAGTTTAGGGTTCGGCCTAGGGTTAGGTTAGGGTTAGAGT
>NW_022103903.1:22221926-22247108 GCF_000313985.2 Echinops telfairi
GTTTAGATTAGGGTTAGGATTAGTGTTAGGGTAAGGTATAGGGTTAGAATTAGGGTTTGGGTCAGGGTCTGGTTAGGTATAGGCCTATGGTTAGTGTTAGGCTTAGGGTTAGGGTTAGGGTTAGGCTTAGGGTTAGGTTTAGGGTTAAGGTTAGTGTTAGGGTATGGGTTAGAATTAGGGGTAAGGTCAGCTTTATGCCTAAGGTTAGGTTTGCGTTTAGGGTTTGGGTAAGGATTAGAGTTAGTGTTAGCATTTGTCCTAGGTTTAGGGTCAGGGATAGGGTTAGGGTTAGGCCTAGGGTTAGGATTAGGGTTTGGTTTATGCTTAGGGTTAGAGGTAGGCTTAGGGTTAGGGTTATGTTTAGGGTAAAGCCTAGGGTTAGAGTTAGTTTTAGCGTTAGGAATAGTGTTAGGGTTAGGGTTAGGCCTAGGGTTAGGATTAGTGTTAGATTTAGGGTCAGGTTTAGGCCTAGCATTAGGGTTCTGGTGAGGGTTAGGGTTATGGTTAGGGTCGGGCCAAGGGTTAAGGTTAGGGTTTGGGTTGGGTTTAGGGTTAGGGTTAGGCCTAGGGTTAGGTTTAGGTTCTAAGGTTAGGTTTAGGGAAGGGTTAGGTTTAGGCTTAGGGCTATGGTTAGGGATAGGGTTAGACTTAGGGTTAGGTTTAGATTTAGCGTTACAGTCCAGATTAAGGTTAGTGTTAGGGTTAGGGATAGGGTGAGGCTTAAGGTTAGGCCTAGGGTTAAGGTTAGGTTTAGGTTTAGGGTTATGGTAAAGTTTTGGCCGAGGGTTAGCATTAAGTTTAGGGTTAGCCCTAGGGTTATGTTAGGGTTAGCATTAGGGCTAGGGTTAGTGTTAGGCCTAGGTTTAGGGTTACGGTTATGGTTTTGGTTAGGCATAGGGTTAGGGTAGTGTTACATTTAGGGTTAAGGTTAGGTTTAGGGTATGGGTTAGAATTAGTGCTGGGGTCAGCGTCACGGCTAAGGTTAGGTTTATGTTTAGGGTTTGGGTAAGGTTTAGAGTTAGTGTTAGCATTTGTCCTAGGTTTAGGATTAAGGTTCGGGTTAGGCCTAGGGTTAGTGTTAGGTTTACTCCTAGCCTTAGGGTTAAGGTTAAGTTTAGGCCTAGGGTTAGGGTTAGGGCATGTTTTATAGTTAAGGTTATAGATAGTTTTAGGGTTATGATTAGAATGAGGGTTAGGATTAGGGTGAGGCCTATGGTTAGAGTTAGTGTTAGCATTAAGATTAGTGTTAGGGTTAGGGAGAGGCCTAGGGTAAGGGTTAGTGTTAGATTTAGAGTTAGGATTAGGATTAAGGTTAAGGTTAGGATTAGGTTTAGGGCTAGGGTAAGGGTTAGGGTTAGGCCTAGGGTTAGCATTAGGGTTATAGTTAGGCCTAGCATTAGGTTTATTTTTAGGGTTAGTGTTTGGGTTAGGGGTAGAGTTAGGACTAAGGTTAGGGTTAGCGCTAGGGTTAAGGTTAGTGTTAGGGTTAGGGATAGTTTTTGCAAAGGGTTAGGGTTAAGGTTATTGTTAGGTTTAGGATTAGGGTTAGTACTAGGGCTAGGTTTAGGTTTAGGATTAGGCCTAGGGGTATGGGTAGGGGCAGTGTTAGGTTTAACATTAGGATTAGCATTACGGTTAGGCCTAGGGATAGGTTTAGGGTTACGGTTAGGTTTAGGTCTAGGTTTAGGGTTAGTGTTAGGGTTTGGCTTAGGGTTAGGGTTACCATGGGCCTAGGTTAGGTTTAGGGTAAGGGTTAGAATTAGGCCTAGGTTTAGGTTTAGGGTTAGGGTGAGGTTAAGGCCTAGGGTTAGGGTTAGGTTTAGGCTTAGGTTTAGAGTTTGCATTAGGTCTAGGGACAGGGTTAGGTTTAGGGTTAGGCCTAGGGTTAGTGTTAGGTTTAGGGATAGGGTTAGGGTTTGTGGTAGTCCTGGGGTTAGGGTTAGGTTTAGGTTTAGCTTTAGGGTTAGGGTTAGCCATAGGACCATGGTGAGGGTTTGGGTTAGCGTTACGATTAGTCCTAGGGTTACGGTTAGCATTAAGGTTAGGATTGGGTTTAGGGTTAAGGTTAGAGTTAGGTTTAGGCTGAAGGTTAGGGTTCAGGTTCGGGTTAGGTTTAAGGTTAGATTTAAGCCCTGTTTTAGGATGAGGTTTAGGTTTAGGGTTTGGTTTAGGCTCAGGTTTAGTTTTAGTGTTGGGTTAGGTCTATGGTTAGGATTAGGGTTAGTTCTAAGATTAGGGTTTGGTTTAGGGTTAGGGTTATTGTTATGGTTAGGGTTATTGTTAGGGTTAGGTTTTCGCCTTGGTTTTGGGTTAGGTTTAGGCTTAGGATTAGGTTTAGGTTTAGGGTTAGTGTTAGGGCTAGGTTTAGGTTTAGTCCTAGATTTAGGGTTAGGGTTAAGATTAGGATTAGGCCAAGGGTTAGGGTTAGTCTTAGGTCTTACGTTAGTGTTAAAGTTAGGGTAAGGGCTAGGGTTAGGTCTAGGGTTAGGTTTAGGGTTTGGTTTAGGATTAAGGGTAGGGTGAAATTTAGGGTTTGGCCAAGATTTGGGTTAGGGTTAATGTTAGGGTTAGGGTTAGGGTTAGTATCAGCTTAGGGTTAGGTTTAGGGTTTGGGTTAGGCCTAGCGTCAGGGTTATGGTTACAGTTAGGGTTATAGGTAGGCCTTTGGTTAGGGTTAGTGTTAGGGTTAAGGTTAGGGTTAGGGTTAGCCCTAGGGTTAGGGTGAGGTTTAGGGTTAGGTTTAGGTGTTGGGCTAGGGTTAGTGTTAGGGGTAGGCTTATGGGTAGGCCTAAAGTTAGGGTTAGGTTTAGGCAGAGATTTAGGGTGAGGGTTAGGGCCAGTCTTAGGGTTAGGGTTAGGCCTAGGTCTAGGGTTAGGGTTAAGGTTACTTTTAGGTTAGGTTATAGATTTTGGCACAGGGTTAGGATAAAGATTATTGTTAGGGTTAGCATTATGGCTAGTCCTAGGGTTAGGTTTAGGATTAGGCCTGCGGGTATGTGTAGGGGCAAGTTTAGGTTTAACGTTAGGGTTAGCATTACAGTTAGGCCTAGGGATAGGTTTAGTGTTAGGGTTAGGTTTAGGTCTAGGTTTAAGTTAGGGTTATGGTTAGGGTGAGTGTTAGGGTTTGGCTTAGGGTTAGGGTTAGCATTAGGTCTAGGTTAGTGTTAGGGTAAGGGATAGGATTAGGACTAAGTTTAGGTTTAGGGTTAGTGTGAGGTTAAGGCCTAGGGTTAGGGTTAGGGTTAAGCTTAGATTTAGGGTTTGCTTTAGGCCTAGGGTTAGGTTTAGGTTTAGTGTTAGGTGTAGGGTTATGTTTAGGGTAAGATTTAGGCATAGGATTAGCTTTTGGTTTAGGGATACATTTAGGGTTATGGTTAGGTGTAGGGCTAGGGTTAAGGTTTGGTTAGCGTTAGGATTAGTCCTAGGGTTAGGGTTAGCATTAAGGTTAGGATTGGGTTTAGGGTTAGGGTTAGGGTTAAGTTTAGGCATAGTGTTAGGGTTAGGGTTACAGTTAGGCCTACCGTTAGGTTTAGGGTTAGGGTTAGTGTTTGGGTTAGGGGTAGAGTTAGGACTAAGGTTAGGGTTAGGGCTAAGGTTAGTATTGGGGTTAGGGATAGGTTTTGGCATAGGGTTAGGGTTAAGGTTATTGTTAGGGTTAGCGTTAGGGTTAGTCCTAGGGTTAGGTTTAGGTTTAAGATTAGGCCTAGGGGTATGGGTAGGGCCAGGGTTAGGTCTAATGTTAGGGTTAGCGTTACGGTTGGGCCTAGGGATAAGTATAAGGTTAGGGTTAGATCTAGGTCTAGGGTTAGGGTGAGGGTGAGGGTTAGGGTTAGTATTAGGGTTTGGCTTAAGGTTAGGTTTAGCATGGGCCTAGGTTTGGGTTAAGGTAAGGGTTAGGATTAGGCCTTGGTTTGGGTTTAGGGTTAGGGTGAGGTTAAGGCCTAGGTTTAGGGTTAGAGTTAGAGTTAGGCTTAGGTTTAGAGTTTGCTTTAGGCCTAGGGTTACGGTTAGGTTTAGGGTTAGGTTTAGGGTTAGGGTAAGGTTTAGGCCTAGGGTTAGCATTAGGTTTAGGGATGGGGTTAGAGTTAATGTTAGTCCTGGAGTTTGGGTGAGATTTAATGTTAGGTTTAGGCGTAGGGTTAGGGTTAAGTTTTGGGTTAGCGCTAGAATTACTCCTAGGGTTAGGGTTATCATTTAGGTTTTGGATTGGGTTTAGGTTTAGGTTTAGGCCTAGGTTTAGGGTTAGTGTTAGGGTTAGGGTTCGGGTTCAGGTTAGGCCTTGTTGTAGGATGAGGTTTAGGGTTAGGGTTTGGCAGAGGCCCAGGTTTAGGTTTAGTGTTAGGGTTATGGTTAGGTTTAGGATTTGGCCTATGGTTAGGATTAGGGTTAGGGTTAGTCCTAGGGTTAGGTTTAGGTTTAGGGTGAGGGTTAGGGTTATTGTCAGGGTTATTGTTAGGGTTAGGTTTAGACCTTAGTGTTGGGTTAGGTTTAGGGTTAGGATTAGGATTAGTGTTCATTGTAGGCCCAGGCTTATCACTAGGCTTAGGATAGGGTAAGGGTTAGGCCTAGGTTTAGGATGAGGTTTGGGGTTAGGGGTAGGCCTAGTTTTAGGTTAGGGTTCATTTAGGGTTATTGGAAGGTTACTGTTGGTGTTAGGCATAGAACAAACCTATTCCTATACCAAACCATAACCCTGTCTCTAACTATAACCCTAAACCTAAATGTAACGCTAACGATAACTGTAACTAAAAGTTACTCCTAAACCTAAACCTAATACTCTTACCCTAACCCTAAACCTCTCTAAATAGAAACCTATTGGGATCTCTAGCATTAACCTGAAACCTATGGTTAACCCTAAGCCCAACCCTACATCTCTAACACAAACCCGAAATTTAACCCTAACCATAGGTCCTGTAACCACCAAACCCTAACTTGAAAACTAACCATAACACCATGCCTAATACAATGAATAGCCTTCACTTTTATCCCAAATCCAACCATGAAGCTAACTGTAAATTTTAACCCAATCCTATCCCGAACCATGCCGTAACACTAAATCTAACGTTAAGTCTAACCCCCACCCTAACCCGAAATCAGACCCAAATCCTTAAACACTAACTCCTAAACCCTAACTGTCACCCTCACCCTAACCCTAACATTAACCCTAACCCTAACCTTAGGCCTAAAACTAGGCCTAACCTTATCCCTAACCCTTAACCTAGGCCTAACCTTAGGCCAGAACCTAACCCCAATCCTAGGCATAAATCTATCCATAACCCTAAACCTAATTCAAACCCTAACCATAAACCTAGCCCTAACCCTAAGCATAACCCTAACCCGAATTCTAACCTTAAACCTAACCCTAGCCCTATACCTAACCCTAACTCTAAACCTAACACTGAACCTAGGAATAACCCTAAACCTAACCAGAAACCCAATGCTAATCCTAGGCCTAACCCTAACTCTAACACTATTTGTAACCCTAACCCTGACCTTAACCCTAACCCTAAACCTGACCCTAACCTGAACCCTAATCATAGGCCTAACCCTAACTTTAATCATAGCCCTAAACATAACCCTAACCCTATCCCTAAACCTAGACCTAATCCTAATCCTAGGCCTAACCCTAACCTTAACTGTAGGCCTAACCCTAATACTAACCCTAATTGTAATCCTACCACAAAGCCTATATCTAACCCCAAGCCAAACACTAAATGTATCCTAGGCCTAACCCTAACACTAACCCTAACCCTAACCCCAGCCCTGACTATTAACCTAAGAATAACCCTAACACTACTCCTAACCCTAAACCAAACCCAAAATCTAGGCGTAACCCTAAACCAACCCTAATTCTAACACTAATGCTAACCCTAAACTTAAACCTAGGCCTAATCCTAACCCTAACCCTAAACCTAACCCTAACCCTTACCTTAGGTCTAAGCCTAGGCCTAACACTAAACCTAAACCTAACCCTAATCCTAGGCCTAAACCTAACCCTATCCCTAATTCAAACTCTAAGCATAACCCTAACACTAGGCCTAATCCTAACCCTAACCCTAACAGTAATCCTAACTCTAACCCTAAACCCTACCCTAATCCTTACCCTAAACTTAATCCTTACCCTAAACTTAACCCTAACACAAAACCTAACCCTAGGCCTAACCCTAACCCTATACCAAACCCAACCCTAAACTTAACACTGAACCTAGGATTAAACTCAACTCAACTGTAAAACCAACCCTAGACCAAGGCCTAAACCCAAAACTAACCCTATTTCTAACCCTAACCCTAGGCCAAAGCCTAAACCTAGGCCTAACCATAAAGCTAACCATAGCCCTAAGCCTAACCCCAAACCTAACCCTAACCCTAATCCATCCCTGAATCTAGGCCTAACCCTAACCCTACGCCTAACCCTAATGCTAACCCTAACACTGTCCCTTACCCTGGGTCTAACCCTAAGCCTACACCTAAGCCTAACACTAAACCTAAACCTAGGCCTAACTCTAACCATAACCGTAACCCTAACCCTAAACCTTACCTTAAACCTAGGACTAACCCTAATGCTATCCCTAATACTAACCCTAACCTTAGGCCTAACCCCAACCCTAACCCTAATCATAAGCCTAACCTTAAACTTAGGCCTAAACCTAACCCTAATGCTCACCATAAACCTAAACCTAACCCTAGGCCTAAACTTAACCCTACCCAACCCCTAACCTTAACCCTAAACCTAATCCTAAACCTAAACCCAGGCTTAACCCTAAACCGAAATTGAACCTTAGGCCTAAACTGAGGCCTAACCCTAACCCTAACCCTTACCCCAGGCCGGAATTAGGCCTGAACCTAACCCTAAACCTTACCTTAAACCTAGGCCTAATCCTAACCCTAGGCCTAAACCTAAACCTAACCCTAAACCTAATTCAAACGCTAACCCAAACACTAAACCTAACCCAAATCCTAACCCTAACCCAAACTCTACCCTAAACCTAACCCTTAGCTTAACCCTAACCCGAATCCTAACCCTAATCCCAACCCTAGGCCTAACCCTAACCATATGATTAACCCTATCCATAACCCTAAACCTAACACTGAACCTCAGAATAACCCTAAACCTAACCGTAAACCAAACCCTAACCCTAAGCCTAACCCCAATCCTATTTCTAACCCTAATCCTAACCCTAACCCTGACCCCACCCCTAAAACTAACCCTAAACCTAACCCTAACCCTAATGCTAAACCCTACCCTAACCCTAACCCTAAGCTTAACCCTAACCTGAAACCAAACCCTAATCCTAGGCCTAACCATAACCATATACCTAACCCTAACCATAGCCCTAATCCCAACACTAACCCTAAATCTAAACGTGATCCAAAACCTAAACCTAACCCTAAGCCTAAGCCTAACCCTAACCCTATTTCTAACCCTAACACTCCCCCTAAACCTAACCCTAAACCTAACCCTAGGCCTAACCCTACCCACAGCTCTAACCCTAAACCTGACCCTAAACCTAGGACTAATCCTAACACTAAATCTTACCCTAACATTTACACTAACCCTAACCCTAACACTAACCCCAAACCTAATTCTAATCCTAGGTATAACCCTAACCAAAACCCTAATACTACCCCTAACCCTGACCCTAAACCTAGGCCTAACCCTAACTAAGTCTAACTAACCTAAGTCTAACTCTAACCTGAACTCTAACCCTACTCTTAACACTAGGCATAACCCTAACACTATTTCTAACCCTAAACCTAACCCTAACCCTAGGCCTAACCCTAACCCTACCTGTAGCCCTAACCTTAGACCTAACTCTAACCCTAACCTTAACACTAACCCTAACCCTAAAACTAATGCTAGGCCTAAAACTAATCCTAACCCTAACTCTAAACCAAGCCCTAACCCTAAACCTACCCCTAACCAATTCCCTAATCCCAACCCTAACCTAGGCCTAACCCTAATCCTAACCCTCATTCTAATGCTAACCCTAAGCCTCTCTCTAAATCTAACCCTAACCCAAACCTTAACAATAAATCTTACCTTAGGCCTAACCCTAACCCTGACCCTAAACTTAGGACTAAGCCTAACATTAACCCTAAACCTAATCTTAACCCTAACCCTAGGCATAACCCTAACTCAAACCATAATTCTAATGCTAACCCTAACCATAAATCAAACCCTAGGCCCTAGCCTAACCCTTACTCTAGGCCTAAACCTAACCTTAAACCTAAACTTAAGCCTAGGCCTATACCTAACCCTAACCCTAATTCAAACCCTAAACCTAAACTTAACACTAGGCCTAAACCTAAGCCTAAACCTAACCCTGACACTAACCCTAACCATTAAACCTACCGTGACCCTAACCCTAAGCTTAAGGATAACCTGAAACCTAACTCTAATCCTAACCCTAGGCCTAATCCCAACTCTATCCCTAACCATACCCCTAACCCTAAAACGGACACTGAACCTAGGAATAATACTAAGCCTAACCATAAACCCAACTCTAACCCTAGACCTAACCCTAACCCTAACGCTAACCCTAAGCCTAACCCTAACCCTAAACCTAACTCTAATTCTAACCCTAAACCTAACCCTAACCCTAACCCTACACATAAGACTATGCCTAAGCTTAGGTCTAACCCTAACCCTAACGCTAACCCTAAACTTAACCCTAACCCTAAACCTAACTCTAATTCTAACCCTAAACCTAACCCTAGGGCTAAACCTAAGCCTAAACCTAGGCCTAACCCTAGCCCTAACAGAAATCCTAATGCTAAAATTAACTCTAACCCAAAGCCTAATCCTAATCCTAACCCTCATTCTAATCCTCACCTTAAGCCTATTCAAACCCTAACCCTAACCCTAACCCCAAACCTAAACCTAACCCTAGGTCTAGCCCTAACCCTATCCTAACACTAAGCCTAAGCCTAAGCCTAAGCCTAACCCTGACCCTAAACCCAGGACTACCCCTAACACTAAATGTAACCCTAACCCTAACCATAGGCATAACCCTAACTCCAACCCTAGTTCTAACACTAACCCTAACCCTAAACCTAGACCTAAACCTTACCCTAACCCTAACCCTACCCCTAACCCTCATTCTAACATTAACCCTAACACTAGGTATACCCCTAACTCTAACACTAGGTGTAAACCTTACCCTAACTCTAATTCTAACCTGAAACCTAACCCTAACCCTAACACAAACCCTAAACGTAACCCTAAGCCTATCCCTAAACCTAGCCCTAAATCTAGTCCTAATCCTAGCCCTAAACCTAACCTTAGGCCTAACCCTAACAGTAACCCTAACACTGACCCTTACCCTGGCCTAATCTTAACCCTACACCTAAGCCTAACTGTAAAGCTAACCCTAGGCCTAACTCTAACTGTAAACCTAACCCTAACTCTAACCCTAGGCTTAATCGTAACCCTAACCCTAATTCTAACTGTAAACCTAACCCTAACTCTAACCCTAGGCTTAATCCTAACCCTAACCCTAATCTTAGGCCTAACCCTAAACCTAACTCTAATCCTAAACCTGGACGTAAACCAAACCCTAAGTCTAACCCTAACCCTAACCCGAATCCTAGGCCTAAACCTAGCCCTAACCCTAAATATAATTCAAACCCTAACCCTAACCCTAACCCTAAACCCTACCCTAATCATAACCCTAAGCTTAACCCGCACCCGAACCCTAACCCTAATCATAAACCTAGGCCTAACCCTGACCGTATACCTAAACGTAATGTAACCCTAAATTTAACACCGAACCTACGAATAACCCAAAACCTAACTGCAAAGCCAACCCTAACCCTAGGCCTAACCTTAACCCTAACCCTAACCCTATTTCTAACACTAATCCTAACCCTAACAATAAACATAACCGTCAACATAGGCCTAACCCTAACCATAGGCCTAACCCTACTAGGTCTAACCCTAACACTAACCGTAAGCCTAAACCTAACCCTAACCTTAGTCCTAACTCTAACCCTTACTGTAAAACTAACCCTAATCCTAAAACTAATGCTAGGCCTGAAAATAACCCTAACCCTAAACCTCGGCTTAACCCTAACTTTACACCGAATCCAAACACTAACCCTAAACATAAACCTAGGCCTAGGCCTAACCCTAAATAACTCTAACCCTAAACCTAACCCTAACTGATTGCCTAACCCTAACCCTAACCCTAACCGTAGACCTAACCCTAATCCTAACCCTCATTGTAATCTTAACCCTAAGCCTATCTCTAAACCTAACCCAAACCCTAACTCAAACCCTAGTCCTATACCGAACCCTAACCCTAACTCTAATTCAAACCTGAAATCTAACCCTAACCCTAGGCCTAACCCTAAACCTAACCATATTGTAATCCTTACCCTAAAATTAACGCTGACCTGAACCCTAACCCTAATCGAAACCCTAGGCCTAGCCCTAACCCTATACCTAACCCTAACCCCAACCCTAATCCTGACACTGAACCTAGGAATAATCCTAAGCCTAACCGTAAACCCAACCCTAACCCTAGGCCTAACCCAAACCCTAGATGTAACCCTAAGCCTAAGACTAAACCTAATCCTAAGCTTTACACTAACCCTAAACCTAACCCTATGCCTATGCCTAGACCTAACCCTAACCCTAACACTAACCCTAAGCCTAGGCCTAACACTAACCCTAACGCTAACCCTAAGCCTAATGCTAACCATAACCCTAGGCCTAACTCTAACCCTAAAACTAAATCTAACTGATTGCCTAAACCTAACTCTAACCGTAGGCCTAACCCTAATCTTAACCCCCATTGTAATCCTAACCCTAAGCCTATCTCGAAACCTAACCCAAATCCTAACTCAAACCCTAGGCCTATACCGCACCCTAATACTAACTCTAATTCAAACCTGAATCCTAACCCTAACTCTAGGCCTAACCCTAACCCTAAGATTAACACTGACTCGAACCCTAACCCTAATTGAAACCCTAGGCCAAACCCCAACACTATACCTGACCCTAACCCCAACCTTAAACCTGACACTGAACCTAGGAATATTCCTAAGCCTAACCATAAACCCAACCCTAACCCTAGGCCTAACCCAAATCCTAGGTGTAACCCTAAGCCTAACCCTAACCCTAAATGTAACCGTAAGCTTTACACTAACCCTAAACCTAACTCTACGCCTAAGCCTAGGCCTAACCTAACCCTAACACTAACACTAACCCTAAACCTAGGCCTAATGCTAACCCTAACACTAACCCTAAGCCTAATGCTAACCGTTACCCTAGGCCTAACTCTAACCCTAAACCTAACCCTAATCCTAAACCTAATCCTAGGCATAAACTTAATCCTAACCCTAAACCTGGGCCTAACCCTAAGCCCAACCCTAACCCTAGTCTTAACCGTAACCCTAACCCTGTCCCTAAACCTATGTCAAACCCTAACACTAACCCTAAATGCAACACTAACTCTAACACTAGTACTATGCATAACCCTAACCCCAATCCAAAGTCTAACTCTAGCCCAAGGCCCAACCCTTACTCTAACCCTAACACTACCCCTAACCCTAAGTCTAACCCTCACATTAACCCTAACACTACCCCTAACCCTAAGCCTAACACTAAACCTAACCCTAGGCATACCCCTAACCATAAACCTAATGCTAACCATAACCCTAACACTAGGCCTAAAACTTACTCTAACCCTAATTTTAACCCTCAGCCTAACACTAACCCTAAGTGTGACCTTAAACCTAACCCTACTGCTAAGCCTAAATCTAAACCTAAGCCTCAACAAAGACCTAACGCTAACCCTAGCCCTAATCCTAAACCTAACACTAGGCCTACAACTAGGCCTAACCCTAACCCTAACCCTAACCCTAACCCTAACCCTAACCCTAACCCTTACCCTAGGCCTAACCTTAGGCCTCAACCTAACCCTAAATCTAACCCTAATCCTAGGCCTAAATCTAACCATAACACTAAACCTAATTCAAACCCTAACCCTAACCCCAAACTTAACCCTAACCCTGAGTCTAAACCTAACCCAAAGTCTAACCCTAATCCTAACCGTAGGACTAACCCTAATCCTATACCTAAACCTAATCCTAACCCTAAACCTAACACTCAATGTAGGAATAACCCTAAACCTAACTGTAAACCCAACCCTAACCCTAAGTCTAAGCCCAACACTATTTCTAAACCTAATCCTAAATCTAAACCTGACCCTAACCCTAACCCTAATCCTACCCTAGGCCTAACCCTAACACTGACCAAAAACCTAGGATTTACCCTAACACTATCCCTAACCTTAACAGTAACCCTAAACCTAACCCTAATCCTAACATTAACCATAAGCCTAACCCTAACCCTAACCTTATGCCTAACACTAGGCCTAACCTTAACCATAACCCTAACCCTAAACCTTACCCTAGGCCTAACCCTAGGCTTAACCATAAACTTAAGCCTAAACCTAATCCTAGGCCTATACCTAACCCTAATCCTAACCCTAACCCTAAACTTAATTCAAACCCCAAACCTAGGCCTAACCATAACCATCACCCTAACCCTAAACTTTACCTTAATTCTTACCCTAAACTTAACCCTAACCCAAAACCTAACCCTAATCTTAACTCTAGGTCTAGCCCTAACACTATACCAAATCCTATCCCTAACCCTAACCCAAACCCTAGCCCTAAATCTAGCACAGAAACTGGGATTAACACTAAACCTAACTGTAAATCCAAACCTAAACCTAGGCTTAAGCCTAACCCAAACCCTAACCCTAACACAAATCCTAACACTAACAGTAACCCTAACCCTAACCCTAAACCTAGCTCTAGGCCAAAACCTAACCCTAGGCCTAACCATAATGCTAACCATAACCCTAAGCCTAACCCTAACCCTAACACAAACCCTAACCCTAATCCTAAACCTCGGCCTAAACCTAACCATAATGCTAACCCTAACACTGACCCTTACCTTGGGTCTAACCCTAACCCTAGGCCTAACTCTAAAGGTAACCCTAAGCCTAACCCTAACACTAATCCTAACTCTAAACCGAACACTAGGCCTAATCCTAACGCTAACCCTAATCCTAGGTCTAACCCTAAACCTAACCCTAACCCTAGGAATAAACCTAACTCTAATCCTAACCCTTAACCTAAACCTACCCTAGGTCTAACCCTAAACCTAACCCTAATTTTAACCCTAAACCTAGGCCTAAACCTAACCCTAAATCCAATTCAAACATTAACCCTAAACCTAACCCTAACCCTAACCTTAGACCTAACTCTAAGCCAAACCCTAACTCTCACCCTAACCTTAAACTAGCTCTAGGCCTGAAAATAAACCTAACCCTAATTCTAAGCCTAACCCTAACCCTCGGCCTAACCCTAATTCTAACCCGAATTCCAAACACTAACCCTAAACATAACTCTAACCCTAACCCTAAAACTAACCCCAACCCTTTCCCTAAACCCAACCCAAACCCGAACTCTACCCCTAGGGCTATACCTAACTCTAACCCTAGCCCTAATTAAAACCCTAAACCTAACCCAAACCCTACGCCTAACCCTAACTCTAAACATAAACCCTACATAACCCAAACCCTAATCTTAACGCTAAGCCGAACCCTAGTCCTAATCCTAACCCTCGGCCTAACCCGAAACCTATCCCTAAACCTGACACTGAACCTAGGAATAATCCTAAACCTAACAGTAAATCCAACTCTAACCCTAGGCCTAACCCTAAGCCTAATCCTAAACCTAAACCTATACCTAAGCCTAGGCCTAACCCCAACCCTAACCAAAACCCTACCACAGACCCTTACCCTAGGTCTAAACCTAACCCTACACCTAAGTCTAAACCTAAACCTAACCCTAGGCCTAAATAAATGTAAACCTAAGCCTAATCCTAACACTAATCCTAACTCTAACCATAACCTTAATTATAGGCCTAATCCTACTCCTAAACCTAACCCTAAATCTATGCCTAAACTTTGGACTAACCCTAACCCTCACCCTAGGCCTAAACCTATGCTTAACCCAAACCCTAAACCTAACCCTAATCCTAGGCCTATGCCTAACCCTACCCTACATGTAAGCTTTGGGCTAACCCTAACCCTTACCCTAGGCCTAACCCAAACCCAAACCCTAAACCTAACCCTAATCCTAGGCCTATACCTAACACTAATCCTAAGCCTAATTCAGAGACTAAACATAACTCTAACCCTAGCACTAAACCTAACCTTAACCCTAAGCCTAACCCTAGGCCTAACCCAAAACCTGACACTAATCCTATGTCTAACCCTCAACCTAAGCCTCATTGAAATCCTAATATTAACTCTAACACTAACCCCAAGCCTAAACCTAATGTTAACCTTGGGGCTAACCTTAACTCTTACCCTAACACAAACTCTTACCCTAACTGTAACCCTATGCCTAAGCTAAACGTAAATCCCAACTGAAGGCCTATCCCTAATCTTAACCCTAAACCTAACCATAACGCTAAATCTAGGCTTTACTTACCCTAGGCTAACCCTTACCCTAACTTTAATTTTAACCCTAATTCTAAACCTAAACCTAGGCCTAATCCTAACCCCAACCCTAAATCAAACTTTAGGATTAATCCTAACCCTAAACCACACCTTAACCCTAGCCAAAATCCAAACGCTAACCCTAACCCTAGTCCTAACCTTAACCCTAACCCTGACCATAAATCTAGGACTAACACAAACACTGACCCTAACCCTAATGCTAACCTTAACCCTAGGCATAACCCTAGCCCTAACCCTAATTCTAACCCTAACACTGACCCTAAACCTAACCCTATGCCTAACCCTACTCCTAAACACAACCCTAACCCTACGCCTAAGCCTTGGGCTAACCCGAAACCTTCACCTAGGCCTAACAGAAACCCTAAACCTAACCCTAATCCTAGGCCTATACCTAACCCTAATTCAAACTCTAAACATAACCTTAACCCTAGGACAAACCCTAACCCTAACATTAACCCTAACTCTAAGCGCACCCTTATCCTTACCCGAAAGTTAACCCTAACCCAAAACCTAACATTAATACTAAATTTAGGCCTAACACTAACTCTAAGCCTAACCCTAACCCTAACCTTACACTAAACCTAGGATTAACCTTAAAACTTAACCGTAAACCCAACCCTAAACCTAGGCCTAACCCTCTTTCTAACCCTAACCCTAACCCTAGGCCTAAACCTAAACCTAGGCCTCGCTCAAACACTAACCATAACCCTAATCCCAACCCTAAGGCTAACCATAACCCAAACCCTAACCCAAGGCCTGACCCTAACCCTAACCCTAAGCCTAACCACAATGCTAACCCTAACATTAACCCCAACTCTAGGAATAATCCTAACCCTAAACCTAAGCCTAACCCTAAACCTAACCCTAGGTCTAACTCTAATGGTAACCCTAATCCTAACCCTAACCTAACCCTAACCCTGGGCATTATCTTAACCCTAAGCCTAACCCTAACGCTAATCTTAAAACTAACCCTAACCCCAAACATAACTCTAATCCTAGGCCTAAACCTAACCCGAACCCTAAACTTAGTCCTAACCCACTCCCTAACAATAATTCTAATGCTAACACTAACCATAACTGTAAACCCCACCATAACCCTAACCCAAAACTGAACCCTAACACTATACCTAACCCTAACCCTAACACTGAACCTAGGAATAACCCTAAACCAAATCGTAAACCCAAACCTAAGCCTAGGCCAACACTAAGCCTAGCCCTATTTGTACCTTTAAAACTAACCCTCACCCTAACCCTAACCCTAAGCCTAAGCCTAACCCTAGGCCTAACCCTAAGCCTAAGCCTAAACCTAACCCTATTCCTAACACTAAAGCTACACCTACCCCTAAACCTAGGACTAACCCTAACTCTAAGCCTAACGCTATCCCTAACCCTAACCGTAACCCTAACACTAAACCTAACACTAGGCTTAACCCTAACCCTAACCCTAACCCTAAGCCTAAGCCTAACCCTAAACATAACCCTTGGCCTAACTCTAACCCTAACCTTTACCTTAACCCTAGGACTAACCGTAACGCTAACAGTAACCCTAGAATTAACCCTAGGCCTAACCCTAACCCTAACTCTAACGCTAAACCTATCCATAACCCTAAACCTACCTCTAATCCTATCCCTAATCCTAGGCCAAAACCTAAGCCTATCCCTAATCTTAGGTCTAACCCAAGCCCTAACACTAATCCTAGCACTAACTCTAACCCTAGGCCTAACCCTAACACTAACCCTAACCCTAAACCTAACGCGAACACTAACTCTAACATTAATGCTAACCCTAGGCCTAACCCTAACACTAACACGAACGCTATCTCTAAAGCTAGGCTTAACCCTAATCCTCACCCTCATTATAATCCTACCCCTAAGCCTATCTCGAAACCTAAACCTAACCCAAAGGCTAACCCTAACCCTAGGCTTAACCCTAACCTTAACACTAACATGAGGCCTAACCCTAACCCTAACCCTGAACCTAAACCTAGGACTAACCCTAACCTAACCCAAAACCTAAACCTAAACCTACGCCTAACCCTAGGCCTAACCCTAGCTTTAACCCCAACCTTTACCCTAGCCCTAACCCTATGCCTAACCCTAACCCTAACCCTAATCCTGGGCCTATACCTAAACCTAACATTGACACTAACCCTAACCCTAATTCTAAGTCTAAATCAAACCCTAAACCTAACCTTAATGCTAGGCCCAAACCTAAACCAAACCATAACACTAACACTAACCCTGAATCCTACCCTAACCCTAACACTAAGCTTAACCCTAACCTGAAACCGAACCCTAATCCTAAACCTAAAACTATACATAACCCTAACCCTAGCCCTAAACCTAACACTGAAACTAGGAATCAACCTAAACCTAACTGTAGACCCAAACCTAACACTTGGCCTACCCCTACCCCTAACCATATTTCTAACCCTATGCCCTACCGTAAGCCTAGGCCTAACCCTAACCGTAAACCTAACCCTAAGCCTAACCCTAAATCTAACCCTAACACTACCACTAAATTTAGGATTAAACCTAACCCTAGCCCTAAGCCTAACCCTCAACCTAACACTAACACTAACCCTAACACTAGCCCTAACCCTAACCCTAGCCCTAACCCTAACCCTAACCCTAAACCTACACCTAAGTCTAACCCTAACCCTAAATGTAACACTAACCATAACCCTAATGCTAACCCTAGGCCTAACGCTAACCCAAACCCTAACAATGTGCCCTACCATAACCCTAGGCCTAACCCTAAACCTAAACCTAACCCTAAGTCTAACTCTAAATCTAACCCTAACACAACCACTAAACCTAGGCCTAAACCTAACCCTAACCCTCAGCCTAACACTAACCGTAAGCCTAACCGTAACCCTACATATAACTTTAACCCTAGCCCTAACTGTAACACTAACCCTAGGCCTAATGCTACTCTAACACTAACCCTAACCCTAGGCCTAAACCTAGCCCTAAACCTAACCTTATCCTAACCCTAACCCTAAAACTAATCCCAACCTACCACTAACCATAACCCTGGACTAACCCTAATCCTAACCCTCATTCTAATCCTAACCCTAAGCCTATCACTAACCCTAAACCTAACCCCAACACTAATTTTAATCATAACTCTAAGACTAGGCCTAATCCGAACATTGACACTAGGCATAACCTTAATCCTAACCCAAAACGTAACCCTTACTTAACACTAAACCTAACACTAGGCCCAACTCTAACCAAAAACCTAATCCTAATCCCAGGTGTATACCTAACCCTAACCGTAATCCTAGCCCCAATTCAAACCCTAAATCAAACCCTAACCCTAGGCCTAATCCTAACACTAGCCATAACCCTAAACCCTGTCCTAACCCTAACCCTAAACTTAACCCTAACCCAACACAAACCCTAGGCCTACCCCTAAACCGAACAATATTTCTAACACTAACCATAACCGAAAACCTAACCCTAAACCTTACCCTAAGCCTAAGCTTAACCCTAACCATAACCCTAAACCTAAACGTAAAGCTAACCCTAACCCTAAACTTACCCCAAAACATAGGCCTCACCCTAACCCTAACTGTAACCCTAACACTAACATTAAACCAAAGACTATGCCTAAACCTAAACCTAACCCCAGGCCTAACTCTAACCCTAACCCTAACTCTTACATTAACCCTAACCCTAAATATAACCCTAACCCTAACCCTAAGCCTAAACCTAACCCTAACCCTAGGTCTATTCTTAACCCTAACCCTAATCCTAACCATAACCCTAAACCTAACCCTAATCCTAGGCCTAAACCTAAACCTACTCCTAAACCAAGGCCTAACCCGAGCCCTAACACTAATCCTATTGCTAACACTAACTCTAACCCTACTCCTAACCCTAACCCAAATCCTAATCCTTAGCCTAACCTTCACCCTAACACTAATCCTAACCCTCATTCTAATCCTAAACCTGAGCCTATCTCTAACCCAAAACCTAACCCTAACCTTAGGCCTAACCCTAACCCTAACCATAAATCTAGGGCTAATCCAAACCCTAAACCTGACTCTAAGCCTAGGAATTACCCTAATACTAACCCTAACCCTATCTCTTACCTTAGGCATAACCCTAATCCCAAACCTAATTCTAAACATAACCCTAAAGCTAAACTTAACCCTAGGCCTAACCCTAACCTAACCCTACCCTAAACCTAAACCTAACCCTAACCCTGACACTATGCCTAACTCTAGTCCTATCCTTAACCCTAACCCTAATTCTAGGCCTAAACCTAACCCTAACCCTAAATCAAATCCTAACACTAGACCTAACCCTAAACCCTACCATAACCCCCACCCTAAGCTTAACCTTAAAGTGAACCTTAACCCTATTGCTAACCATAGGCCTAACCCTCACCCTATACATAACCGTAAACCTAAATCTAACAATGAACCTAGGAATAACCCTAAACCTAACCGTAAACGCAACCCTAAACCTAGGCCTAACCCTAACCCTAACCTTATTTCTAACCCTAACTCAAAACCTAACCCGAAGCCTAACCCTAACCCTATGCCTAACCTTGCTCTGTCTAAGCCTAAGCCTAACCCTTACCTGAACCTGAACCCTAACACTAACTGTAACACTAACCCTAACCCTAGGCCTAACCCTAATCCTAACCTTCATTCTAATCCTATCACTAAGCATATCTCTAACCCTAACACTAAACCAAACCCTAAACCTAAACCTAGAACTAACCCTAAACCTAGCCCTAACCCTAGGCATAACCTAACCCTAACCCTGTCTAGCACTAAACCTAACCCTAACCCTAACCCCAAACTTCGTCCTAACGCTAACCTTAAGCTTCTTCCTAGCCCTAACCTTAACCTGAACCCTAAACCTAAGTTAGCGCTAACCCGAAAGCTAACCTTAACCCTAACCC
The DNA here is from genome assembly GCF_000313985.2 of Echinops telfairi. Classification (NCBI taxonomy): domain Eukaryota; kingdom Metazoa; phylum Chordata; class Mammalia; order Afrosoricida; family Tenrecidae; genus Echinops; species Echinops telfairi. The sequence continues at coordinate 22,241,391 of NW_022103903.1, forward strand.
TAACCGTACCCCAACCCTTACCCTAACACTAACACTATCCCTAACACTAAAATGAAATCTAGCACTAACTGTAAAGCTAACCCTAAACCTAACCCTAACCATAAATATAGCATTAACCCTAAACCTAACCCTAAGTCTAGCACTAATCCTAAGCCTAAACATAACCCTAACCCTAACCTAACAGTAAGTCTAGCAATACCCCTAAACCTAACCCTAACAGTAACCCTAAGTCTAACATTAATGCTAACCTAACACTAACCCTAACTGTAACACTAAACTTAACCCTAAACCTAACCCTAAGTCTAGCACTAACCCTAACCCTAAACCTAACCCTACCTTTAATACTCAGTCTATCACTAATCCTAACCATAAACCTCAGTCTAGCTCTAACCGTAGCCCTAATCCTAACCCTAACTCTAACTCTAACCCTAACCCTAAGTCTAGCACTAACCCTAACCCTAACCCAGCCCTGACCCTAAACCTAAGTTTAGCACTAAGTCTAACCTTAACCCTAAACATAAGTGTAGCACTAACCCTAACCCTCACCTTTACCCTAACACTAGATTTAGCACTAAACCTAACACTAACCCTACAACTAACCCTAAGTCTAGCATTAACCCGAAAACTACCCTAACCGTAAGTCTAGCACTAACACTAAACGTAACCCTAAACCTAACTCTAACACTAGCCCTACCCCTAAACCTAAACCTAAGTGAAGCACTAACCGTAAACCTAACCCTAATTCTAACTGTAACCCTAATCATAAATCTAACCCAAACCCTAAGTCTATCACTAACTCTAACTCTAAACATAACCTTAAGTCTAACCCTAAACCTAATCCTAACCCAACACTTACCCTAACTGTAAGTCTACAACTAACCCTCACCTTACCATAACCCTAAGTCTAGCACTAATGCTAACCTACCCTGACCCTAAACCTAACCCTAACCCTAACCCCGTCTAGCCCTAACCATAACACTAAGCCTAACGCTAACCCTAACCTTAATCCTATCACTAAACCATATGCTAACACTAACGCTTAGTCTAGCACTAACCCTAACCCTAACCGTAACCCTAGCTCTAACCCTAACCAAGCCTTAATCCTAAAACTAATCCTAAACCTAACCCTAACCTTAAACCTAACACTAACCCTAACCCTAATTCTGGCACTAGCCTTAACCCTAACCCTAACCGTATGTCTAACACTAACCCAACCCTAACCCTAACCCTAATCCAAACCCTAACCCTAAACTTATGTCTACCACTAACTAGATCACTAAATATAAGCCTAACCCTAAGTCTAGCACTAACCCTAACCCTACCCCTAAACCTAACCCTTACCTTAACTCTAAGTCTAGCATTAATGCTAACCCTAACCCTAAGTCTAGCACTAACCATAACCCTAAAACTAACACAATCCTAACACTAACCCTAAGTCAACCTATTACCCTAACCCTAACCCTGAACCTAACCCTTACGTCAACACTATTACTAACTCTTAGCCTAACCCAAACCCTCGGTCTAGCACTAACCCTAACCTTAACCATAACCCTAATCTTATCCAAAGCCCTAACCCTAAACCTAACCCTAATCCCAACCCTAAATCTAAGCCCAAACCTAGACATAACTGTAACCATAGGTCTAGCAATAACCCTAACTCTAAACCTAACCCTAAGTCTAGCAATAACTCAAACATTAAACGTAATAATAACCCTAAACCTATGTCTAGCACTAACTACAAACGTAACCCTAACCCTAAACCTACACCTCACCCTAACCCTAACCCTAAGTCTAGTACTAAACCCAACACTAACCTTAACTCTAAACCTAATTCTAAACCTAATCCTAAGTCTAGCATTAATTGTAACCCTAACCCTAAGTCTAGCACTAACCCTAACACTAAACATAACCCTAAGTATAACCCTAACCCTAACCCTAAATTGAGCACTAATGCACATTTAACCCTAACCCTAACCCTAACCCTAAACTTAAACCTAACTCTAAACCAAAACCTAAGTCCAGTAATAACACTAATGCTAACCCTAAAAATAACCCTAACACTAAACCCAACCCTAACCCTAACCCTAATCCTAAACTTAACACTGTCACTAACCCTTACCTGAACCCAAACCCTAAGTCTAGCCTAACCCTAACCATAGCCCTAACCCAAGCCCTAACCCTAACCATAAACCTAACCCTAATCCAAGCCCTAACCCGAAATCTAAACCTAACCTAAACCCTATCTCTAAGTCTAGCACTAACCCTAAACCAACCCTTTCCCCTAGCCCTAACCCTAAGACTAGCATTAACCCTAACCATAGCACTAACCCTAACCCTAAACCTATGTCTAGCACTAACTATAACCCTAACCCTAAACCTAACACTAAACCTCACCCTAATCCAAAAACTAACCCTAACCCTAACCAAATGTCTAGCACTAACCCTAAAGTTAACCATAACCCTATCCTTAACCCTAAACTTAAACCTAACCTTACATCTAACACTAACGCTAACCATATCCCTAAGCCTAAACTTTACCCTAACCCTCACCCTAACCGTAAGTCTATCACTAACCTTAACAGTAACTCCAAACTTAACCCTAACCCAAAGTCTAGCACTAACCCTAAACCTAACCTTAACATTAACCCTAACGCTAACCCTAATGCTAACCCTAACTCTAACCCTAATGCTAAGCCTAACTCTAAGTCTAGCACTAACCCTAACCTTAACCCTAACCTTAACCCTGATATGAAACCTTAACCCAACCCTAACCCTAACACAAATCTTACCCTCAACCTAACCCTAATCCCAATCCTAAACCTATCCCTAACCATAACGCTAGGTTTAGCACTAACCCTAAACCTAATCCTTACTCTAGCACTAACCCTAACCCTAACACTAATGCTAACCCTAACCCTAACACAAAACCTATGTGTAGCACTAACTATAAACTTAAACCTAACCCTAACCTAAGTTCAGCACTGAGCCTAAACCTAATCCTAACCCTAAAACTTATGCTAACGCTAAGCCTAACCCGAAGTCCAGCACCAAACCTAACCCTAACCCTAACCCTAAGCCTCAGTCCAGCTCTATCCCTAACCATAACCCTAACATTAACCTAATGGTAACCCTGACCCTAACTCTAACCGTAACCCTAACCGCAATCCTAACCTAAATATAGCATTAACCCTAACCCTAACCCTAACCCTAAACCTCACAATAAGCCTAACCCTAAAACTAAGTCTAGCACTAAAACTAACCCTAAACTTAAACCTAACTCTAATCCTAAGTCTAGCATTAACCCTAAACCTAACCCTAAACTTAGCACTAAACATAATCCTAAATCTAACTCTAACTCTAACCACACCCTAACCCTAAGTCAAGCACTACCCCTAAGCCTAACCCTAACCCTAACCGTAAACCTAAGTCTAGCAATAATGCAAACCTAACCCGAATCCTAATCCTAAACTTAAACCTAACCCTAGCCCTAAACCTAAGTCTAGCAATAACTGTAACCCTAACCCTGAACATAACCCTAACCCTAAACCCAAGTCTAAACCTAATTCTAATCTTAACCTTAACCCTATCACTAACCGTTACCTTAAGCCAAACCCTAAGTCTAGCCCTAACCCTAACCGTAGCCTAACCTGAAACCTAACACTAAACCTAATCCTAACCCAAACCCTAACCCTAAATGTAACGCTAACCTTAACCATAAACCTAAACCTAACCTAAACTCTAACCCTAAGTCTATCACTAACCATAAACTTAACCCTACCCCTAACCCTAAACATAAGAGTAGCACTAACCCTAACCCCAACACTAAACCTAAACCTCTGTCTAGCACTAACTATAACCCTAACCCTAACCCTAAGCCTCACCCTAATCCTAAAACTAACCCCAATCCAGAGTCTAGCACTAACCCTAAACTTATCCCTAAACCCTAGCCCTAATGATAAACTTAAACCTAACCTTAAATCTATCACTAACGCTAACCTTAACCCTAAGCCTAACCCTAATCCTAAACCTTACCCTAACCCTAATCCTAACCCTAACCCTAAGTCTAGAACTAACCGTAAACCTATCCCTAACTCTAACCTTAATCCTATCCTTTACCCTAATACTAACTTTTAACCTAACCTGCACCCTAAGTCTAGCACTAATCCTAACCCTAACCCTAACTCTAACCCGACACTTAAGCATACCAACCCTAATCCTAGCCCTAACCATAACCCTAGGTCTAGCACTAACCATAACCCTAACCCTAAGTATAGGACTAACCCTAACCATAACCCTAACACTAACCTAATCCCAAACCTAAACCTATGTCTAGCACTAACTATAACTCTAACCCTAACACTAGCACTAACCCTTACACTAACCCTAACCCTTACACTAACCCTAACCCTAACCATAAATCTAGCACTAACCCTATCCCTAAGCCTAAGTCTAGCATTAACCCTAAACTTTACTCTAACGCTAACCTTAACCTTAAATCTAGAACTAACCCTAACCCTAACACTAAACCTAAGTACAGCACTAATTCTAAAATTAACCCTAACCCGAACCCTTACCCTAATCCTATTCCTAACCCTAACCCTAACCCTAACCCTAAGTCTAGCACTAAACCTAAACCTAACCCTAAACCTAAATTTAAGTCCAGCACTAACCTTAACCCTAACAGAAACCCTAAAGCTAACCCTAACCCTAACCGTTCCCTTAACCCTAAACCTAAGTCTAGCATTAACTCTAACCCAAACCCTAACCCTAAGTCTAGCACTAACCCTAACCCTAAACCTCACAATAACCCTAACCCTAAACCTCACAATAACCCTAACCCTATCCCTAGTCTAGCACTAACCTAGCCTTAATCCTAAACCTAAACCTAACCCTAACCCTAAACTTAAACTTAATCCTAACCTTAACCCAAAGTCTAGCACTAACCCTAACCCTAAACATAACCCTAACTTAAGTTTAACCCTAACACTAACCAAACCCTAACCCTAACCCTAAGTCTAGCACTAACCTTAATCCTAACTGTAACCATAAACATAACCCTAAGTCAAGAACTAATGCAAACCTAACCGAAACCATAACCTTAGACCTAAACCTAAACTTAACCCTAAGTCTAGCACTAACCCTAATGCTAAATCTAACCCTAACCCTAAACACAAGTGTAGCCCTAACCCAAACCCTAAACCTAACCCTAACCTGAACCCTATCACTAACCATTACCGAAAACCAAACCCTGAGTCTAGCCATGACCCTAACCCTAGCCCTAATCTGAACTTTATCCCTAATTCTAACATAAGCCCTAACCCTAAATCTAACCCTAACTCTAAACATAAACCTAAACATACCCTAAACCCTAACCCAGTCTACCACAAACACTAACCCTAAACCTAACCCTAACGCTAACCATAACCCTAAGAGTTGCACTAACCCTAATCTTAACACTAACCCTAAATCAAAACCGATGTCTAGCACTAACTATAACCGTAACCTTAACCCGAAACCTAAAACTAACCCTCAGTCTAGCAGTAACCCTAACCCTAAACCTAACTAGAGCCCTAACCCTAAGTCTAGCATTAACCCTAAACCCAACCCTAAGTCTAGCACTAACCGTAACCCTAAAGCTAACCCTAACCTTAACACTAAGTCTAACTCGAAGCCTAACCCTAACCCTAAGTCTAGCACTAATCCTAACCTTAACCCTAA
>NW_022103903.1:22247283-22257449 GCF_000313985.2 Echinops telfairi
TTAATGCTAACCATAACCCTAAACATAACCCTAAGTCTAGCATTAACCCTAACACTAAACCTAAGCCTAATGGTAACCCTCAGTCTAGCACTAACCCTAACCCTCAGTCTAGCACAAGCCTTAACCTTAACTCAAACCTTGACCCTAATCTTAAATCTAGCAATAACTCTAACGCTAACCCTAATCTTTACCCTAAACCTAACCCTAAGTCTAGTATTAACCCTAACATCAAACCTAATGCTAAGTCTAGCACTAACCCTAAACGTAACCGGTTGTAAACCTACCCCTAACCCTACTCTTACACTTAACCCTCACTCAAAACCTAAACCTAAGTGTAGCACTAACCTTAAACCTAACCATAACTCTAACCCTAACCCTCACCGTAACACTTACTCTAAGCCTAACCATAAATCTAACCCTAACCCTAACCTTAAACCAATTCGTGACCCTAAGTCTAGCACAAACTCTAAACCTAACCCTAAACCTAACCCTAACCTTAACACTTTTACAAACCCTTACCCTAATCCAAACCCTAAGTCTAGCCTTAACCCCAACCCTAGCCCTAACCCGAATCTTAATCCTAAACCTAACCCTAACACAAGCCCTAACCCTAAATATAACCCTAACCTTAAACATAGACATAAACCTAATCTAAACGCTAAACCTAAGTCTAGCACTAACGCTAACCCTAACCTAACCCTAATCCTAAGAGTAGCCCTAACCCTAACACTAACCCTAAACCTATGCCTAGCACTAACTATAACCCTAACCCTAAACTTAACTTTAACCCTAACCCTAAGTCTAGCCCTAACCCTTACCCTAAACCTAACCTTAACCCTACAAATAACCTTTATTTTAACCCTAACCCTAAGTCTAGCACTAACCCGTAGTCTAACCCTACCCCTAACTCTAACCCAAGCCCTAACACTAACCCTAACTGTAAGTCTAGCATTAATTGTAATCCTAACCCTAAGACTTGCAGTAACATAACCCTAAACCTAACCCAAACCTAACCCTAACCTTAAGTCTACTTCTAACCCTAACCCTAACCCTAAACCTAACTCTAACCCTAATCCTAACCCTGACCATGACCCTAAATATAGCACTAATGATAACCCTAATGCTAACCCTGTGTCTAACCCTACTTCTAGCACTAACCCTAACCTGAAACCTAAGCTGAAATGTAACCCTCAGTCCAACAAAAACCCTAACAATAATTCTCAGTCTACCACGAATTATGAGCCTAACCTTAACCGTAACCCTAATCATAACACTAACACTAACCTTAATAGAAACCTAATGCTAAGTCTGGAACTAACCCTAAATGTAACCCTAAATGAAACCCTAACCCTACTCCTACCCCTAAACCTAAGCCTAAACCTAAATGTAGCACTAACTGTAAATCTAATCCTAACTCTAACCCTAACCGTAACACTAATCCTAACCCTAACCCTAATCTTAACCCTAAGTCTAGCACTAACACTGAACCTAAACTTAACCTCAACCCTAAACATAACTCAACCCTAATGCTAACACTAACCCTAAGTCTAGCGCTAACCCTAACCCTAACCTTAACCCTAACGCGAACCCTAACACTAACCTTAGCCCTAGCCCCAAGTGCAGCACTAACCGAAACGCTAAACCTAAATCTAACCATAAACCTAACCCTAACCCTAAGTCTACACTAACCCTAAATCAAACTCTATCCATAAACCTAACCCTCTCCCTAAACCTAACCCTACGTCTAGCACTAACCCTAACCCTAACGCTATCTCTCTAGCCCTCACCCTAATCCTAACCCTAATCCTAAACTTAACCCTAACTCGAACCTTAATCCTAATCCTAACCCTAACCCTTAAATTAACCCTAAACTAAGTCTAGCACTAGCCCTAACCCTAAACCTAATCATAACCATAACTGTAACCCTAACCCTAACCTTAATCCTAACCCTAACCCTAGCCCTAACCTGAACCCTAACGCTAACCCTAACCCTAACCCCAAACCTAAGTCTGGCACTAAACCTAAACATAATCTTAACCCTAACCCTAACCCTTATATTAATCCTAACCCTAACACTATCCCTAACCATAACCCGAAATGAAGGGCTAACCCTAATCCTAACCCTAAACTTAACACTAGCGCTAAATCTAGTATTAACACTACCCCTAAACCTAAGTCTACAACTAACCTTAAGCCTAAACACAACCTAAACCTAAACCTAATCCAACCCTAACCCTAACACTAAGTTTAGCAATAACCCTAACCCTAACATTAAGTCTAGCAATAACCCTAACCCTAATCGTAACCCTAAATCTAGCACTTATGCTAACCTAACGCTAAACCAAACCCTATCACTAAACTTAACCCTAACCCTAATCCAGGATTAACACTAACCTTAATGCTAAACCGAACCCTAACCCTAACCCTATGTCTAGCTCTAAACCTAAGCCTAACCCTAGTCCTAATATTAACCCTATCACTAACCCTTAACCTAACCATAAACCTAAGTCTAGCACTGACATGAAACACAACTCTAACCCTAGCCCTAGCCCTAACCCTAAACCTAAACTTAACCGTAAACATAAGTGTAGCACTAACCTTAACCATAAACCTAATCCTAACCCAAATTCTTACCCCAAACCTAAGTGTAGCACAAACCCTAACGCTAATGCTAACCCTAACCCTAAACCTCACTCTAAACCTAATCCTAACTCTAACCCTAACCATAAACCAAACCCGAACCCGAAGTCTAGACTAACCCTAACACTTATCCTAACCCTATCCCTAAGTCTAGCACTAACCATAACACTAACCGTAACCCTATCACTAAGTCAAGCACTAAACCCAACCCTAACCCTAATCCTTACCCTAAGTCTAGCACTAACCCTAACCCTAGCCCTAATCCTTACCCTATACCTAACCCTAACCCTAACCCAAAGGCGAACAATAACCCTAAGCCTAACCATAAGCTTATTCAAGAACTAAACCTAACCCTAATCCTAACCCGAAACTTAATCCTAACCATAAACCTAACCCTAAGTCTAGCACTAACTATAACCCTAAAACTAACTCTAATCCGAAAGTTAATCATACCCCTAAATGTAACCCGAAGTCTAGCACTAACCCTAAACAAAACCCTTACCCTAAACTTAAACCTAACCTTAAATCTAGCACTAACACTAACCCTATACCTAAGGCTAACCTTAAACCTAAGTATAGCACTAACCCTAAACATAACCCTAACCCTAATCCGAACCAAAACCCTAACATCAAGGCTATCACAAACCTTACAATAACCCTAACCTAACCCTAACATTAAGTTGAGCACTAACCCTAACCCTAACCTTAACATTAACCCTAATACTAACCCTAACTCCAACCTTAACCCTAACCCTAAATCTAGCACTAACCCTAACTCTAACCCTAAACTTAACCTCATATTAACCCTTAACCTAACCCAAATCATAAGTCTAGCACTAACCCTACCCCTACCCCTAAGCCAAGCCCTAACCCTAAACCCGAACCTAATCCCAACCCTAAACCTAACCCTAAACCTAGCCCTAACCATAGCCCGAGGTCTAGCACTAACCCTAACCCTAACTCTAAGTCTAGCACTAACCCTAAACCTAACCCTAATGCTAACCCTAACCCTAACCCAAAGCCTATGTTTAGCACTAACTGTAACCCTAAACCTAAACCTCACCCTAACCTTAAGCCTAACAGTAACCCTATGTCTAGCACTAATCCTAACTCTAAACCTAATGCTAACCCTAACCCTAAGTCTAGCATTAACCCTAACCATAACTCTAATTCTGTCACTAACCATAACCCTAACCCTAACCCTAACCCTAACACAAACCTAATCCTAACCGTATGTCTACCACTAACTGTAAACCTAACCTTAACCCTAAAACTAATAGTAACCCTACACTAACCATAGTCTAGCACTGACCCTAACTCTAACCCTCACCATGACTCTAATCATAAGTCTAGCACTAACCCTAAACCTAACCCTTACCCTAAAACTAACGCTGTCTAGCATTAACCTAAACCCTAACCCTAGCCCTAAGTCTAGCACTAACCCTAAATGTAACCCACAACCTAACCCTAACATTACCCCTATCCCTTACCCAAATCCTAAGCTATGACCCTAAACTAATCATAAACCTAACACTAACCCTAACTCTAACCCAACACTAACTGTAACCCTAATCAAAACCTTAACCCTAACACTAACCTTAACCCTAATGCTAAGTCTAGCACTAACCCTAAACCTGACCTTAAACCTAACCCTAACATTAACCCTAACTCTAACCCTAACCCTAACTCTAAACCTAATCCTAACTCTAAGTCTAGCACCAAACCTAAACCTAAACCTACCCCTGACCCTAACCATAACTGAACACTAACCCTAACCCTAACTCTAACGCTAACCTTAAAACTAGCCATAAATTGAGCACTAACCCAAATCCTAAGCCTAAACTTAACCCTAACACTAACCCTAACTCTAATCCTAACCACAACCCTAAACCTAAACTTATACCTATACCTAAGTCTATCACTAACCCTAATCCTAACCTTAACCATAAACCTAACCCTAAGTCTAGCACTAACCATAACCCTAACCCTAAACTTAATTGTAACCCTAAGTCTAGCAGTCACACTAACCCTTACCCTAACCCTAACCCTAACCATAGTTCTAGCACTAACCCTAACCCTAACACTCACCATTTCACTATGCCTAAATTTAACAATAGATCTAGCACTAACTCTAACCCTGAGCCTAATCTAGCACTAACCCTAAATTTTACCCTAACCCTAAACCTAAACCTAACCCTAGATCTAGAACTAACTCTAAACCTAACCCTAAGTGCAGCACTAAGCCTACACTTAACCCTTACCCTAACCCTAATCCTAACCCTAACCCTAAGTCTAGCACTAAACCTAAACCTAACCCTAAAACTAACCCTAACCCTACCCCTATACCTAAGTCAAGCACTAACCCTAAACCTAATCCTAACATTAATCCTAATGCTACTGCTTAGCCTAACCCTTAATCTTAACCCTAAACCTAAGTCTAGCATTAACCCTAACCCTAAGTCTAGCGTTAAACCTAAACCTAAACCTCAAAATACCCCAAACCAACCCCTAAGTCTAGGATTAAAACTAATCCTAACTGTAAACCTACCCTTACCCTATGTCTATCATTCACTATTCTTAACCTTAAGTCTAGCACTAACCCTAAACTTAATCTTAAATCTAACCCTTTCCCTAACTCTAACATTTACACTATGCCTTACCCTAACCCGAAGTCTAGCACTAACCTTAGCCCTACTCTAAACTCGACCCTAAACCTATATCTACCATTAATTTAACCATACACCTAAAACTAAGTATAGCACTAACCTTAAGCTTAACATAACCCTAACCCAACATTAACCATAAGAGTAAGTCTAGCAATAACCCTAACCCTAACCGTAAAGCTAAGTCTAGCACTAAAAGTAACCTTACCCTAACCCTAACCCTATCACTAAACTTAACCCTAAGCCTAACCCTAATTACAGAACTAACCCTAACCCTAATCTTAAATCTAACCCTAACCCTAAGTCTAGCCCTAACCCTAAATCTAACCCTAACCCTAACCGTAACCTTAACCTTATCACTGATGCTTACCCTAACCCTAACTCTAAGTCTAGCACTAACCCTAACCCCAAACCTAAGTCTAGCACTAACCCTAACCCCAAACCTAAATCTAGCACTAACACTAACAGAACCCTAACCCTAACCCTAAGTCTAGCACTAACCCTAAACCTAACCCTAGCACTGACTTTAATCCTAAATCTAGCACTAATTCTAATCCTAAAACTAACACTAACATTAGCCCTTAGTCTAGCAGTAATCCTAACCCTAACCCTAAACCTAACCCTAAATCCAGCATTAACCCTAAACCTAAACCAAACGCTAAGTCTGGCACTAACCCTAAATGTAACCCTAAACCTAACCCTAACCCTACTCCTACCCTTACCCCTAACCCTAACCCTAAACCTAACTGTAGCATTAACTGTAAACCTAACCCTAATCTAACAATAACACTAACCCTAATCCTAACACTAACACTAATCCTAAACCTAAATCTAACCCTAACCCTAAACCTAAACTTAATCTTAACCCTAAGTCTAGCACTAACACTAAACCTAAAGCTAACCCTAAAAGCAATTCAACTCCAATGCAAAAACTAACCCCAAGTCTAGCACTAACCCTAACCCTAACCCTAAATCTAGCACTATCACTAACCCTAAACCTAACTCAACCCTAACCCTCAGTCTAGAACTAACTCTAACCCTAAACCTAACTTTAAACCTAACCCTAAGTGTAGCCCTAACTCACCCTTACCCTATCATCCAACTGTAAATCTATCCCTAACCATCATCTAGAACTAACTCTAACCCTAACCCAAATCCTAAACCAAACCCGAAGCTAACCCAAGCCCTAAACCTAAACCTAACCCTAAATCTAGCATTAATCCTAACCCCAACCCTAAGTCTAGCACTAACCATGCTAAACCTAACCCTAAACCTATCCCAACCCTAAACCTAAGTTTACCTCTAACCCTTACCCTAAGTCTATAATTAATGCTAACCCTAACCCTAACCCTAACCCTAACCCTAACCATGACCCTATCCTTATGTCTAGCACTAAACCTACCCTTAACCTTAACCCCAAGTCTAGCACTAACCCTAACCCTAAATTCAACCCTAAGTCCAGCAAAAACCCTAACTGTAACCCTCAGTATAGGACTAATCCTAACCCTAACCATAACCATAACCCTAGCACCAACCCTAACCCTAACCCTAACCTTAATCATAACCCTAAGTCTAGCACTAACCCTAACCCTAACCCTAACCCTAACCCAAACCCTAAACCTAACCCTAACCTTAAGTCTAGCATTAACCCTAACCCTAAATCTAGCACTAACCCAAACCCTAATCATAACCCTAAGCCTAAGTCTAACCGTAAACCTAACCAAATACTAAGCCTAACCCTAAGTCTATTACTAACCCTAATCCTAACCGTAACCCTAAGTCTAGCACTAATGCAAAACTAACCCTAACTCGAACCTTAACCCTAAACTTAAACCTAACCCTAACCCTACAAAGAAGTCCAGCACTAAAACTAACCCTAACACTAAACCCAAGTCTAGCACTAAGCCTAACCCTAAACCTAACCCTAAAAGTAAACCTCAGTCCAGCAAAACCCTAACCATAAGCTTCAGTCAAGCACGAACCCTAACTCTAACCTTAACCCTAACCTTAACGTTAACAGCAACTCAAAGTCTAGCCCTAACACTAACCCTAACCCAATCTGAACCCTAAACCTAAACCTAAGGCTACCCCTAACCCTAAACTTAATCCTAACCCTAACACTAAACCTAACCGTAACCATAAATCTAACACTAACCCTATAAATAACCCTAACCCTAACCCTTAACATAACGCTAACCCTAAACCTAAGTCTAGAAATAACCCAAAACCTAACCTTAACCCTAACCCTAACTATAACCCTTTCCCTAGCCCTAAACCTACCCATATGCCTAAGCCTAGCAATAACCCTAACCCTAACCCTAAGCGTACACCAAAGCCTAACCCTAAGTCTAGCACTAACCCTAACCCTAACTCTAAACCTCCATCTAGCACTCATACAAACCATAACCCTCAGTGCAGCACTAACCCTAACCCTAACCCTAACTGTAACCCAACATCTAGTACTAACGCTAACCTAACCCTAATCCTATCACTAAAATTAACCGTAACCCTAACCCTAATCCTAAATCCAGAACTAACCATAATCCTAATTCTAAACCGAACCCTAATCCTAACCATAAATCTAGCCATAACCCTAAACCTAACCCTAACGTTAACCCTATCACTAGCCCTTTCCCTAACCCTATCTCTAAGTCTAGCACTAACCCTAACCCTAAAACTACCCCAAAGTCTAGCATGAACCCTAACCCTAAACCTAACCCTAAGACTAGCACTAACCCTATACCTCACCCCAAACCTAACCCTAACTCTACATCTACCAGTTGCCCTAATCCTAAACCATAACCCTAAACTAACCGTAAACCTAACCCCGACCCTAACTCTAACCCTAACCCTAACCATAACCCTAATCTTAACCTTAACCCTAACACTTACCCTAACCCTAAACCTAACCCTAAGTCTAACACTAACACTAAACCTGACCTTAACCCTAACCCTAACACTAACATTAACACTAATCCTAATCATAATTCCCAACTCTAAACCTAAACCTATCCCTAACCCTAAGTCTAGCACTAACCATAACTCTAACCCTAAGCCTAACCCTAACCTTAAGCCTAACTGTAACCCTAAATCTAGCACTAACCCTCTCACTTACCCTAACCCTATCCCTAACCCTAGGACTAGCACTAACCCTAACCCTAAACCTAATCCTAACACTAACACTAACACTCATCCTTACACTAACCCTAAACCTAACAATATATCTAGCAATAACCCTAACCCTACTATAAGTCTAGCACTAACCCTAAACTTTGCCCTAACTGTAACCCTAAACCTAACACTAACCCTAGTCTAGAACTAACCGAAACCCTAAACCCAAGTACAGCACTAAGCCTAAACCTAACTGTAACCCTAACACTAACACCAACCCTAGCCCTAATCTAGCACTAAACCTAAACCTAACCATAAACCTAATCCTAACCCTATACCTAAGTCCAGCACTAACCCTAACCCTAACATTAACCCTAACGCTAACCCTAACCTTAACCGTAACCCTAATCCTAACCCTAAACCTAAGTCCAGCATTAACCCTAAGCAGAACCCTAACCCTAACCCCAATCCTAAACCTCACAGTAACCCTAACCCTAACTCTAAGTCTAGTACTAAAATTAACCCTAACCATAAACCTAACCCTAACCCTAAGTCTAGCATTAACTCTAACCTTAAACCTAAGTCTAGAACTAACCCTAACCCTAAGTCTAGCATTAACTCTAACCTTAACCCTCAGTCTAGCACTAACCCTATACATAACCCTAACTCTAACGCTAACCCTATACCTAACCCTTAACATAATCCTAACCCTAAACCTAAGTCTAGAAATAGCCAAAAACCCAACTTTAACCCTAACACTAAACCTAATTATAAGCCTTCCCTAACCCTAACCCTACCCATATCCCTAAGCCTAGCAATAACCCTAACCCTAACCCTAAGCGTACACCTAAACCTAACCCTAATTCTAGCACTAACCCTAACCCTAATCCTAACCCTAACTCTAATCCTGAGTCTAGCACTAATCCTAACCATAACCCTCAGTCTATCACACATACTAACCATAACCCTCGGCAGCACTAACCCTAACTGTAACCCCAAGTCTAGCACCAATGCTAACCTAACCCTTACCCTAACGCTATTACTAAAATTAATCGTAACTCTAACCCTAACACTAAATCCAGAGCTAACCATAATCCTAATTCTAAACCTAACCCTAAGCATAACCTAACCCCAAGTCTAGTACTAACGCTAACCTTAACCCTAACCCTAAACCTGACCATAACACCTGAACCTAAGTCTAGAACTAACTTTACCCTAAGCCTAAGCCTAACCCTAACTCTAAGTCTAGCACTAAACCTAACCCTAACCCTAAACCTGTCTAGCACTAAAACCAACCCTTACCCTAATACTAACTGTAACTCTATCCATAAACCTATGTATAGCACTAACTATAAACGTAAACCTAAGTCTACCATTAACCCTAAACCTAACCCTAACCCATTCCCTAAATCTAGCATTAATCCTAACCCTAACACTAAGTTTTGCATTAACCATCACCCAAAACCTAACCTTAAATATAACCAAAGCCTAACCCTAACTCTAACACTAATCCTAACCCTAAGTCTAGCACTAATCCTAACCCTACCCCTAATCCTAAATCTAGCACTTAACTGAAACCTAACCCTAAATGTAACCCTCAGCCAAGCAAAACCCCCTTTTTTAAAAAAAAACATTTTATTAGGGGCTCATACAACTGTTATCCCAAACCATACACACATCAATTGTGTAAAGCACATTTGTACATCGTTTCTCAAAACATTTTCTCTCCATTTAAACCCCCGACATTAGGTC
>NW_022103903.1:22258047-22271244 GCF_000313985.2 Echinops telfairi
CTTCCATGTGGGCTTTGTTCAAGCAAAAACCCTTACCATAACCCTCAGTCTAGCACTAACCCTAACACTAACCTAACCCTAAACCTAATCACAACGGTAACCCAAAGTCCAAAGTCTAGCCCTAACCCTAACCTCAACAGTAACCCAAAGTCTAGTCCTAAACCTAACCCTAACCCTAACCCAATCCTAACCCTAAACCTAAACCTAAGGCTAACCCTAACTCTAACCATACCCATAACTCTAACGCTAACCCTAAAACTAACCCTAACTCTAAATCTAGAACTAACCCTATAAATAACCCTAAACTTATCCCTAATGCTAACCCTAACCCTAACCCTTAACATAACACCAACCCTAAACCTAAGTCTAGCAATAACCCTAAACCTAACCTTAACCCTAAACCTAACTCTAACTTTTCCTCTAACACTATCTCTAACCTTAACCCGAAGTCTAGCACTAAACCCAACCCTAACCCTAAATGTAACCCTAAGTCTAGCATTAACCCTAATGTTAAGCCTAGCACTAACCCCAAGCCTAAACCTAACCCTAACCCAAATCCTAACCCAAACCTAAACCTACCACTAAGTCTAGCAATAACCCTAAACCTAACGCTAATCGTAATCCTAAGCTTAGCACTAACGCTAACTTAACCCTAACCCTAACACTAAAATTAACCCTAAATCTAACCCTAAGTCTAGCACTAGCCCTAACCCTAACACTAACCCTAACTTTAATCCTAACCTTAAGTCTAGCCCTAACCCTTACCCTAACCCTAAGCCTAACCCTAAACTAAGCCCTAAACCCAACCCTAAGTCTAGGACTAACCTAACCCTAGCCCTACGCTTTGCACTAACCATAACCCTAAACCTAACCCAAACATTAACTCTAACGGTAAGTTTCTTCTAACCCTAATACTAAACCTAAGTCTAACCCTAAACCTAACCAAACCCTAACCCTAAACCAAAGTCTAGTACTAACCCTAGACCTAACCATAACCCTAACAGTAACCCTAAGTCTAGCACTAATGCAAACCCAACCCTAGCCCTAACACTAACCCTAAACCTAAGTTTAGCCCTAACCCTAATGCTAACACTAACTCTAACCTTAAACACATCACTAAACCTTACCTTAATCCAAAGCCTAAGTCTAGCCCTAACCCTAACCCTAGCCCTAACCCTAAACTTAAACCTAACCTTAAATCTAGCACTAACTCTAACCCTATCTCTAAGCCTAACCCTAAACCGAAGTATAACAATAACCCTAAACATAACCCTAACTCTAATCCTAACCCTAACCCTAACATTAAGTCTGTCACAAACTGTAACAGTAACCCTAAACCTAACCCTAACACTAAATTCAGCACCAACCCTAAACCTAACCCTAATATTAACCCTAACGCTAATCCTAACTCTAACCCTAACCCTAAATGTAGCATTAACCCTTACCCTAACCCTAAACATCACCCTACCCCTACCCCTAACACTAAGCCTAAGTCTAGCACTAAACCTAAGCCTAACTCTAACTCTAAACCTAATTCTAACCCTAATCCTAAATCTAGCATTAATCCTAATCCTAACCCTAATTCTAGCATTAACCGTAGCCCTACCTAACCCTAACCGTAACCCAACACTAACACTAACCCTAAGTCTACCACACTAACCCTAAAATGAATCCTAACCCTACACTAACCCTAAGTCTAGCACTGACCCTAACCCTAACCCTCACCATGACCCTAACCCTAAGTCTAGCACTAACCCTAAACCTAAACCTAACCCTAGCCCTAACCCTAAAACTAACCCTAAGTCTAGCATGAACCCTAACCCTAATCCTAACGCTGTCTAGCACTAAACCTAAACCTAATCCTATCCTTACTCTAGCCCTAACGCTAACCATAACCCTAATCCTAACCTTCACCCTAACACTAACCCTACCCCTAACCCTAAACCTATCCCTAAGTTTAGCACTAACCCTAAATCTGACCCTAACCCTAACCCTAAACCTAAACATAACTCAACACTAACTCTAAACCTAAACCTAAATCTAGCACTAACCTTAAACCTAACACTAAACCTAAACCTCAATCGAACACTAACCCTAACCCTAAGCCTAAATCTAAACTTGACCCTAACTCTAACATTAACCCTAATCATAACCCCAACCCTAAATCTAAACCTATCCTTAAACCTAAGTCTAGCACTAACCACAAATGTAACCTTATTTGTAACCCTAACCCTAAGTCTAGCACTAACAATAACACTAGCACTAACTCTAAGTCTAAACGTAACCCTAACCCTAAACCTAACTCTAGCACTAACCCTATCACTTACCCTAACCCTAACCCTATGTCTAGCACTAACCCTAACCCTAACCCTAACACCAACCCTTACACTAACCCTAAACCTAACAATAAATCTAGCAATAGCCCTAATCCTATTATAAGTCTAGCACTAACCCCAAATGTTACCCTTACCCAACCCTAAACCTAACCCTAAACTAGATCTAGAACTTATCCTAAACCTAACCCTAAACCTAAGTACAGAACTAAGCCTAAACCTAACCGTAACCCTAACACTAACCCTAACCCTAATTCCATCACTAACTGTAAACCTAACCCTAACATTAAGCCTAATGCCAACCCTAACCCTAATCCTTACCCTAAACCCATGTCCAGCATTAACCCTAACCCTAACCTTAACCCTTACCCTAAACCTCACAATAACCCTAAGCCTAAGCCTAAGTCTAGCATTAAAATGAACCCTAACCCCAACCCTAAGTCTAGTATTAAACCTAAACTAACCATAAGTCTAGCACTAACCCTAAACATAACCTTAACCCTAACCCTTACCCTAACTATAACCCTTACACTACCCAAACCTGAAATCTAGCACTAACCCAAACCCTGACCCTAAACATAACTCTAACCCTATATCTAGCATTAACCGTACCCCTAAAACGAAGTCTAGCACTAACCTTAAGCTTAACATTACCCTCATCCTAACCCTACCCATAAACCAACCCTAACCGTAACGATAAGTCTAGAAATAACCCTAATTCTAACCGTAAAGCTAAGTCTAGCACTAACACTAGCCATACCGTAACCCTAACCCGATCACTAAACTTAACCCTAACCTTAACCCTAATTACAGAACTAACCCTAACCCTAACTCTAAAACTAAGCATAACCATAAGTCTAGCCCTAACCCTAAATCTAACCCTACCCTAACCTTAACTTTAACCTTATCACTAACCCTTACCCTAACCCTAAGTCTAGCACTAACCCTAACACTAAGCCTAACCCTAGACCTAAGTCTAGCCCTAATGCTAACATAACCCTAAACCTAAACCTAAGTCTAGCACTAATCCTAACCCTAATCCTAACCCTGACTATAACCTTAAGTCTAGCACTAACCTAAACCTAACCCCAACCCTAAGTCTAGAACTAACCCTAACCATAACCTTAACACTAACTTTAACCCTAAGTCTATTACTAACCATAACCGTAAACCTAAACCTAAGCCTAAACCTAAGTCTAGCACTAACCATAACACTAAAGCTTAACCTAACTGTAACCCTTAGTCTAGCACTAACCCTAACCGTAACCCTCAGTCCAGCAATAACCCTAACACTAACTCTAACGCTAACTCTAAATCTAGTACTAACCCTAAACCCAGCCCTAACCCTGACCCTAATCCTAGATCTAGCCCTAACTCTAACCCGATCCCTAACCATAAACCTAATTCAATCCTAACCCTAAACCTAACCCAAAGGCCAACACTAACCCTAATCCTAAACCTACCCCTAACCCTAAATCTAGCACTAAACCTAACTCTAACCCTAACAATAACCCTAAGGCTAACCCTAACCCCAAACTTAAAGCTAACTCTAAACCTAGCCCCAAACCTAAATCTAGCACTAAACATAAAACTAACCTTAAACCTAACCCTAACCCTTACCCTAACACTAACCCTAACACTGTCCCTAACTCTAACTCGAAGTCTAGCACTAACCCTAACCCTAACTCTATCACTAATCCTAAACCTAACCTTAACAATAACCCAAACCCGAACACTTACCCTAACACTAAGCCTAACACTATCCCTAACCCTATCCTTAAGTCCAGCGCTAATGATAACCTAACCCAAACCCTAACCATAACAATAAACTTAACCCTAATTCTAGAGCTAACTCTAAGCCTAAACATAAACTTAACCCTAACCCTAAGTCTAGCCCTAACCCTAATGCAAAATCTAACCCTCACCCTAACCCTAACCCTAAACTTAACCCTTTCACTAACCCTTGCCCTAACCCTGATCCTAAGTGTAGCAGTGACCCTAACACTAACCCTAACCCTAACACAAGCCCTAACCCTAAACCTAATACTAACTCTAAAGCTAACCCTAACCTTATAAGTCTAGCACTAATTCTAACCCTAAACTTAACCCTAACTCTAACTGTAACCCTAATCTTAAACGTACCCCTAACCCTAAATCTAGCACTAACCCTAAACCTAAATGTAACCATAACACTAAGTCTAGCACGAAACTTAAACCAAACCCTAAGCCTAAACTTAACACTAACCTCAAACCTAACACTAAGACTAGCACTAACCCTAACCCTAACCATAAACCTAAGTCTAGCACTAAACCTAAACCTAAACTTAACCATATCCCTAACGCTTACCCTCAAACTAATGCAAACACTATCCCTAACCCCAACCCGAGGGCTAGCAATAACTGCAATCCTAACACTAAATTTAATCCTAACCCTAAGTCTAGCACTAGCCCTAACCCTAACACTATTCCTAATCCTAAGTCTAGAAATAAACCTAACCCTAACGATAAGTCCAGCACCAAACCTAACCCTAACCCTAAGTCTAGCACTAACCCTAAACCTAAACCTAACTGTAACCCTAAACCTAACCATGATCCTAACCCTAAGTCTAGCACTAACTTTAACCCTAACCTTAAGTCTAGAACTAACCCTAACCCTAACCCTAACCCTAAATGTAACCCTAAGTCTAGCATTAACCCTAAACCTAACGCTAACTGTAACCCTCTGTCTAGCATTAATCCAAACTGTAACTAAGTGGAACACTCATCCTAATTGTAACACTCAGTCTAGCACTAACCCTAACCCTAAACCTAAACCTAACCCGAAATCCAGCACTAACCCTAACCCTATGTCTAGAATTAGCCCTAACCCTAAGTCTACCTCTAACTCTAACCATAACCCTAACCTTAACTCTATCACTAACCCTTACCCTAACCCTAACAATATCTAGAACTAATGCTAAACCTAACCCAAATCCTACACCTAACCCAAACCCTAACTCAAGCCCAAACCTAAACCTAACCTTAACCCTAAGTCCAGCATTAATCCTAAACTTAAGCCTAAGTCTAACACTAACTCTAACCCTAAATCTAGCACTAACCCTAACCCTAAGTCTAAAACTAACCTGTGTTATACAGGGTTCTCTAGAGAGATAAAACCAAATTCCTGATATTTTAATATATTTATTTATAAAGATAATTAGATATATAACGAGAAATGAACTGTTAAATCATTTACAGATACATATATAATACAAGAAATAAACAGTTAAATTAGAAAGCACGACAGATGGCTTAGTGCAACTCACGTCCGTGAGAGAAAGTTGAGAGACTAGCAGGCCTTCAAGTGTCTGTTTGATGCCAGGTCTTCCTCTATTTGTAGAGAGAGCTAGGCTATGTCAGCACAGCAGCCTATCACAAGGCAGGTCACCAACCACCAGTCCCCAGTTCCAGAAAAGTCTTAAAGGGACCTCAACTTACAGCGACACAGACCACAGGCTAGGCGTCCCACAGGCAGTGTAGCCTTTAAATTGAGGCACAGAACAAGCAAGGCAGCCGCACACTGGGCCGATGATCACAGAGCGAGAGACAAGAAAGGCAAGGCTCACCAAGCCATTTATCTCTCTGCCTTTCAGTCAATCCCACCTGCGTTTATCAGCCAGGCTGGCACAATAAACTATCTCATAACCCTAAACCTAACTCTAACCTTAACCCTAACCCTAAGTCTACCCCTAACCCTAACTTTAACTCTATCACTAACCCTTACCTTAACCCTAACAATCATCTAGAACTAACCCTAAACCTAACCCAAATCCTACACCTAACCAAAACCCTAACTCAAGCCCTAAACCTAAACCTAACCCTAAGTCCAGCATTAATCCTAACCGCAACTCTAAGTCTAGCACTAACCATAATGCTAAGCCTAACCCTAAATCTATCCCAACCCTAACCCTAAACCTGTCTATTTCTAACCCTAACCATAACCCTAATTCTAGCCCTAATGCTAACCTTAACCATAACCCTAAGTCTAGTACTAACCCTAACCCTAAATTCAACCGTCAATCCAGCGAAAACCCTAACTGTAACTCTCAGTCTAGGACTAACCCTAAACCTAACCCAAATCCTACACCTAACCAAAACCCTAACTCAAGCCCTAATCCTAACCCTAATCCTAACACTAACCTTAACCATAACCCTATGTCTAGCACTAACCCTAAGCCTAACCCGATCATTAACCATAACCCTAACTCAATCCTAACCCTAAACCTAACACAAAAGCTAGCACTAACGCTAAACTTAACCCTACCCTAACCCCAAAACTAACCCTAACCCTAAATCTATCACTAAACCTAACCCTTACCGTAATTCTAACCTTAACCCTAACGCTAACCCCAATCCCAAACCTAAACCTAACCCTAAACCTAAACCTAAGTCTAGCACTAACGCTAAAACTAAACTTAAACCTAACCTTAACCCAACCCTTACCCTAACACTAAGCCTAACACTATCCCTAACCCTAACCCTAAGTCTAGCACTAATGCTAACCTAACCCAAACCCTAACCATAACACTAAACTTAACCGTAACCCTAATCCTAATCTTAACCCTAAGCCTAAACCTAAATCTAACCTAACCTTAAACCTAAGTCTAGCCCTAATCCTAGCCCTATCCTTAATCTTAACCCAATCACTAACACTTACCCTAACCCTAACCCTAAGTCTATCACTAACCCTAACACTAAACCAAATGCTAACCCAAGCCCCAACCCTAAACCTAACCCTAACATTAAAGCTAAGCCTAACCCTAATCCTAAACCTAGCACTACCCTAAACCTAACCCTAAACATAACCCTAAGTCTAGCAATAAACTTAAACCTAACCCTAATCTAAACTTTACCCAAACCTTAAAAATAAGTCTAGCACTAACCCTAACCCTGACCCTAACCCTATGTATACCACTAACTCTAACGCAAACCCTAACCCTAAGTCTAGCACTAACTCTAACCCTAACCCTAATCCTAACACAAACCCTAAGTGTAGCACAAACCCTAACCCTAACCTAAGTATAGCACTAACCCCAACCCTAACCCTAAATTTTACCCTAAAACTAACCTTAACTCTTGCACTCAAACTAACCCTAAGTATAACACTCAGCTTAACACTAGTCCTAAATATAACCCTCAGTCAAGCACCCATCCTAACCGTAACCCTCAGTCTAACACTAACCCTAACCCTAATGCTAACCCAAAGTCCAGCACTAAAGCTAACCCTAACTCTAAGTCTAGCACTAACCCTAAGCCTAAGCATAATCTTAACCCTATCCCTAACCATAAACCTAGAACTAACCCTAAACCTAACTTTAAGTCTAAACCTAAGTGTAGTGCTAATCTTCACCATAAACCTAATCCTAACCTTAACCCTATCAGTAACTCTTACCCTAACCCTAACCCTAATCTAACACTAACCCTATGCCTAATCCTAATCCTAAACCTCACCCGAACCCTAACCAAAGCCCTAACCCTAACACTAACCCTAACCCTGAGTCTAGTATTTATCCTAAACCTAACCCTAAGACTAGCACTAACAATAACCCTAAACCTAACCCTAAATCTATCACAACCCTAAGCCTAACTCTAACCCTAACCCTAAATCTAGCACTAACACTAACCCTAACCCTAACCCTAACCCCTACCCGATCCTTATGTCTAGCACTAACCCTAACGTTAACCATAACCCTAAGTCTAGCAATAACCCTAACCCTAATGTTAATTGTAACCCTCAGTCTAGCACTAATCCTAACTGTAACTCTGAGTGTAGCACTCATCCTAACTGTAACCCTAAATCTAGCACTAACCCTAACCATAACCATAACCCTAAACCTAAACCTAAATCTAGCACTAACCCTAACCCTAACCCTAAGTCTAGCACTAACCCTAAACCTAACACTAACCCCAACACGAACCCTAAGCCTAGAACTAACCCTAACCCTAAACTTAACCTTAAACCTACCCCCAAGCTAGCCCTAAGCCTAACCATAACACAAAACCTAAAACTAACCTGAACCCTAATGTAAGCCCTAACCCTAAACCTAACCCTAACCATAACCCTAAGTCTAGCATTACTCCTAAACCTAACGTTAAGTCTAGCACAAACCATAACGCTAAACCTAACCCTAAACCTATCCCAACCCTAATACTAACCCGAAGTCTACTTCTAAACCTAACCTTAACCCTAACACTAACCTTAAGTCTAGCACTAACACTAACTCTAGCCCTAACTCTGACCCTATTCTTACATCTAGCACTAACCCTAACCTTAATGGTAACTCTATGTCTAGCACTAACCCTAACCATAAACCTAGCCCTAAATGTAACCCTCAGTCCAGCAAAAACTGAAACCGTAACCCTCAGTCTAGGACTAACCCTAAACCTAACCCTAATCCTAACACTAACCCTTACCCTAACCATAACCTTAACCGTAGCTCTAAGTCTAGCACTAACCCTAACCCTAAACTTAACCCTAACCCTAACCCAATCCGAACCGTAAACCTAAACCTAAGGCTAACATTAACCCTAAACTTAACCCTAACGCTAACCATAAACCTAACTCTAACCCTAAATCTAGCACTAACCCAAACCCTAATCCTAACCTTAACCCTAAAGCTAACCCTAACCCCAAACCTAAAGCTAACCCTAAACCTAGTCTAAACCTACGTCTAGCACTAACATTAAATCTAACTTTAACCCTAACCCTTACTTTAACACTATTCCTAACTCTAGCCCAGTCTAGTACTAACCCTAATCCTAACCCTAAACCTAACCTTAAGTCTAAGTCTAGCATTAATCCTAAATCTAAATCTAGCACTAACCCTAAGCCTAAACATAACCCTAACCCTAACCATAACCATAAGACTCACCATCCCAACTCTAACCCTAACACTAAGTCTAGCAATAACCCTAACCCTAACCCTAAGTCTAGCACTAATGCTATCCTAACCCTAACATTAAACTTATCCCTAACCCTAACCCTAAGTTTAGAACTAACACTAACCCTAACCCTAAACCTAACCTTAATCCAAACCCTAAGTCTAGCCCTTAACCTAACCCTAACCTTGACCCTATCACTAACCTTTATTCTAACCCTAACCCTAAGTCTAGTACTAACCCTAACCCTAACCCTAGCCCAAGCCCTAACCCTAACACTAAAGCTAAACCTAACCCTAAGTCTAGAAGTAATTCTAACCCTAAATGTAACCCTAACCTTAACCCTAAGTCTAGCACTAACCCTAAACCTAACCCTAACCCTAAGTCTAGCATTAAACCTAAATCTAACCCTAACCCTAAACTTAACCCTAAGTCTATCCCTAACCATTATCCTTACCCTAACCCTGACCCTAACTCGTTTAGCACTAACCCTAAACCTAAGTCTAGAACTAACCCTAACCATAACCCTAAACTACCTTAGCCCTAACCCTAAGTATATCCCTAACCCTAACCCTAAAATTAACCGTAACACTAACCCTTACCCTAACCCAAACCCTAAGTCTAGCACTAACTCTAGCCATAACCATAACCCTAAACCTAACCTGAACCCTAACCCAAGCCCTAACCGTAAAACTAATCCTAACCCTAGCCCTAAATCTAGCATTTATCCTAACCCTAATCCTAAATCTAGCACTAACCATAACCCAAAACCTAACCCTAAATCTGTCACAACCCTAACCTTAAATAAGCCCCTAAGTCAACCTCTAACTCTAACCCTACCCCTAACCCTAACACTAAGTCTAGTACTAACCCTAACCCTGACCCTATACTTATGTCTAGCACTAACCCTAACCTTAACCGTAACCCTAAGTCTAGAAATAACCCTAACCTTAAACCTAACCCTAAATGTAACCCTCAATCCAGAAAAACCCTAACCGTAAGTCTACTTCAAACCCTAAACTTAACCCTAATCCTAACACTAACCCTAACACAAACCCTAACCTTAATCGTAACCTTAAGTCTATCACTAACCCTAACCCTAGCCCTAATACAATCCTAACCCGAAAACTAACCCTAAGGCTACCACTAACCCTAAACTTAACCCATACCCTAGGCCTAAACCCAACCCTAACCCTAATCCTAACCTTAACCCTAACGCTAACCCTAACCCCATCCTAAGCCTAACCCTAAACCTAAGTCTAGCACTAAACCTAAACCTAAATTTAACCCTAACCCTTACCCTAACACAAACCCTAAAATTATCCCTAACCCTAACCCTAAGTCAAGCACCAATGATACCCTAAACCTAAACCTAACACTAAATTTAACCCTAACTCTAAGTCTAGAACTAACCCTAAGCCTATACCTAAACCTATTCTTAACCCTAAACCTAAGTCTAGCCCTAACCCTAACCCTTACCTTAACCCTAACACTTACTCTAACCCTAACCATAAGTCTAGAACTAAACTTAACCCTAAGCCAAGGTCTAAACCTAAACCTAACCTTAACACTAAAGCTAACCATAACCATAACCCAAAGTCCAGCACTAATACTAACACTAAACTTAACCCTAAATCTAATGGTAACAATAACCCTAACAATAACGCAAACCTAACCCTATGTCTAGCACTAACCATAACCCTAAACGTAACTCTAACTCTAACCATCAGTCTAGCACTAATCCAAACAGTAATCCTCAGTCTAGCACTCATCCTAACCATAACTCTCAGTCTAGCACTAAACCTAACGCTGATCCTAACCCTAACACTAACCCTAAGTCTAGCACTAACCATTACACTAACCATAACCTAACCCTAACCCAAAGTCTAGAACTAACCCTAACCATAAACCTAAACCTAACTTTAACCCTAACCCTAAGTCTAGCCCTAAGCCAAACACTAATCCTAACCCTAAACTTAACCCTATCACTAAATCTTACCCTAACCCTAAACCTAACCCAAACCATAACCATAATCCTAAACCTAACCCTAACCCTAAGCCTAAGTCTAGCACTAACCATAACCCTAAACCTAACCCTAAACCTAAGTCTACCTCTAAGCCTAAGCCTAACCATAAGTATAGCACTAATGCCAACCTGAATCCTAACCATGACCCTAAACTTACGTCTAGCACTAACCTTAACCTTAAACATAACCCTCATTCTAGCACTAACCCTAAACCTAACCCTAACCTGAATCCTAAAACTAACCCTAACCCTAACCTTAACCATAACCCTAAGTCCAGTACTAAGTGTAACCCTAACCCAATCCTAACCTTAAACCTAACACTAAGGCTACTACTAACCCTAAATTTAACCCTAACCCTAAACCTAATCCTAACCATAACCCCAAACCTAAGCCTAACCCTAAACCTAGCTCTAAACCTAAGTCTAACACTAAACCTAAACCTAACATTAGCCCAAACCCTAACCCTGAACCTTATCCTAACACTAAGCCTAACACTATCCCTAATCCTAACCCTAAGTCTAGCACTAACGCTAACCTAACCCAAACCCTAACCCTAATGCTTACCCTAACCCTAACTCTTATCCTAACACTAAGTTTAGCACTAACGCTAAGCCTAACCCTAACCCTGGCCCTATACTTACATATAGCACTAACCCTAACCTTAACCCAAAATCTAGCACTAACCCTAACCCTAAACCTGACCCTAAATGTTACCCTCAGTCCAGCAAAAACCCTAACTGTAAGTAACCCTCAGTCTATCACTAACCCTAAATCTAACCCTAACCCAATCCTAACCAAAAACCTAAACCTAAGGCTACCACTAACCGTAAATTAATCCTAACCCTAACCATAAACCTAAACCTAACCACAACCCTAATCCTAACCCTAATCCTAACGCTAACCCTAACGCTAACCCTAACCTTAATTCTATCACTAATCCTTACACCAACCCGACCCATCATCTAGCACTAACCCTAACCCAAACCTGAACCCGAACCCAAACCCCAACCCTAAACCTAACCCAACCTTAACCCTAACCCTAAGCCCAAGTCTAACATTACTCCTAACCCTAACCCTGTCTAGAATTAACCATAGCCCTAAACCTATCCCAACCCTAACCATGAGTCTAAACCTAAGTCTAGCACTAACCCTAACACTAAACAACCCTAATTGTAACCCTAAATATAACCCTAATTCTAGAGCTAACCCTAAGCCTAGATGTAATCCTCAGCCTAGGTCCAATCCTAACCGAACTCTCAGTGTAGCACTCATCCTAACTCTAACACTCAGTCTAGCACTAACCCTAACCCTAAACCTAAATCTAACACTAACCCTATCCCTAATCCTAACCCTACATCTAGCACTAACGCTAGACATAAGTCTAGAATTAACCCTAAACCTAACCTAGCACTAACCCTAACCCTAAGCCTAATCTAGTACTAATGCTAACCATAAACCTAAACGTAAACTGAACCCGAACCCAAGCCATAACCCTAAGGCAAACCCTAATCCTAAACCTATCCCAACCCTAACCCTAAGTCTACTTCTAACCCTAAGCCTAAACCTAACCCTAACCCTAAATATAATACTAAACTTAACCCTAAACCTAACCCTAAGTCTAGAACTAACCCTAACCCTAAACCTAAACTTAATCCTAACCCTAAATCTAGCTCTAAACCTAACCCTAACCTTAACCCTATCACTAACCCATACCCTTACCATAACCCTAAGTCTATCACTAACCCTAACTCGAACGCAAGTCTTTTTTAATTTTTTTTATTTCTTGGGGGAAATTTTTATTTATTTATTTTTCAGTTTTTGTTTTGTTTTTATTATTTTTATTTTTTAAACATTTTATTAGGGGCTCATACAACTGTTATTGCAATCCATACACACATCAATTGTGTAAAGCACATTTG
>NW_022103903.1:22272287-22280230 GCF_000313985.2 Echinops telfairi
TTGAGGGAGTACTTGAGTGGCGGCCCAATGTCCCGAACGCAAGTCTTAACCCTATACCTAACCCTAACACTAAAGCTAACACTAGCCCTAAACTTAAACCTAACCCTAACCATAACCATAACCCTAAGTCTAGCACTAACCCTAACCTTAACCCTAACATTAACTGAATCACTAACCCTTACCTTAACCCTAACGCTAACCCTAAGTCTAGCACTAACTCTAACCTTAACCCTAACCTTAACTCTGTCACTAACCCTCACCTAAACCTAACCATCATCTAGCACTAACCCAAACCCTAAACCTAAACCTAAACCTAACCCTAACCCTAACCCTAACCTATGCCCTAAATCTAAACCTAACCCTAACCCTATAACTAAGTCTATCATTAATCCTAACCCTAACCCTAAGTCTAGCACTAACCATCACACTAAACCTAACCCTAAACCTATCCCAACCATACGCCTAACCCTAAGTCTACCTCTAACGTTAAACCTAATCCTAACCCTAACCCTAAGTCTAGCACTAATGCTAATCCTAACCTTAACCCTCACCCTATCCCTACTTCTAGCACTAACCATAACTTAACCGTAACCCTGACTAGCACTAAACTAATCCTAAACCTAAACCTAAATGTATCCCTCAGTCCAGTAAAAGCCCTAACCATAACTCAACGTCTAGCACTAACCCTAAACCTAACCATAAACCTAACCCTAACAATAAACAATAAACCTATCCATAACCCTAACCTTAACCGTAACCCGAAATCTTGCACTAATCCTTAGCATAACCCGAACCCTAACCCTAACCCAATCCTAACCCTAAACCTAACCAAAGGGCTACCACTAACCATAACCCTAACCTATCCGGAACCCGAAGTCCAGCACTAAACCTCACACTAACCCTAACCTAAACTTAAGTCTAGCATTAACCCTAACCCTAAGTCTAGCAATAACACTAACCCTAAAATTAACCCTAACCCTAATACTAAAACTAAGTCTAGCAATAACCCTAAACCTAACCCTTACCATAACCATAACCCTAACTCTAGCACTAAAGCTACCTAACCGTAACACTAACAATAAACTTAACCCTAACCCTAATCCTATCCCCTAGTCTAGAACTAACCCTGACCTTAACCCTAAACCTAAGTCTAGCCCTAACCCTAAACTAACCCTAACCTTAACCCTATCAATAACCCTTCACCTAACCCTAACCTTAAGTCTAGCACTAAACCTAGCCCTAACACAAGTTGCAAACTTAAACCTAATCCTAACACTAACCCTAAGTCTAGCACTAATCCTAACCTTAACCCTAAAACTAAATCTAGCACTAATCCTAACCCTAAACCTAACCCTAACGGTAACCCAAAATCTAAGTGTAGCACTAACCCTAAACCTAAACCTAACCCTAAACTTAACACTAACCCTAGTCTAGCACTAACCATAATCTCTAATCTAATGCTAAATGTGACCCTCAGTCCATAAAAACCTTAAGTGTAACCCTCAGTCTAGCACTAATTCTAAACCTAACCCTAACCCTAACCCTAACACTAAACCGTAACCCTAACCCTAACCTTAACCGTAACCCTAAGTCTTGCACTAACCCGAACTCTAGCACTAACCCTAACTGAATCCTAAACCGAAACCTAACCATATTGCTACCACTAACCGTAAATTTAACCCTAAACTTACCCTAACCCAAACCTAAACATAACCCTAAATCTAGAACTAACCCTAAACTGCACCCTAACCCTAAACCTAACCTTAAACTTAATGACAACCCTAACCCTAACCCTTACCGTAACACTATCCCTAAACCTAACCCGAAGTTTAGCACTAAACCTAACATTAACCCTAAGTCTAGCAATAGCCCTAAGCCTAAAAATGACCCAAACCCTAACACTAACCCAACCCTAACCCTAATACTCAGACTAGCAATAATACTAAACCTAACTCCAATCCAAACCCTAAATCTAGTACTAATGCTAACCTTACCCTAACCATAACCCTAACACTAAACTTAACCTTAACCCTAAACCTATCCCTAAATCTAGAAGCAACCCTGACCCTAACCCTAAACCTAAATTTACCCTAACCTAAATCTAGCCCTAAACCTAACCATAAAAATAACCTTAACCCTATCAATAACCCTTAACCTAACCCTAACACTAAGCCTAATCATAACTCCAAACTTACTCATAACCCTAAGTCTAGCATTAACCCTAACGCTAACCCTAACCCAATTCTAACTCAAAATATAACACTAACCCTAAATCTAGCACTAACCCTAACCCTAACCTTAACCATAAAGCTAGCCCTAACCCTAAACCTAACCCTAACACTAAACCTAAATCTAGCAATAACTCTAAACCTAACTTAACCCAAAACCTAACACTAACCTGAATCCTAACACTATCCCGAATTCAAGCACAAACCCTAAACTTAACTCTAACACTAAGTCTTGCATTAGCCCTAACCATAACCCTATGTCTAGCACTAACCATAACCCTAACCCTAACCCATAATGTAATCCTGAGTCATGTAAAAACCCTAACTGTATCTCTCTGTCTAACATTAACCCTCACCCTAACACTAAACCTAATCCTAACCCTAACCTTAACCATAACCCTAAGTCTTGCACTAACCGTAACCCTAACCCTAGCACTAACACTAACTGAATCCTAACCATAAGGCTACCATTAACTTTAAATTTAACCCTAAACCTAACCTAACCGTAAATCTAGAACTAACCCTCAACCACATCCTAACCCTAAACCTAACCTTAAACTTAATGATAACCCTAACCCTAAACCTAATCTTAACCGTAACTCTAACCCTTACAATAACACTAACCCTAACACTATCCCTAACCCTAACCCGAAGTTTAGCACTAAACCTAACACTAACCCTAAGTCTAGCAATAACCCTAAGCCTAAAAATAACCCAAACCCTAACACTAACCCAACCCTAACCCTAACACTAAGGCTAGCAATAATGCTAAACCTAACCCCAATCCTAACCATAACCCTAAATCTAGTACTAATGCTAACCTTACCCTAACCTTAACCCAAATACTAAACTTAACCCTAAGCCCAAACCTATCCCTAAATCTAGAATCAACCCTGACCCTAACGCTAAACCTAAATTTACCCTAACCTAAGTCTAGCCCTAAACATAACCTTAACCCTATCAACAACCCTTACCGTAATCCTAGCCTTAAGTCTAGCACTAACCCTAACCAAACCCAAGCCCTAACACTAAACTTAACCCTAACACTAACCCTAAGTCTAGCACTAACCCTAACACTAAATCTAGCACTAATCCTAACCCTAACCGTAACGCTAAGCCTAAGTGTAGCACTAACCTTAAACCTAAACCTAACTCTTAACTTAACCCTAACCTTAAGTCTAACACTAACCCTAACCTTAAACCTAAAGATAAATGTAACCCTCAGTCCATCACAAACCATAACCATAACCCACAGTCTAGCACTAACCCTAAACCTAACCCTAACCCTAACACTAAGCCTAATCATAACTCCAACCTTAATCGTAACCCTAAGTCTAAAATTAACCCTAAAGCTAACTCTAACCCAATTCTAACCCAAAATGTAACACTAACCCTAAATCTAGCACTAACCCTAACCTTAACCATAAAGCTAACTCTAAGCCTAACCCTGAACTTAACCCTAACACTAAACCTAAATCTAGCACTGACCTTAAACCTAAGCTTAAACCTAACCCTAAACCTAATATTAACACTAGCCCTAACTCTTACCTTAACACTAACCCTAGCACTATCCCTAACCCTAACGTGAATTCAAGCACAAACCCTAAACCTAATATTAACCCTAAGTCTAGCATTAACCCTAACCATAACCCTATGTCTAGCACTAACCCTAACCCACACCTTAACCCTAACCCTAACCTTAAACCTAATGCTAACCCTAACCTTAACCCTAAACCTAAGTCTAGCACTAACCCTAAACCTAACCTTAACCCTAACACTAATCCTAACCTTAACCCTAAACCTAAGTCTAGCACTAACCCTAAACCTAACCTTAACCCTAACACTAACCCTAACCCTTACCCTAACTCTAACCCTAACACTATCCCTAACCCTATCCCGAGGTTTAGCACTAACCCTAACCCTAAAACTAACCCTAACCCTAAGTCTAGCAATAACCCTAAGCCTAAAAATAACCGTAACCCTAACACTAACCCAACCCTAACCCTAAAACTAAGTCTGGCAATAATGCTAACCATAACCCTAACCATAACCGTAACCCATGTCTAACACTAACGCTAACCTTACCCTAACCCTAACAATAAAGTTAACCCTAACCCTAACACGACCGCTAAGTCTAGAACTAAACCTGACCCTAACGCAAAACTAAAATTTACCCTAATCCTAAGTCTAGCTCTAATCATAACCATAACCATAAGCTTAACCCTATCAATAACTCTTACCCTAACCCTAACCTTAAGTCTAGCAATAACCCTAACCTAACCCAAGCCCCAACACTAAACCTAACCCTAACCGTAACCCTAATCCTAAGTGTAGCACTAACCCTAAACCTAACCCTAAGTCTAGAATTAAACCTAAACATAACCCAAGGCTAGCACTAACCATAACCCTAAGCCTAAACTTAACCCTAAACCTAAGTCCACAACTAACCTTACCCCTAACCCAAACCTTGACCCTAACCCAAAGTCTGGCACTAACCCTAAACCTAACACTAACCCTAAGTTTAGCACTAACCCTAACCCTAATCCTAACATTAACCCTAATCCTAACCTTAACCCTAACCCTAACACTAACAGTAGTCCTAAGTCTAGACTAACCCTAACACTAACCCTAACCCTGAACCTAACCCAAATTCTAGACCTAACCCTAAACCTAACACTAACCCTAAGTCTAGCACTAACCCTAACCCTTACCCTAACCCTAACATTAAACATAACCAAAGCCTAACCTTAACCCTAATCCTAACCCTCAACTTAACCCTAACCCTCACCCTAAACCTAACCCTAACACTAACCATAACCCTAACTTGCACCCTAATCCTAAACCTAACCCTAACCATAACCCTAAGTCAAGAACTAATGCTAACCCTAACCCTTACCTAAACCCTATCACTAAACCTTACCCTAACTCTAACCCCAAGTCTAGCACTAACCTTAACCCTAACTGTAACACTAACCCAAACCTTAACACTAAAACTATCCCTATCCCTAACCCTAACCAGAAGTCTAGCACTAACCCTACCCTAAACCTAACCCGGACTGTCACCATCAGTCTAGCACTAATCTTAACCGTAACCCTCAGTTTAGCACTAACACTAACCCTAATTCTAACCCTAACCCTAAATCTAGAACTAACCCTAACCCTAACCATAAATCTAACCTTAACACTAACCCTAAGTCTAGCCCAAACCCTAACACTCACCCTATCACTAATCCTTAACCTAACCCTAACCCTAAGTCTAGAACTAACCTGAACCCTAACCCGAACCCTAATCCAAGTCAAAGCCCTAACCCTAAACCTAACTCTAACCCTAACTCTAAGTCTAGCATTAATCCTAACCCTAAACCTAAGTCTAGCAATGACGATAACATCAAACCTAACCAAAACTTAACCCTAACACTAAATCTAAGTCTACCTCTAAACCCAAATATAACAATAACTCAAACCGTAACCGTATCGTAAGTCTAGCACTAACGCTAACCCTAACCCACACCCCAACCCTAAGTCTATCACTAACCCTAACTCTAATGCTAACTCTAAGTCTAGTACTAACCCTAACCTTAAACCTAATCCTAAATGTAGCCCTCAGTCCAACAAAAACCTTAAGTGAAACCCTCAGTCTAGCACTAACCCGAAACCTAACCCTAACCCAATCCTAACCCAAAACCTAACCCCAACCCTTAATCTAGTACTAACCCTAACCCTAATCCTAACTTTACACTAACGCTAACCCTAACTCTAAACCTAAACTGAACCCTAACCCTAAACCTAATTCTAGCACTTACCCTAAAACTAACCTTAACCCTAACCCTATCCCTTACCGTAACACTAACCCTAAAACTATTCCTAAACCTAACTTGAAGTCTAGCACTAACCCTAACCCTAAGTCTAGCAATAACCCTAAGCCTAAAAATAACCATAACCCTAACATTAACCCAAACCTGACCCTAACACTAACTCTAGCAATAGTGCTTAACCTAACTCTAAACCTAACCGTAACCCAAAGTGTAGCACTAACGCTAACCTTACCCTAGCCCTAAGCCTAACACTAAACTTAACCCTAACGTTAACCCTATCCCTAAGTCTGGAACTAACCCTGACCCTATACCTAAACCTAAATTGATCCTAAACTTAAGGCTAGCCCTAACCCTAACCCACACCATAAACTTAACCTTATCAATAACCCTTACCCTAAGCCTAACCTTAAGTCTAACACTAACCCTAACCTAACCCAAGTCCTAACTGTAAAGCTAACCCTAATACTAAACCTAAGTTTAGCACTAACCCTAACCTTAAAACAAACACTAAATGTAACACTCAGTCCATCAAAAACCCTAAACGTAATCCTCAGTCTAGCACTAACTTTAAACCTAACCCTAACCTAACCCTTACCCTAACACTAACACAAAATCAAGCACTAATCCTAAACTTTACCCTAAACCTAACCATAAACCTAAATCTAGCATTAATTCTAACCCTAATCCTAACCCTAAATCTAGCACTAATCCTAAACCTAACCCTAATCTAAAACCATTGGTCCTATAAAAACCCTAACTGTAACTCTCCATCCAGCACTAACTCTAAACCTAATCTTAGGCCTAAACCTAACCCTAAGCCTAACCTTAATCCTAACGCTAACCCTAACCCCAAACCCCATCCCGAACTCTAACACTAACCCTAAACCTAAGTCAAAGCCTAAGCCTAAGTCTAAGCCAAAGCCTAACCCTAAACTAAACCATAACCCTAACCCTAACCCTAACCCTAACCCTAAACCTAACCATAACCCTAAACCTAACCCTAACCCTTAACCTAAACCTAACCCTAAGCCTAAATCTAACCCTAACCCTAAGCCTAACCCTGACCCTAACCCTAACCCTTACCCTAACCCTACCCGTAAGCCTAATCCAGACCCTAAGCCTCACCCTAACCTTAATGCTAACCCTAAGCCTAAGCCTAACCCTAACTCGAACCCTAACCTTAAACCTAACCCTAACCCTTAACCTAACCCTAACCCTAAGCCTAAATCTAACCCTAACCCTAAGCCTAACAATTAACCTAATCCTAAGCCTAACCCTGACCCTAACCCTAAACCTTACTGTAACCTTAACCCTAACCCAGACCCTAAGCCTAACCCTAACCCTAATGCTAACCCTAAGCCTAAGCATAACCCTAACCCAAACCCTAACCCTAACCTGAACCCTAACCCTAACCCGAACCCTTAACCTAACCCTAACTCTAACCTTAACCCTGAGCCTAAATCTAACCCTAACCCTAACACTAATACTAACCCTAAGCTTAATCCTAACCTTGAGCCTAAGCCTAAACCTAACACTAAACCTAACTCTGACCCTAACCCTAACCCTTACCCTAACCCTAAGCCTAACCCAGACCCTAAGCCCCACCCTAACCCAAACGCTAACCCTGAGCCTAACCCTAACCCAAACCATAACTCTAAGACTAAGCCTAAACCTAACTCTAAGCCTACCACTAAGCCTAAGCTTAACCCTAACCATAAACCTAATCCAAAACCTAACCCTAAACCTATCCCTAAGCCTAACCCAAAGCCTAAGCCTAACCCTAACCCTTAACCTAAGCCTAAACCTAACTCTAAGCCTACCACTAAGCCTAAGCTTAACCCTAACCATAAACCTAACCCAAAACCTAACCCTAAACCTATCCCTAAGCCTAACGCAAAGC
>NW_022103903.1:22281048-22289918 GCF_000313985.2 Echinops telfairi
TAACCCTAAGCCTAACCCTCAACCTAACCCTAACCCTAACTCTAACTCTAATCTTAACCCTAATCCTAAACCTAACCCTAATGCTAACCCTAATCCTAATCCTAAACCAAACCATAAAACTAAAACTAACCCTGACCCTAAAATTAACCCTAACCCTAACCCCAACTCTAACCGTAACCCTTTACCTAAGTCTAAGCAGAATTCTAAACTGAACCCTTAACCTAAGCCTAAGCCTAAACCTAAGCCTAAGCCTAACTCTAACTTAAAACTAACCCTAACCCTAACCCAAAGCCTAATCCTAAACGTAAGCCTAACCCTAACCCTAAGCCTAACAAAAACCTTAAGCCTAACCCTAATACTAACCCTAAACCAAACCCCAACCCCAACCCTAACCCTAAGCCAAAGCATAAGCCTAAGCCTAAGATTAAGCCTAAGCTTAACCCTAACCCTAACACTAATCCAAACCCTAAACCTAAGTCTAACCCTAAACCTAACACTAACACTACCCCTAATCCTAAACCCAAGCCTAACCCTAACCATAACGCTAACCCTAAGCCTAATCCTAACCGTAAGTTTAACTCTAAGCCTAACCTTAAGCCAAACCTAAGCCTAAGCCTAAATCTAACCCTAACCCTCCCCCTAAGCCTAAGCCTAAACCAAACTCTAAGCCTGAGCCTAAGCCTAAACCTAACCCTAACCCTAAACCTAAGCCAAAGCCTAACCTTAAGTTTAACACTAAGCCTAAGCCTAAACCTAACCCAAACGCTAAACCTAAGCGTGACCCAAAGCTTCAGCCTAACCCTGACCCTAATCTTAAGTCTAAACCTAACCCTAACCCTAACCCAAACCACTATCCCAAACCCCA
Source organism: Echinops telfairi (assembly GCF_000313985.2). Taxonomy (NCBI): domain Eukaryota; kingdom Metazoa; phylum Chordata; class Mammalia; order Afrosoricida; family Tenrecidae; genus Echinops; species Echinops telfairi. Next base: position 22,281,914 of record NW_022103903.1, read on the forward strand.
CCCACACCTAACCCTAACCCTAACCTTACCCTAAGCCTAACACTAAGCCTAACCCTAAACCTAAACCTAGCCTAATACTAACACTAACCCTAAGCCTAACTCTAACCTAACCCTAACCCTAACCCCTACCCCAAAGCCAACCTCACCCAAACCCTAACCTAACCCTAAGCCTAACACTAAGCCTAAGCCTAAACCGAGCCTAACACTAACCCTAACCCTAAGCCTAACCCTAAACCTAACCCTAACCCTAACCCTAGCCCTAACCCTAACCCTAACCCTAAACCTAATCCTAACCCTAAGCCTAAACCTAAACCAAACCATAAAACTAACACTAACCCTGACCCTAAAACTAACCCTAACTCTAACCCAAAGCCTAACCTTAAACCTAAGCCTAACTCTAACCCTAAGCCTAACAAAAACCTTAAGCCTAACCCTAATACTAACCCTAAACCTAACCACAACCCCAACCCTAACCCTAAGCCAAAGCATAAGCCTAACTCTAAGATTAAGCCAAAGCTTAACCCTAACCCGAACACGAATCCAAACCCTAAACCAAAGTCTAGCCCTAAGCCTAAGCCTAACACTAACCCTAACCCTAAGCCTAAGCCTCACTGTAACCCTAAACCGACGCCTAACTCTAAGCCTAACCCTAAGCCTAACCCTCACCATAAATCTAACCCTAATACTAAGCCTAACACTAAACCTAATCCTAATCCTAAATTTAAGCTTAACCTTAACCCTAACCTAACCCTAAGCCTAACCTAACCCTAAACCTAACTCTAACCCTAAATCTACCCCTAAACCTAATGAAAACCCTAAACCTAACCCTAACCCTAACTCTAACCCTAACTCTAACCCTAAACTTAACCCTAAAACTAACCAAAACCCTAACCCTAATCCTAAACCTAATCCTAAACTTAACCTAACCAAAAACTAACCCTAAACCTGACCATAAAACTAACCCTAAACTTAAACTCTAACCCTAACACACAACCTAAGCCTAAGACTAAGCCCAACTTGAACCCTAACCCTAACCATAAGCCTAAGCCTAAACATGAGCCTAATCCTAATCCTAACTTAAACCTAACCCTAATCTAAGCCTAAGCCTAACCCTAACCCTAAACCTAAGCCTAACAATAGCCCTAAGCATAACCCTAATCCTAATACTAACCACAACCCCAACACTAATCATAACCCTAATTCTAACCCTAACCCTAATCCTAAACTTATTCTGAAAACTAACCCTAAACCTAACCCTAACCATAACCCTAACTCTAGCCCTAACCCTAACCCTTACCCTAAATCTAACCCTAACTCTAACCGTAACCCTAAACCTAATACTAAGCTTAACCCAAACCTGAACCCGAATCCTAACCCTAACACTAAGCCTAAGCTTAAACCTAGGCCTAAGGCTAACCCTAATTTAAACCTAATCATAACGCTAAGCCTTACCCTAAACCTAAGACTAAGCTTAACAATAATCCTAAGCCTAAACCTAACCCCAACCCTAAACGTAACAACAACCCCTAACCTACCCCTAAAATAACCCTAAGCCAAAGCATAAATCTAAGCCTAAAACTAAGCCTAAGTTTAACCCTAACCCTAAACCTAATCCAAACCATAAACCTAAGTCTAACCCTGAGCCTAAGCCTAATACTAACCCTAACCCTAATTTAACCCTAAGCCTAACACTAGGCCTAACCCTAAACCTAACCATAACATTATCCCTAACCTTAACCCTAAGCCTAACCCTAAACCTAACCCTAACCCTAACGTTAATCCTAACCCTAATCCTAAATCTAAGCCTAAATCCAACCTACGCATAAACCTACCCCTAAACCTGACCCTGACACTAACCATAACCCTAACACTAAACCTAAAATTAACCCTAAATCTGACGCTGACACTATCAATAACCCTAATGCTAAGCCTAACCTTAAATCTAACCCTAACCCTAAAACCTAAATCTAACCATAAACGTAATCCTAACCGTAATCCTAAATCTAAGCCTAAACCTAAACTAACCCTAAAACTAACCCTAAACATGACCCTAAAACTAACCCTAACCCTAACTCTAACCCTAAGCCTAAGCCTAAACCTAACCCCAACCCAAACCTGAACCCTAACCCTAACCAAAAGCCTCAGCCTAACCAAAAGCCTCAGCCTAAACATAATCCTAACTTAAACCTAACCCTAACCCTAAGCCAAACCATAAACCTAAGCCTAACAATAACCCTAAGGATAACCCTAATCCTAACCCTAACTACAACCACAACTCTAACCATAACCCTAACTCTAACCCTAACACTAACCCTAACCTTAACCCTAAGCCTAACTCAAAACCTAACCCTAACTCTAAACCTAACCCTAACTCTTACACTAACTCTAACCCTAAAACTAATTCTAACCCTAATAATAATCCTATACCTAATCCTAACCCAAACCTAACCCAAACCATAAAACTAAGCCTAATCCTGACCCTAAAGCTAACCCTAACCCTAACTGTAACCGTAACACTAACCCTAAGTCTAAACCTAATCTTCACCCAAACCCTACCCTAACACTAGGCCTATGCTTAAACCAAAGCCTAAGGCTATCCCTAATTTAAACCTAACCCTAAACCTAACCCTAAGCCTAACAATAATCCCAATCCTAACCCTAATCCTAACCCTAAACCTAACAACAACCCACCCCTAACCCTAAACCTAACCCTAAGCCAAAGTATAAACCTAAGCCTAAGATTAAGCATAAGTTTAACCTTAACTCTAATACTAACCCTAACCCTAAGTCTAGCCCTAAGCCTAACCCTAAGCTTAAACGTAACCTTAAACCTAACCCTTGCCCTAAGCCTAACTCTAACCCTAACACCAACCCTTACCCTAACCCTAAAGCTAACCCTAAGCCTAAGCCTAACCCTCACCCTAACCCTAAACGTAAGTCTAACCCTAAGGCTAAACTTAAGCCTAAACCAAATCCTAACCCTAACCCTAACCCTAACGCTAACACTAACCCTAAATCTAAACCTAATTCTATACCCACCCTAACACTAACCCAAAGCCTATGCCTAACCCTAACCCTAACATTAACCCTAAACCAAACCCTAACCCTAACACTAACACTAACCGTAAGCCTAAGCCTAGCCCTGAACTTAACCCTAACCCTAAACCTAACACTAAACCTAACCCTAAACCTAAGCCGAACCCTAGCCCTAACCCTAAGCCTAAGCCTAAGCCTAACCTATACCTAAATCTAACCCTAAGCCAAAGCCTAAGCCTATCCCTAAGCCTAAACCTAACCCTAACCCTAAAACTAACCCTAACCCTAATCCTTAACATAACCCTAAGCATAATCCGAACACTAACACTAAACCTAACTCTAACCTTAAACCTAACCCTAATCCTAACAATAACCCTAACGCCAACCCCAAACCTAACCCTAACCCTAATCCTAAGCCAAAGCCTAAGCCTAAAACTAAACCTAACCATAACCCTAACCCTAACACTAAAACAAACCCTAAACTTAAACCTTAGTCTAAGCCCTATCCAAACCCTAAGCCTAAGCTTAAACCTAACCCTAACCCTAGCCCTAACGCTAACCGTAAGCCCAAACCTAAAACAAACCCCAACCCTAACCCAAAACCTAAGCCTAACCCTAACCCTAAGCCTAACCCTAACTCAAACCCTAAGCCTAAGGTTAATCCTAAGCTTAATCATAAACGTAATCCTCACCCCAACCCCAACCCCAAACTCAAACCTAAACCTAAGCCTAAATCTAATCCTAACCCTAAGCCTAAAACTAAGCACAAACCTAAACTTTACCCTAAGCCTAACCCTAACCCTTAACTAACCCTAACCCTAAGCCTAAATCTAAGCCTAACCTGAACCCTTAGCCTAAGCTTAATCGTAATTCTAAGCCTAAACCTAAAAATAAACCTAACCCTAAGCCTAACCCTGACCCTAAACCTAACCCTTACCCTAACCCTAAGCCTAACCCTAATGCTAAACCTAAGCTTATCCCTAACACTAACCCTAACCCTAAGACTAAGCCTAAGCCAAACCCTGAGCATAGCAATAAGCCTAAGCCTAACCCTAACAATAAAACTAACCCAAACCCTAAACCTAAGCCTATCCCTAAGCCTAACCCAAAGCCTAAGCCGAACCCTAATCCTAACCCTTAACCTAAGCCTAAACCTAACCCTGAACCCTGCCCCAAACCCAACCCCACCCCTAACCCTAACCCTGACTTACCTTAAGCTTTACACTAAGCCTAATCCAAACCCTAAACCTAACACTACCCCTAACCCTAAACCTAAGGCTAACCCTAACCCTAACACAAACCATAACGCTAACACTAAGCCTAATCCTAACCTTAAGTTTAACCGTAAGCCTAACAATAACCCTAACCCTAAGCCTAAGCCTAAATCTAACCCTAACCCTACCCCTAAGCCTAAGCCTAAGCCAAACTCTAATCCTGAGCCTAAACCTAAAGCTAACCCTAACCCAAGCCTAAGCCAAAGCTTAACCTTAAGTCTAATACTAAGCCTAAGCATAACCTGAACCCTAAACCTAAGCCTAAGCCTAACCCTAACTCTAAGCCGAACAAACACCTTAAGCCTAACCCTAAAACTAACCCTAAACTTAAGCACAACCCCAAACCTATCCCTAAACCTAACCTTTAGCCCAAGCCTAAGCCTAAGCCTAAGATTAAGCCTAAGCTTAAACCTAACCCTAATCCAAACCATAAACCCAAGTCTAACCCTAAGCCTAAGCCTAAGCCAAACACTAATCCTAACCCTAAGCCTAGCCCTAAACCTAAGCCTCACCGTAGCCCTAAATCTTTTTTTTTGTAGCCCTAAATCTAACCCTAACCCTAAGCCTAAGCCTAACCATATGCCTAAGCCTAACCCTAAACCCAAGTGTAACCCTAACTCTAATCCTAAACCTAAACCTAAGGCTAACCCTAATCCTAAAACTAATCCTAACCCTAACCCTAAACCTAACCCAAATCCTAACCCTAACACTAACACTAACCCTAAAACTAACCCTAACATTAAGTCTAAACCTAACCCTAACACTAACCTAGACCTAAGCCTAAACCTAACCCTAACCCTAAGCCTAATCCTAAACCTAAGCCTAAGCCTAACCCTAAACCTATCAATAAAACTAAACCTAAGCCTAACCCTGACCCTAATCATAACCCTAAACCTAACCCTAAGCCTAACCTTGACCCTAAGCCTAACTCTAACGCTAACCCTAAGCCTCCGCCTAACCATAACTCTAACCCTAAGACTAAACCTAAGCGTAAACCTGAGCCTAACACTAACCCTAAGCCTAACCCTAACCATAAACCTAACCCAAACACTATACCTAAGCCTATCCCTAAGGATAACCCAAAGCCTAAGCCTCAGCCTAAACCTAAACCTAAACCTAACCCTAAACCTAAGCCTAAACCTAAGCCTATCCCTAAGCCTAACCCTCATCATAACCCTAACCGTAACATTAAGCCTAACGTTATCCCTAAGCCTAAGATTAAGCCCAATCCTAAGCCTAACCTTAAACCTAACCCTACTCTAAGCCTAACCATAACCCTAACCGCAGACCCAACGCCAACCCCACCCCTAACCCTAACCCTGACTTAAACTTAAGCCTAACACTAAGCATAACCCTAACTCCAAAACTACCTCTAACCCTAAGCCTAACCCTAAACCTAACCCAAACCATAATGCTAAAACTAATCCTAATCCTAACCATAAGTTTAACCCTAAGCTTAACCCCAACCCTAACCCTAAGCCTTAGCCTAAACCTAAACCTAACCCTAACCATAAGCCTAACACCAAGCCTAATCCTAATCCTAAACATAAACCTAAACTTAAACCTAACACAAACCCTAAGACTAAGCCTAAGCCTAACCCTAAGCCTAAGCTTAAATCTAACCCTAAGCCTAAGCCTAAGCCTAAGCCTAACCCTAAGCCTAAGCCTGGCCCTAACCATAACCCTAAGCCTAAACTTAATCCTAACCCTAACCCTAAACCTTAGCCTAAACCTAATCCTAACCCTAACCCTAACCCTAATCTTTTTTTCCCCCTAACCCTAATCTTAAACCTAACCCAAATCCTAACCCTAACACTAACACTAACCTAAACCCTAACTCTAAATCTAACCCTAACAATAAGCCTAAACCTAACCCTAAAACTAACCTATGCCTAAGCCTAAACCTACACCTAAACCTAGCCCTAAGCCTAAGCCTAAGCCTAAACCTAACCTGAACGCTAACCCTAACCCAAAGCCTAAGCCTAAACCTATGTCTAAGCTGAACCCGAAACTAAACCTAAACCTAAGCCTAACGGTAAGCCTAAACCGAACCCTAATCATAAGCCTAAGCTTAACCCTAACCCTAAACCTAAGCCTAACCCTAACCCTAAGCCTAAGCCTAAACCTAACCCTAACCCTAAGCCTAAGCAACACCATAACTCTAACCCTAACAGTAAGCCTGACCCTAAACCTAAGCCTAACCCTAAGCTTAAGCATCACCACAACTCTAACCCTAACAGTAAGCCTAACCCTAAACCTAAGCCTAATCCTAAGCCTATACCTAACCCGAACGCTAACCCTAACCCTAACCCAAAGCCTAAGCCTAAACCTAAGTCTAAGCCGAACCCTAAACTAAACCTAAACCTAAGCCTAATGCTAAGCCTAAACCAAACCCTACTCATAAGCCTAAGCTTAACCCTAAACCTAATCCTAACCCTAAGCCTAAGCCTAAGCCTAAACCTAAGCCTAAGCATCATCAAAACTCTAACCCTAACAGTAAGCCTAACCCTAAACCTAAGCCTAAGCCTATACTTAGCCCGAACGCTAACCCTAACCCTAACCCAAAGCCTAAGCCTAAACCTAAGTCTAAGCCGAAGCCTAAACTAAACCTAAACCTAAGCCTAAACCAAACCTTAATCATAAGCCTAAACTTTACACTGACTCTAAACCTAATCCTAACCCTAACCCTAAGCCTCAACATAAGCCTAACCCTAAGCCTAAGCATCACCATAACTCTAATCCTAACAGTAAGCCTAACCCTAACCCTAAGGCTAAGCCTAAGCCTAACCCTAACCTTAACACTACTCTAAACCTAAGACTAACTACGGCTTCAACACCAACCCAACCCCAACGCTAACACTAAGCCTAAGCCAAACCCTAAGCCTAATCCAAAAACTAAGCATAACCCTAACACTAAGCCTAACCCTAACCCTTACCTAACCCTAAGCCTAACACCAAGCCTGACCCTAAGCCTAAACCTAACCCTAACACTATCTAAGCCTAACCCTAACCGTAACCCCTCCCCCAAACCCATACCATTCCGTAACCCTAACCTAAACCTAAGCCTAACACTAAGCCTAACTCTAACCCTAAACTTAGTATAACACTAACACTAACCCGAAGCCTAACCCTAAACCTAACCCTAATCCTAATCCTAGCCCTAAACCTAACCCTAACCCTAACTCTGACGCTAAACCTAACCCTAAATCTAACCCTAATCCTAACCCTAAACTTAATCCTAGCCCTAAGCCTAAACCTAAACCAAACCATAAAACTATCCCTAACCCTAACCCTAAAACTAACCTTAACCTAACCCTAATTCTAACTGTAACCCTATACCTAAGCCTAAGCCTAAGTCTATGCCTAAACCTAAGCCTATCCTAAACCTAATCCTAACTTAAACCTAACCCTAAGCCTAAACCTAAGCCTAACCCTAAACCTAACCACAACCACAACCCTAACCCTAAACCTAAGCCAAAACCTAAGCCTAAACCTAAGATAAAGCCTAAGCTTAAACCTAACCCTAACCCGAATCCAAACCCTAAACCTAAGCCTAACACTAACCCTAACCCTAAACGTAACCCTAAACCTAAGCCTAATCGTAAACCTAAACCTAAACTTAACCCTAAGCCTAACTCTAATCCTAAGGATAACTCTAACTCTAACCCTAACACTAACCCTAACCCTAACCCTAA
>NW_022103903.1:22290368-22300735 GCF_000313985.2 Echinops telfairi
CAAAACCTAATCCTAAATCTAAGCTTAACCCTAACCCTAAACCTAATCCTAACCCTAACCTTAAAACTAAACCTAACCTTAACCCTTAACCTAAGCTTAACCGTAACCCTAACCCTAAACCTAACCTTAACCCTTAACCTAAGCTTAACCGTAACCCTAACCCTAAACCTAATCCTAACCCTAACCTTAAAACTAAGCCCAAGCTTATGCCTAAGCCTAAACCTAATCCTAACCCTAAACCTAACCTTAACCCTTAACCTAAGCTTAACCGTAACCCTAACTCTAATATTAAACCTAACTCTAACCCTAAGCCTAATTCTAATCCTAACGATAACCCTAAAACCAACCTCAAACCTAACCCTAATCCTAAGCCAAAGCCTAAGCATAAACCTAAGCCTAAACCTAACCCTAACCCTAAACCAAACCTTAAACTTAAGCCTAACCCTAAACCCAATCATAACCCTAAGCCTAAGCCTAAGCTTACCCCTAACCCTAGCCCTAACCCTAATCATAAGCCTAACAATAATCCTAAGCCTAAACCTAAAACTAACCCCAACCTTAACCCAAACCCTAAGCCTAACGCTAACCCAAACACTAAGCCTAACGTTAACCCTAAGCCTAATACTAACTGGAACCCTCAACAGAACCCCAACCCCAAACTCAACCCTAAGCCTAAGCCTAAACCTAAGTCTAATACCAACACTAAGCCTTAGCCTAAGCCTAAGCCAAACTCTAACCCTAACCCTAACCCTAAGCCCAAAACTAACGCTAACCCTAAGCCTAAATCTAACCCTAATTCCAGCACTAGGCATAAGCCTAAGCCTAACCCTAACCCTAAACCTAACAATAAGCCTAACCCTAAGCCTAAACTGAACCTAACCATAACCCTGACCCTAAGTCTTACTCTAACGCTAACCCTAAGCCTAAGCCAAACCCTAACTCTAACCCTAAGACTAAGCATAAGCCTAAACCTGAGCCTAACACTAAGCCTAACCCTAACCCTAACCATAAACCTAACCCAAACCCTAACCCTAGGCCTATCCCTAAGCCTAACCCCAAACCTAAGCCTAATCCTAACAATAACCCTAAACCTAAGACTAAACCTAAGCCTAAGCCTAACCCTCACCATAACCCTAACCCTCACAATAAACCTAACCCTAACTCTAAGCCTAAGCTTAAGTCTAACCCTAAGCCTAACCTTAACCCTAAACCTACTCTAAGCCTAACCCTAACCCTAACCACTGTCCCAACCACAACCCCACCCCAAACGCTAACTCTAACCTAACCCTAAGCCTAACACTAAATCTAACCCTAACTTTAACGCTAACTCTTAACCTAAAACTAACCGTAACTCTAACTCTAACCCTAAACTTAACCCTAAACCTAACCGTAACCCTAACCCGAATCCTAAACCCAAGCGTAAACCTAACCTAACCATAAAATTACCCCTAAACCTGACCCTAAAATTACCCCTAACCCTATCTCTAACCCTAACACTAATCCTAAACCTAAACCTAAACAAAAACCTAATCCTAATCCTAATTCAAACCTAACCCTAACCCTAAGCTTAACTCTAAACCTAAGCCTAACCCTAACCCTAACAATAACCCAAAGCATAACCCAAATCCTAACCATAACCGCTACCCCAACCATAACCATAAACATAACTCTAATCCTAACACTAACCCTAACTCTAAGCCTAACCCGAAACCTAACCCTAACGCTAACCTTAAGCCTAAACCTAACCCTAACCCGAAACCTAACACTAACACTAGCCCTAAGCCTAAGCCTAACCTGAATCCTAACCCTAAGGCTAAGCCTAAACCTAAGCCTAAGCTGAACCCTAACCTGAACCTAAATCTAACCCTATGCCTAACCCTAAGCCTAAGCCAAAACTTAATACTAAGCCTAAGCTTAACCCTAAAAATAAACCTAAACCTAACCCTAACCCTTAACCTAAGCCTAAGCGTAGCCCTAACCAACCCTAACACTAACCTAACTCTAACTCTAATCCTAATCCTAATCCTATTGATAACCCTAACCCCAACCCCAAACCTAACCCTAACCCTAACCCCAATCCTGAGCCAAAGCCTAAGCCTAAACCTAACCCTAACCCTAAACCTAAAATAAAACCCTAAACCTAAGCCTTAGCCTAAGTCCTATCCGAACCCTAAGCCTAAACTTAAACCTAACCCTAATGCTAGCCCTAACCCTAACCATTAGCCTAAACCCAATCCTAAGTCTAAACCTAAAACTAACCCCAACCTGAAACCAAACCTTAAACTTATTCCTAAACCTAATCCTAAGCCTAACCCTAACACAAACCCTAAGCCTAACGTTAAATGTAAGCCTAACCCTAACTGGAACCTTCACCCCAACCCCAACCCCAAACTCAACCCTAAACCTAAGTCTAATCCTAACACTAAGCATAAGCCCAACCCTAACCCTAAACCTAAACCTAAAAATAAACCTAACCCTAAGCTTATCCCTGACACTAATATTAACCCTTACCCTAATTCTAACCCTAATCCTAACCCTGACCCTAAGCCTAACCCTAACACTAAACCTAAGCCTAAACTTAACCATAAACCTAAGCCTAAATCTAACCCTAACCCTAAGCCTAAGCCTAAGCCTAAATCTAACCCTAACTCTAAGCCTAAGCCTAAGTCTAACCCTAACCCTAACCCTAAACCTAACAATAAACCTAACCCTAAGCCTATCCCTGACCCTAAACTTAACCCTTACCCTTACCCTAACCCTAATCCTAAACCTAACCATAACCCTAAGCCTAAATCTAACCCTAACCCTCAGACTAAGCCTAATCCTAACCCCAAGCCTAAACTTAAGCCTAACCTTGAGCCTAACCCTACTCTAAGCTTAACCCACACCCAAACCCAAACTCTAACCCTAAACCTAACCCCTGCCCAACCCCAACCCCACCCCTACCCCTAACCCTAACTTAACCCTAAGCGTAACACTAAGCCTAACCCTAATCCTTAACCTAACCCTAACACACTATCCCTAGCCCTAACCCTAAGTCTAACCCTAAATCTAACCCTAAACATAATCCTAACCATAACGCTAACCCTAACCCTAACCCTAACCGTAACTCTAACCCTAACTCTAAACCTAAGCCTAAGCCTAACCCTAAAGCCAAACCTAAACCTAAGACTAACCTTCACCCTAAATCTAACCCTCAGCCAAACAATAGCCCTAAGGCTACACTTAGGCCTAACCCTAAGCCTAACACTAAAGCTAATCCCAAGCCTAAACCTAAGCCTAAACCTAAGCCTAAGCCTAACACAAATGCTAAACCTAAGTCAAATCCTAAACCTAAACTTAACCCAACCCCAATCCTAACCCATACCCAACCGTAAGCCTAACCCTAACCATAACCACAAACCTAAGCCTAAGCCGAAACCTATATTTTAGCCTAAGCTTAACCCTAACCCTAAACCTAATCCTAAAACTAACCCTAAGCCTTACCCTAACCCTAACTGTAAAGCTAACCCTAAGCCTAAACCTAACCCTAACATTAACCCTAACCCTAAGCCTAGGCTGAACCCTAAGCCTAAGCCTAAGCCTAAATTTAAGCATAACCCTAACCCTTACCCTAACCCTAAGCCTACCCCTAATCCTACCCCTACATCTACCCCTTCCCCTACCCCTACCCCTAAGCCTAACCCTAACTCTAACCCTAAGCCTAAGCCTAACCCTAACCCTTAACCTAAACCTAACCCTAAGCCTAACCCTAATCCTAAACCTAAACCAAAGCTAGCCCTATTCCAAAACCTAAGCCTAAACCTAGCCCTAACCGTAAACCTAACACTAACCGTAACACTAATGTTAACCCTAACACTAACACTAACCCTAAACCTAACCCTAACCTTAAACCTAAGGTTAAACCTAAGCCTAAGCCTAACCCCAACCCTAACCTAAAACTTAACCTATGCCTAAGCCTAAGCTTAACACTAACCCTAACCCAAACCATAAACGCAACCCTAAACATAAACCTAAACCTAAACCTAAGCCTAACCACGACTGTATCCCTAAACCTTAACCTAAGCCTGAAACTAAACCTAACTCTAACCCTAACCCTAAACCTAACCCTAATCCTAATGATTACCCTAACCCCAATCCCAAACCTAACCCTAAACCTAATCCAAACTTAAGCCTAAACTTAAGCATCACCCTAAGCCTAAGCCAAGCCTAAGCCTAACCCTAACCCTAACCCAAACCCTATGCCTAAATCTAACCCTAAGCTTAAACTTAATCCTAACTCTAAACCTAAAACCAAACCCAACCCTAAGCCTAAGCCTAACCATAATCCTAACCCTAAACCTAAGCCCAAGCCTAAGCATAAGCTTAAACTTAAGCCTAAGACTAACCCTAAACCAAAACCAAATGCTAAACCTAAGCCTAACCCTAAGCCTAAGTCTAGCACTATCCCTATCACTAAGCCTAAATCTAACCTTAACCCTAACCCTAACCCTAACCCTAAACATAACACTAACTGTAAGCCAAACCCTAAGCCTAAGTTTAAGCTTAAGCCTAACCCTAACCCTAACTCTCACTCTAAGCCTAAATCTAACCCTAACCCTAAATCTAAGCCTAAGCCTAAGCCTAACCCTGACCCTAACCCTAAACTTAACCCTAAACCTAACCCTAACCCTAATCCAAAACCTAACCCTAAACCTAAACCTAACACTAACCCAAACCCAAACCTTAAGACTAACACTAACCCTAACACTAACACTAACACTAAACCTAAACCTAACCCTAACCCAAACACTAACCCTAAAGCTACACTAAGCATAACTCTAACCCTAACCCTAACCCTAACCATAAGCCTAAATCTAACTCTAAGCGTTACCATAAACCTAACGCAAACCCCAACCCTAACCCCAACTACATATCCAACCCCAAGCTTAGGCCTAAGTCTAACCCTAATCCTAAGACTACACCTAACCCTAACCCTAAACCTAAGCCTAACCCTAACCCTAAAGCTAACCCTCACCCTCACTCTAACCCTATCCTTAAGCCTAAACCTAACACTAAACCTAAGCCTAAACCTAACCCAAAACCTAACCCTAAACCAAACCCTAAGCCTACCGTAACCAAACACTAACCCTAACACTAACTCTGACTAAGCCTAATTCTAACCCTAACACTAACCCTAAACCTAACCACAACCCTTACCCCAACCTCAACCCTAAGCCTAAGCCTAAATATAATTCTAAGCATAAGCCTAAGCCTAAAACAAACCATAAACCTAACCCTAAGCCTAAACATAGGCCTAAATCTAAGATCAAACCTAAGCCTAAACATAAGCCTAACCCTAACCCTAAACCTAAACTTAAGCCTAAGCCTAACCCTAACTCTAAACCTAAACCCAAAGCTAAACCTAAAACTAAGCCTAACCCTGACCCTAAACCTAAGCATAAACCTAAGCCTAAACATAAACCTAACCCTAAACCTAAGCCAATACCGAACTCTAACCCTAACCCTAACCAAACCCCTAAGCCTAACCTAACACTAACACTAACAATAAACCTAACCCTAACCCTAAACCCAAACCTAAACCTAACACTAAGCCTAAACCTGACCCTAACCCTAACCCTAAACGTAAGCCTAAACATAACCCTAAACCTAAACTTAACCCTAAGCCTAACCCTAACCTTAAACCTAAACCTAAGCTCAAGCCTAACTCAAACCCTAAGCCTAAGCCTAACCCTAAGCCTAAGAATAATCATACGCCTAAGCCAAAGCCTAAACCTAACTCTAACCCTAGGGCAAAATTTAACGGTAACCCAAACCCTAACCCTAAACCTAACACTACCAATAAACCTAACCCTTATCCTAACCGAAACACTAACCCTAAAGCTAACCCTAAGCCTAAGCCTAAGCCTAACCCTAACCCCAAGCCTAAGCATAACAATAAGCCTAACAATAACCCCAACACCAAATGTAACCCCAAACAGAAACCCAACCCCAAGCTTAAGCCTTAGCCTAACCCTAAGCCTAACCCTAATCCTAAGACTAAACCTAAACCTAATGCTAAGCCTAACCCTAACCCTAAACATAAACCTAACCCTCACCCTAACCCTATCCCTAAGCCTAACCCTAACACTAAACGCAAGCTTAACCTAACCCAAAACCTAATCCTAACCCTAACCCAAACCTTAAGCCTACCATAACCAAACCCTAACCCTAACACTAACTCTAAGCCTAAGCATAATTCTAACTCTAACCCTAACCCTAAACCTAACTACAACCCTTACCCCAACCTCAAAACTAAGCCTTAGCCTAAAACAAACCCTAAACCTAACCCTAGTTTAAACCTAACCCTAAACCTAAACGTAAGACTGAACCTAACCCTAAGCATAACCCTAAGCCTAAACTCAACCCTAAGCCGAAGGCGAGCCCTAACCCTAAGCCTAAGCCTATGCAGAACCCTAAGCCTAAGCTTAACCCTAAACCTAAACCCAATCCTAACACTAATCCTAAGCCTAATTCTAACACTTACCCTAACCCTAACCCTAAATCTAGGTAGAACCCTAAGCCTAAACCTAACCCTAAACTCAACCCTAAGCCTAAGACTAAACCTAAATCTAATCCTAACCCTAACCATAAACACAACCCTAAATGTCAACCTAAACCTAACATTAACCCAAATCCTAAGCCGAACCCTAAGTCTAAGCCTAAACTTAACCCTAGCCCTAAACCTAATCCCAACACTAACCCTTAACCTAAGCCTAAGCCTAACCCTAAGCCTAAGCCTAACCCCAACTCTAAACCTAAGCCTAACCCTAATGCTAAACCTAACCCTAAGCCTAACACTAACCTTAAGCGTAACTTTAATCCTAATGCTAACCCAATCCCAAACCCAATCCTAAGCCCAAGCCTAACCCTAACCTTAACCGTAACCCTAAGCCAAAGCCTAAGCCTAAAACTAAGCCTAAGCCTAACCATAATCCAAACTCTAACACTAACCCTAAACCAAACCCTAACCCTAAGGCTAACCCTAAGCCTAAGCCTAAGCTTAAGATTAACACTAACCCTAGCTCTAACCCAAGCCTAACCCTAACCCTAATCCTAAGCCAAATCTAAACCTAACCTTAACTCTTAGCCAAAGCCGAAGCCTAAACCTAACTCTAAGGCTAACCTTAACCCTAAACCTAACCCTAAGCCTAAACCTAACACCAACCCTAACCCCAACCCCAAACCCAACCCCAAGATTAAGCCTAACCCTAACCCTAACACAAACACTAAACCTAAACCTAACCCTAACACAAACACTAACCTTAAAGCTAACCCTAAGCGTAAACCTAACCCTAACTCTAACTATTACCCTAACCCCAACCCCAACATTAAACAAAACTCTAAGCCTAAACCTAAGCTAAAATCGAATCCTAAATCTAAGCCTAAGCCTAAAACATCCATAAACCTAACCCTAAGCCTAACCCTAAGCCTAAGGCTAAACGTAATCCTAAACCTAAGCCTAAACCTAACCCTAACCCTAAATCTAAGACTGACCCTAAGCCGAAGCCTAACCCTAACCCTAATGCTAACCCTAAACCTAAGCCTAAGCATAAGCCTAAGCCTAACCCTAACCCTAATGTTAACCCTAAACCTAAGCCTAAGCCTAACCCTAAGCCTGTCTATTCCTAACGCTTTCCTAAGCCTATACCCAAACCTAAACCTAACCCGAAGCCTAACGCTAACCATAACCCTAAATGTAAGTCTAAACCTAAGACCAACCCTAAGCCTAAAGCTAAGCCTAACCGCAAACCCAACCCCAAGCCCAACCCCAAGACTAAGCCTAAGCTTAAGCCTAACGCTAAACCTAAGCCCAAGTCTAACCCTAACCCTAACCCTAATCCTAAGCCTAATCCTAAGCCTAACCCTAAACCTGTCTATTCCTAACGCTTTCCTAAGCCTATACCCAAACCTAAACCTAACCCTAAGCCTAACACTAACCATAACCCTAAATGTAAGCCTAAACCTAAGACCAACCCTAAGCCTAAAGCTAAGCCTAACCGTAAACCCAACCCCAGCCCAAACCCAAGACTAAGCCTAAGCTTAAGCCTAATGCTAAACCTAAGCCCAAGTCTAACCCTAACCCTAACCCTAATCCTAAACCTAAGCCTAAACCTCACCCTAACCCCAACCCCAACCCAAACTCCAACCTCAACCATAAGCCTAAGCCTGTCTAAGTCTAAGTCTAAGTCTAATCTTAACGCTTGTCTAAACCTAAACCCAACCCTAAACCTAACCCTAAGTCTAACGCTAACTCTAAGCCTAAATGTAAGCCTAAACTTAAGCCCAACCCTAAGTCTAATGTTAGGCCTAACCCCAAACCCAACCCCAAGCCTAAGCCTAAGCCTAAGCCTAACCCTAACCCTAAGCCTAGCCCAGACCGTAACCCTAAAGCTGTGCCCAAGCCTAACCCTAACCCAAACCCAAACTCTATCCCTAAGCCTAACGCTAACACTAAACCTAAGCCTAAACCTTACCCTAACCCTAACCCAAACCCTAAGCCTACTGTAACCAAACTCTAACCCTAACACTAACTCTAAGACTAAGATGAATTCTAACCATAACCCTAACCCTAAACCTAACCACAGCCCATACCCCAACCTTAACCCTAAGCCTAAATCTAATCCTAAGCCTAAAACAAACCCTAAACATAACCCTAAGCCTAAACCTAACCAAACCCTAAACCAAATCAAAACCCTAAACCAAAGCATAATCCTAAGCATAACCTTAACCCTAAGCCTAAGCCTAACTCTAAAACTAACCCTAACCCTCACTCTCACCCTAAGCCTGAACCTAAATCTAAGACTAAACCAAGCCTAACCCTGACACTAACCCTAACCCTAACCCTAAGCCTAACCTTAACCCTAAGCATAACCCTAACCCTAAGCCCAAGCCTAACCCTAACCCTAAACCTAAGCCTAAGCCTTAGCCCAACCATAACCCTAACCCTAAACATAACCTATACCCTAAACATAACCCATAACCTAAGCTTAACCCTAACCCTAAACCTAATCCTAATGCTAACCCTGAACCTAAGCCTAAGCATAATCCTAAACCTAACCCTAACCCTACACTTATGCCTAAGCCTAAGCCTATCTCTAACCCTAAACTTCACCCTAACCCCAATGCCAACCCCAACACCAACCTCAACGCTAAACCTAAGCCTAAGCCTAAGTCTATTCCTACCGCTTGCTTAAGCCTAAAACCAACCCTAAACCTAACCCTAACCCTAAGCCTAAATGTAAGCCTAAATCTAGGCCCAACCATAAGCCTAAAGCTAAGAGTAACTCCATACCCAACCCCAAGCCCAACCCGAACCCCAAGCCTAAGCCTAAGCTTAATTCTAACCCTAAACCTAAGGCTAAGCTTAAAGCTAACCCTAAACCTAAGCCTAGGCCTAACCCTAAACCTCACCCTAACTCCAACCCCAACCCCAAATCCAACCTCAACCCTAAGCTTAAGCCTAAGCCTAAATGAAATCCTAATGATTGCTTAAGCCTAAACACAACCCCAAGCCCAGCCCCAACCCCAAGCCTAAGCCTAAGCCTAACCCTAACCCTAAGCCTAAATCTAAGCAAAAGCCTAATCTTAACCTAACCCTAAGCCTAACCCTAAACCTAAACCTAAGCCCAAGCCTAACCCTAACCCTAACTGTAAGCCTAAGCCTAAGCCTAAGCCTAAGCCTAACCCTAACCCTTACCCAAACACAAACCCAAACCCTATCCCTACACCTAAACCTAACACTAACCCAAACCATAAGCCTACCATAACCAAACACTAACACTAACACTAACTCTAAGCCTAAGCCTAATTCTAACCCTAACCCTAACTGTAAACCTAAGCACAACCCTTATGCCAACCTTAACCCTAAACCAAAGCCTAAATCGAATCCTAAGCGTAAGCCTAAACCTAAAACAAACCTTAAGTCTAAAGATAAGCCTAAATCTAAGCCCAACCCTAAGATTAAACATAAGCCTAACCCTAACCCTAAACCTAAACTTAAGCCTAAGCCTAAAACAAACCCTAAGCCTAAATATAAGTCTAAATCTAAGCCCAACCATAAGCCTAAACCTAACCCTAACCCTAAACTTAAGCCTAAACCTAACCCTAAACCTAACCCTATCCCTAAGTCTAAGCCAAACCCTAAGCCTAAGCTTAACCCTAAACCTAAACGTAAGTCAAATCCTAAGGCTAAACCTAAGCACAACCTAACTAACCCTAACCCTAACCCTAAACCAAACCCTAAACCTAAGCCTAACCCTAAACCTAATCCTAAACTTAAGCCTAAGCCTAAGGCTAACACTAACCCTAACCCTAACCCTAATCCT
>NW_022103904.1:0-3426 GCF_000313985.2 Echinops telfairi
ATGGATGGATGGATGGATGGATGGATGGATGGATGGATGGATGCTTCCCCGACCACTGTCTCCCTTCCCCTATGGTTTCTGTTGTTCATCCCCCGGAGAAGTATGTAAATGTCAATCATTGCGATTGATTCCCCCTTCCTTCCCTCAACTCCCCCCTGTACTTCTGGTATCACTATTCCAATTCCTGTTTCTGGATTCTGTGTCTCATGAGTTCTTATCTCTTATCTGTACCTGTGCAAATGCTCTGGTCTAACCTGCAGTGAAAGCAAGTACTGGGGTCATGATATTGGGGGCATGAGGAAGCCTTAGGAAACCAGAGGCATATTGTGTATTTCATCTGAGCTTTACTGCACCCTGATGGACTCATCCCCTTCCCTGGGACCCCTCTGTGAGGAGATGTCCCATTGTCTTTGGGTCTCTGCTCCATTCTCAACCTCCCTCGTTCTCAATAATATGTTTTATTGTTTGTTTATTTGTTATGTATCTTCTGATGCCTGTTACCAAGCCCTGATGACACCTCATGATCGCACAGGCTGGTGTGCTTCTTCTATGTGGGCTTGTTGCTTCTCTGCTAGATGGCCGTTTGCAGCCTTTAAGACCTCAGAAACTATATCTTTTGATAGCCTGGCACTATATGCTTTCTTCTCCACATTTGCTTATGCACCCATTTTTGTCTTCAGCTACTGTGCCAGGAAGGGGAGCACCACAGAAAGCCAGTTGTTTAGAGCAAAATGTTCTTGCATTGAGGAAGGTTATGAATAGAGGTGTGAAGTCCATCCACAACCTCAGTGTCTTGCCATATAAATACATGTACTTAGGCCAATACCTCTATTTTTATGAATTAATGCATTTACATACATACACACCTATGCTTATACCTCTATCCATAGATTTTCTTCCTAGATCTTTTATGTTTCCTTTTACCTTCTCCTCCTGCCCTACCATCATGCGTGCCCTACTTCCACCTCTTATTAATTCCTCTCAGCTAGAATGTTGATGCTCCAACACCCCCCGGATCTCTACATCCTCCTTGTTGCTGTTTTTAATTCCCTAGTTGTTCCCCTCTCTATGGCGTTCTTTGCTCACTGCTCCCGTCTTCTTCTCCCTCAATCCCTCCCGGACCTAGGATCCTGTTGTAGAGAACCCAACCTAACACAAACTCCTAACTTTTCACATAAACATTACTTTAATGAGATTCCCCACCATTGACACCTCCTATGATTTCATCTTCTTTTCTTCCAGCTTCTGAAGCATTTTCCTATTTTATCTTGTGTCTCTGGGTCTATTCTGTCTCTTCAGTTGCATCCTTTGAGTAGCAGAGAAACTTGACTCTACTAGACCTCAAAATCGCCCCTTCTCAGCTTCCTCACTCTCTCCCTATTCACACTATAGGGGGATTTCATTCATTTCCAAGATGTTAAATATTATCTCTCTGTTCTTAACTTACACAATTTTTGCTTTTTGGAATTTTATTCTTAGATATTCACCTATTTACTTTATATCTCTACTTTGATTTACCATCACCATCATATATTTAATATGTTGAAAATTGAACTTCTGCTTTTTTCCTAAACCCTAGGTTTGTACTAATGTTTCCTCTTTCTAGTAAATGACCCTGTTATCCTTGTGACTACTCAAGTCAGAGACCTGGGTGATCCTTGATTCTTCTACTTTTCCTTATCGAACTTGAAGCAATGTTATTGGAACTAAATTAACTTCTCTCTCAGGCAAAAAGAATCACCCTCATCGTTCACCTGACCACTGATGGTCAATTTTAAAATTAAGGTTGCATTCCCTGCTTCCTTTTATAACCCATTCCCCCACCCCCCACCCCTAATCAATTATTTAAATCGAAGGCAAAGTGATCTTTCAAAAGCATAAGTTGGTTTAAGCACCTATTCAGTGCCTCATTTTTTATATTTCAGATAAAATGTGCATTCCATAGCTTGGCTAAAAGACTTCCACAGCTTCTGATCTCTCCCCACCTTCCCAAGCTCAGTTTGTACCGTGCCTACTCACCACGACCCACTCCCTCACACACAACACTAAATAAGGTTTATACTGGGGAACATGTCACATTCATTCCCAAATATATTCAACTTTGTCTAGACCTAAGACCTCTGTATGCATTGCTATGGCCTTGCTCTCAATATTATCTCTTCTGGTAGGTTTCCTCCCATATTTCTGGATCAATACTGCTCTTCTTAATTTTATTCTCAATTCCAATTCTCCCTTCACTTTATTCTTGGTATTTTCCTCTTTCCACTTACCTTTATAAATGATTTTCTATCTGTCGTCTTGACTGGTTTACACCACACACAGAATAACAGTGGTGAGCACGATAGGACATAGAAGATCTCATACTTTAGGTTTAAATCTTAGCTTCAGCACTTCATATCTGCTGCAATTGAACAAGAACTTTTAAACTGTTTTCCCAGATATAGAATTGGAATAACTATATGTAACTTTATTGGAATAAAGGAGACCTGATGTTATATTGAGCTACACCTGGGGCTCTCAACTGCAAGGTCAGCAATTTGAACCCATCGGCCATTCTGAGGGAGAAAGACGAGACTGTCTGCAGCCGTAGAGACTCACAGTCTACAAAATCCAAGGGGGTGGTTCCACCCTGTCCTACGGGGTCACTCTGAGCTGGAATTGGCAAGGTGGCTATAGGTAGGTGTTGGGCTATTGAAATAGTGTGGAGATTCACTAATAAAATGAACCTTTGAACACTATATGGTAATTAGTACTGTGAATGACATCACCAATAGTAATAATAGTAATTACTACTAATAATTGCTGAAGAAATTGATTTTAAAAAGCAAGTGACTATATTGTACATGCATACATGTAATTATGCAATAACAATATGTCAGGCACTTTGCTACCTTTTAAAATTCTTTTGTTTGCTTATTAATATATCATTTATTGGGGGCTGTTACAGCTCTTATAACAATTCATCCATCACTTGTGTCAAACGCATTTGTACATACGTTGCCATCATCATTTTCAAAAGATTTTCTTTCTGCTTGACCCCTTGGTGCACACACGTGCTTTATTTTAAAATATTTACCTGCACAACAACTAAATGAAATACATAATATCCTCAGGCTTTAAAGGTTTTAAAAAGAATTTAAATTACTTCCCCAAAGTTATGGAGCTTCTAAGCAATGAAACAATAATTTGAAAACAACTTACCTCCAAACCTGGTGCTACTTCCAACAATCAACTATCCATAGCCCAGTGTATTTTGAGATATAAAAGGGCTATTAAATAAAAGTTCTCAAGCAGAGATGAGGGAAGAGGGATCCTGAGTCACATTCAGATAACCCAGGAACAGAAGCCCCAAACAGATGAGGACGTTCCTCCAGAACGAAAACACACACACACACACACACACACACACACACACACACACACAGA
>NW_022103904.1:3526-18638 GCF_000313985.2 Echinops telfairi
AGAGAGAGAGAGAGAGAGAGAGAGAGAGAGAGAGAGAGAGAAGAGAGAGCCTTCCCTGCAGCCAGCACCCTGAATAGAGGCTCTCACCTTCCTAAACAGTGAGAAAATACATTCTGTTCGTCAAAACCACCCATTTGTGTTGTTTCTATTGCAGCATCACCAGATAACCAAGAGAATTGTTTACAAAAGGCTTCTGTTCAATTAAAGGGAGACCAGCTGTGTCAGACGCTGCTGTACGTTGCAAAAATCCTCCACAGAAGGTGACCAGGAAAAGTAATTGATATTTTTATGAAAACACAAGTAGCTCTTAGTGCTGGCAATTAGATATCCCACTTTCTTTCCATTGTCATGTAAAGTTATCACTTCTCCCAAGCAAATAACAGCAAGGCTGACCACATTTCAATGAACACATGGGAATGTTCAAAGGACACTGGAATTTTGATGCCCAATGATCCTTTCAGTTTTTGTTCTTGCTTCTGTCATTCATCTTTTGCGAGAATTGAAAAAGCTATGATGTTTAACTATATGAAAACCCAGGGACCTTAGCAGAGGTCTAGTGGCATACTGATTACACATTAGGCTGCTACCACAAAGTCATCAGTTTGAAATCATCGGTCCCTCCTCCGGAGAAAGATGAGGTTTCCTATTCACATAAAGAGCTATAGTCTCAGAAACGCAAAGAGGCTGTTCTACCATATCCTCCCGGGTCAGTATGAGTCAGCATTGACTCGAAGGCTGTGAGTTTAGCTTTGAGCTTAGTGAAAATGTATGGAATCCTCATGGTTTAGTGTTAAGTCTTGGGTTGCTAACTACAAGCTCAGCAGTTCAAACCCACCAGCCACTCCTCAAGAGAAAGATGAGACTGTCTCCTCCCATACAGATTGACAGTCTCAGATAGCTCAGAAAGCAACAGTTCTCCACTGTCTGATGGGGCCACTGGGAGTCAGAATCAGGTCCATGGCAGTGGGAGTGTAGTACAAACTTGCCCAGAAAGCATAAGACTTCCATGAAACCAGTTCATAAATTATTTGTGGAAAAGTCAGTCTAGAAGTGAAGAAGGAAGAACTCTCTGGCTAGCTTTAAAACTAACTTCTGAGAGTGAGAAGTAGGATGTTCATACTTACCCCTGGGTCTTCCAGGTCATCTACACTTGTGGAAATGGTCCAGGACTAACAGGGATGCAGGCATCACTCCAAACCAGGCTTGTCAGAGTAGGCTAACCTTTGCTGCTCTAACAACAAACCCAATCTCATTGGTTTTAAAAGAAAAGCAAAAAGTACCTTTTATTTATTCCTCAAATTAGATGCCCAATGCAAATTGGCAGGGTTCCCAGATGATGGCAAATGTATATTAGAATATTTCCCAGATGAGCTACGTGGAAGAAGTTAACATGAAGCATCTTGTACCAGCTCCAATTTTTTTGTGCTAAAAATGATACAAAACCCTTCTGATCATATTTAGATGGGAGACCTCCTCTGCTATCTACAATGGAACAGAAATTATCCGTGCACTGGAGGTGAGAGAGAACTGAATATGGTTTCAATAGAACCAGTAGAAGCTCTTACCCTAAATAAAATGGTGCAGGCGCTAACATACCTAAGGTAGCATGAAACCCTACTGCGACACCCCTCATGTCTCACTGCACACACAGCTCTGCGGATGCAGGGGAGGCAGCCATGGGAAGGCTTCTGGTTGGGCATTGAGCAGCCAAGGGTTCACAGCAGTGGCTTTAAAGGTCTCACAGAGACCCCTCCAAAAAGTTAAATGGAGAGACAACAGTTATACTAATATCTGGCAAAATTCATTTCAAACAGTCTTATTAACAGGGAAGGCTGAGGTGGATTATAGGATCATTGTCCTAATTACTTTATTTCATTTATTCAATATTTATTGAGGGACATCTGGGTATGGGATACTGGAGGTACAGCATTTAGCATACCCAAAGATCTGGCTGTATGCACCTTACATTCTCGTAGCTCTATGCACATGCATGAATTCTCAACCACATGCTCCTAAGGTACCCGTGGGGAAATGGAGGCATGGAGAAGTCAATTTGCTTGCATAGCCAAGTAAACGGTCAAGCTTGGGTTTGAAACTCTGCAAGTTGACTCCAGCGGGCATGTTTGAAGTCACTGGGCTATGTTGTCACTGGTACTGTCTGGTGATGACTGTTTACCCTATTCTATTCCCAGCAAAACAGACAGTGGCACTTTGGAGAGGGACATAATGAAAGTGGGGCATGTTCTATTGTTAACTCAGAGGGAGAGTCACCTGTTGAACTAAATTCCATGTTGCCCCAAGGAGAGTAGTACTAAGAGCATCCAACCTTTGAGCATCTGACAACCTTTTTCCTAGAGTGTAGGCTCCTACCTTGGGCAGGGAAGTACAAGAGTCAGCTTGTCATGTTGTGTCAGTACAGAACATTGGCATCCAGAGGGCACACATTGGAATCTTAGCCCAAATACTGGGTCTATGACTCTTTGAACAGTAAGTTAAAACCCAAACCAATTGATATGAGGCTGATGCCAACTCATAGTAACAAAGGACAAAGTAAAACTGCCCCCACAGGGTTTCAAGGCTGCCCCGTCTTTCTCCTGTGGAGCAGCTGGTAGGTTTAAACTGCTACTATTTGTTGAGCAGCTGAGTGCTTAAGAAGGGCACCACCAGGATTCCTTTCAAGCTTAGGTGACTCACTGATACAATGGGCATAGTAATGGCATTCCCACGTGTTTATTGTAAGGGTAGAAATAATGGTGCATGTAAGTGGATTTTGATGTATAGAATGCCTCCAATAAATAATTATCCGTAGTGTGAAAGAGCCCCAGTAGCGCTTCTCTGGTAAGAGTTAGAAGAGATCATGGCAGGCACTCTCCAAGGTGATTATGAAGGGTGGAAATTATTTGGGGAAGAGGAAGATGTTTAGCCAATTGCATCCACCCATACTGCCCTTGTCCTTATATGTCTCCCCAAGTAAATAGTACTTGCTCCACATTTCTCTACAAAATATTTTTTTAATCAAGCACCTAGCATTCACTTAGGAGCATGGGGGATTATGAATTGGGCTGCTAACTGCAAGTTCAGCAGTTCAAATCCACCAGCTACTCTGCAAGGGCTTTCTACTCTCATAAACATGTAACCCTTGGAAACTCACAGGGGAAGTTCTACTGTGTCTTATGGGGGTCACTGAATCAAAATCAACTCGATGGTCAGAAGTTGGGTTTTGAGTTTAAACTTCCATTTCAGTTCTAATGACATTTTGTCTAATTGACATCAATTTAGAATCTAGAATTGTTCCAGGAAAAGGTATTCATCAGGCAAGATTTTCCTTAATACCTGGTAATCAAGTAGGGTATTTGCTGAACTCAGGACAAGTTCTACTATCCCAAGGCTTAATCAAGGGAACAAGGAAACTTTTAAATGCAAGCAACTGAACTACCCTGATTAAGAGGCCCTTTCATCAAAGGCTATTGGTCCCCTGAAGGAAACGCACCCAGTACTGCCATAGAGGGAATTGAGGACAATTTGCTCTCAAGGTGCTCAATTATTTCTAAATATATTTTCAAATAAATGAGACTTTCTTAAACCATTTGTCACCATAGCAACTCAGCTGGCAGGATTGGTGGGAGATTTAGCGTCTACCAACTGTGAAATACTCTTGTTGCTTGCAATGCAAGTCTTGGGGGGTGGGGGGTGGGAGGGTGTTATGTTGAATAAGTAAAGCAATAAATTCATGAAGGATCACAGGAAACTAATGAATAAAAGTATAAGAACAGAATTCACAGAGATGCACAATCTTACTCTGAGAGTTAAATAATAAGCCTCCTTTAGACAGAATGAATGCAGCATACCCTCAATTTGGCTACTTCTCCAGTAAAATAAATCTCTTAAAGTACAAGTATTTTTCTTTAATTATATGTATTAGCATTTCATGGTGCCTAAAAGGCACCTTGTATGTTAGCTAGTATTAGTCCCATTTTACAGATGAAAAAAAAGAATATTTAATCCTTTGCACCTACTCCCACAGTCAAAACTTGGTAGAGTTGGACTTGAATCCCAGTTGGCTTGACTTCAGAGACAAGCCTCATTAAGCTGCCTCCCCTTTGAAGCCATCTCTTTCAAAAGCACAAGGTAGTGAGAAAGAAATTTGGTCAAAGACTCAAGACCTGAGTTTTACTTGCAGTACTGTCACCTGATAGCTGTCTGACCTTGAGCAAGTCCACTACCTGTCCAAGAGTTTTCATTTCTTTATCTGTCAGAAAGCCCCTCATATGGTGACAACTTCTCAAAGGAGTGAGTGATTTGAGGATCAAGGGGATGTGAAACGGGTCCCAAGGAAGAAGAGAGGGTGTGAGTTTCAGATGCACTGTGGCCCTGGAGATTGGTTCCAGGAAGGCAGTGCGTGGACAACTGTGAAAAGAGCGGGCTCAGCCTTTGAAGATAAGCAAGTGCTTGGTGGCACCGGTTTTGAAAGTTCATCAGCAGGCTTCACTGTAGAAACGGAAGTTAGACCCGAAGATGAGATAAGCTAGCAAAGATCTTCCTGGAAGATGAAGCAAAAGTTGGGTTGAAAGCAGCAGACTGAATTCAACTGCCTGAACATTTTCCTGCAGGTGAGGTATTTTAAATAAGCCCAGGGTTCAGACAATAGAAGAGTAGAAGCAAATGGAAAAGTAGAACTCGCTTGCCATTATTATTAATTTTATATCTCCATCTCAAATTGTTTCATTATGACCTCATCCACAAAACAAGATTATGCTTGGAATCACACCACACCTTTTATTCCTGTCCACCCAGAAGAAACATAGTCCGCTGCAGCAAACAGAAAAACACACATCTCAATGACAGCTCATGTTGGCCTACTTTCATCTAGGCTTCCGTGCTCCATCAAGTATTTGAAGTCCAGTTCTGGATCCACAGAGAGTGAAAGAGAATGTTTCTTATTAGCTGCCATTGAGTTGGCACCAAGGGACAAAAGGACAAAATGCTGCCCTGTCCTGATCTCCCGGGTGCTCAGTGACAATCTCGGAAGTAGAGTGTCAGACTTTTCCTCCTAGGCTGTCTTAGTTGGCAAACTCTATTGCGACCTCCTTCAAATACAAGCAACATGCAAGCCTTCAGTGACAAGTGATGGTTATGCATGTGGTGCACTGGTGGGGAATGGAGCCCAGGTCTCCTGTGGGCCAGCAGAATCGCACTGAGCTGTAGTCAAGGCCTCATTAGTGAAGTACACGAGAAGTAATCCGCTACCTTTTTTGGATAGTCTTGCCCAGTTGCCGGTCAAAGAGAGAATTTCTGTTTTGAGAAAGATAACAGTAGAAAGGTCAAAATGTGTGACCAGTCAGGATGACTTCACCTGACGCTGGACTTACTAGTCATGCACCCTTCTCATGGTGCTTAGGCATCCTGCACCACTTCTGAACATGCTTAGGGGAATTCTTATGCCATCCATCTCCAATTGCCACATTTTTCAAATGAGAACCTTAAGAAGGGACTGGGAAATAAGCTTCCAAGTGGGGTGAAGTGAAAAATACGGGCACAGTGGTGCTGTTAGGAGTGTGGGGTTCAGAGCCCATCCTTAATGGCCATTGGCTGTGGGATGGCACTGATAAATGGCAGGAGCTGAGGGCCCAATACCTAGCCAGGCACAGAAATTTGGGGGATCCTGGCACTCTGATGTTCCACATTGGGACCAAGGCACCAAGACAAAGGAGAAGAAAGACTCATCTCTGGGGGAAGTGAAGCCATCCAAGGCAAGCATCTTCTCCAAAGGCACGGTGATGAAAGGGAGGCTGTATCCAAAGGCTAAGGCACAAGTTGCTTACTAATCACACTAATTAGCTTTCAGTTTCAGGGAGCTGCAAAGGTGGAGGGATCTCAAAGTCTTCAAACCATTCTCAGTGTTATTTGCTGTGCTTTCGTGTTAAGGCCCCCAGTCTGCTCCTCACACTGCTCTATATGTGGTTGTCCATGGGGGCAGCTCTCCCAGTGGAACCGAAGAGGAATGATTGAAAGCTTTGTGAGTACTGCCTTTTTGGAAGCACCAGCACCAGCATGAGTAAGAGCAATTCTTCTTCCACAGGATACTACACTTTGCCACCTGTTTCAGCTGCCTCTGTGTTAGGGTGAGAGGTGTTTCTGAGGTTGCCTCCATGTTTTTTTTTTATCATATTTCGCTTTTGCAGATATATTCTTATAATTGAGTGTCTACGTTGAGGGTGTTCTGGTTTCTCCACACAAACCTCTCAAGACACCAAATGCACTGCCATTGAGTCAATTCTGACTCATATCAGCCCCTGTAGAACAGAATCTAACTGCCCAGGTGGGTTTCCATGACTGTAAATCTTTACAGAAGGAGAAAGCCTCATCTTTCTCTTAGAAAGCTGCTGGTGGTTTCAAACGGCTGATTTTGAGATTAGCAATGAAACACATAGCACCCTATGACACAGGACTCTTATAGACTCCCATTGATGAATCAGTCAGATGTTAGGCTGGTGACTCAAGAACCAGAAGTCAGTTATGGCCACCTAGTTTGAGGATTCAGAGCAAACGGCAGAACTTTTCCATGGAATGCTTTGGAGAAGTTCTGTCACTTCCTATGGTACACACACACACACATCTCAATGCAGTGCAAAGCTATGACAAATAAGGGCTTTAAGGGTAATGACTTGGCTAAGAATTGTAACTTGAATATAGTCCCTAGTAAAGTGATGACTCAAGATATATTCCACTGTAATCCAGCCTCATTAATATATTAGACAACTCAACTCACTCCTAAATTTAAACATAACCACAAGCCTAGAGGCCAGGATTTATAATACATTACAAATGGAGGATAATTACATCAGATCACCAATGAAAGACAATTACATCAGACCACATGAATGGAGGATGACTGAATCAGTCTGTAAACTGGTAGATTATATAATGATATAATTTTCAAATCACTGAAAATCATGGCCCAAACAAGATAACACAGTCTTAACCATCACAGGTTCCATACATATCATTTGTATATTAGCAGCGATCAGTTCAAACCCCTTATTGTTGTTGTTACATGTCAGTGAGTTGGTTCTGACCCATAGCAACCATATGCACAACAGAGTGAAACAAAGCATGGTCCTGCACTATCCTTACCATTGTTCCTATACCTGAGCCCATTGTTGCAGCAACAGTATCAATCTCTTTGGGGGCATCCCTCTTTTTTGCTGCCCCCCCACTTTATACCAAGTATTATGTCCTTCTCCGGGGACTGGTTTCTCCTGACAATATGTCCAAAGTATGTAAGGTGAAATCTCACCATCCTTGCATTTAAGGAGCACACTGGCTGTACTTCTTTCAAAAGATTTGTTTGTCCTTTTAGCAGTGCCTTGTTTTCAATATATTTATCCAGCACCAAAATTCAAATTCCTTGATTCTTCTTTGGTCTTCCTTATTCAATATCCAACTTTCACATGCATGTGAAAATACCATGACTTGAGTCAGCGCCTCTTAGTTCTCAAAGTAATATCTTTGCTTTTCAATACTCTAAAGAGATCTTGTGCAGCAGATTTACCGAATACAGTAATTCTTTTGATTTGCTGCTTCAATGAGCATTGACTGTGGATCCAAGCAGGGCAAAATCTTTGACAACTTCAATCTTTTCTCTACTTATCAGGACATTATTTATTGGTCCACTTGTAAAGATTTGTGTCTTCTTTTCATTGGTTCATAATCTATACTTAAGGCTGCAACCCGTGATCTTTATTAGCAAGTGCTTCAAGTCCTTGCTTTCAGCAAAGTTGTATCATCTGCACAGAGCAGGTTGTAAATAAGCTCATCCCCAATGTCAATGTCACATTCTTCTTCGTATCATCCAGCTTCTATGATGATTTGTTCAGCATACCAACTGAACAAATATGTTGAGAGGTTAGAATCCTGAAACACATTTGCCCTGATCTTAAACCAGGCAGTATTCCCTTATTCTGTTCACACGCTTGCCTCTTGATCCATGTACAGTTTCCTCGTGATCACAATGAAGTGTTCTGGAATCCTCCTTCTCAAGGTTAGTCATCGTTTATGATGGTCCACACAGTCAGATGCCTTTGCATAGCCAATAAAACTCAAGTAAACATCTTTCTAGTATTCTCTGCTTTCAGCCAAGATCCATCTGACAACAGCAGTGATATCCCTTTTTTTCTATTCTCTTGTGAATCTGGTCTGAACCTCTGGTAGCTCTTTGTCAATGTACTGATACAACCATTGTTGGATGACTTTCAGAGAAATGGTACTTGTGTCTCATATCAATGATATTATTCCATAGTTTGAGCATTATGGTGGGTTACCTTTTTTGGGGGGAATGGGCACAAATATGGATGATCTCTTCGAATCAGTTGACCAAGTAGCTATCTTCTAAGTGGCCTGGTATAGATGAGTGAAGTTTTCCAGTGCTTCAACAGCTGATAGAACATTTCCATTGTCATTACATCAATTCCTGGAGGCTTGTGTTTATCAACCCCTTTAGTGGGCCACAACCATCTTATTTACATCCCCAGCTGCTTATTGTGTGAGAATCACAAACACTATGGCTAGAAGGGCCAGAAGAAGCCATTCACAGTATTACATCCTTCACCTAGGTTTAACTGCAAAAAATAATAGTTGTTATAAAACAATTACATGTGTCTTTCACCTTGTTTCACTATTTCTTAGTATGTTGCTACAGTTAACCTATTATTTTCAATCTCATGTAATAATATATATATGACTATATATATAGTCACATCTATATGACTTTTTCCCCTGAACCATTTGAGAATAAGTTGAAGACACTGTGTTAGGGTTCTCTAGAGAAACAAAACCAGGACACTTATGATGATAGATAGATACAGGATGAAGGAATATAGCAGCTAATTAGTACAGACAGCAGTACAGAAGGCTCAGTTCAACTCACTTCAGTGGAACAGTTAATATACTGGAAGACCTTCAACTCACAAGGGCTGCTGGGTCCATGGTCAAGGAAGCAGACAGCTGAGTCCTCCCAAGGGTAATGCAGGCAGTCTGGCCACAGGCAACAAACAGCAGGGCAGGTCACCAACAGTCAGCAGCTCAGGAGCTTAGTGAAGCAGGCCCAGATGGGATGTCAAACTCAAGCAATGCAAGGCAACAGGACCTGACAGCCTCAAGGTCAAGTGATGCATGCACCAGCAGTGTTGGTAAGCAGATCTCAAAGGAACCTCAAGCTCTAATGACATGATTCATGGGTTGGCTGTCTCACAGGTAGTGTAGCTCCCATGTTGATGGAGAGAACTAGCTAAAGCAGCCCACACTGGTCCAATCACCAGAGAGCAAGAGAGAGAAGAGTGGGGTTTGCCGAGTCATTTGTCTCTTTGCCCTCCAATCAAATTGTGACCTTATTAATCCCATATGTTCCTATTGGCCAGGTTGGCACAATAAACCTAACTATCACAGACATCATGCCCAAACTTCCTAAACACTACAATGCGTATTTCCTAAGCACAGAACATTCACTTACATAACTACAGTACTCTGCCATGTACATTGCTCTATCATGATGAATCTCTGTGACTTTGGATGGGTTACTTAAGCCCTCTAGGCCCATGTGTAAATTGTATAACTTACCACCTGCAATTGCTAAATGAATAGGGGCATGTAAAATGTCTGGCATGCAGCAGGTATTCATGAATACAAGTTTCTTTTCTTCCTTCCAACTCTGTGTATAAACTCAATGTCTCTGGCATGGTTTTCACAGGGTATTACAACACAATAAGTTAAGCACATTTTTAGGCAAAAGAGTATTTGAATTTGGAAAGTTCTCTTATTTGTATTTGCTTTGGGGGAACAACTGAGCACCTTCAAATCCCCATCATGTCCAATCAAAGGATAATGCCAGGCTACAAATGTCTCACTCTCAAAGAGCAGAACCAAAAGTCCATTATTTTTTTCTCTCTTTCCCAGCCTCGACCTTGTTCTTCCTCTTCCTCCTCTCCTTTCTTTCTTTTTAGGAGATGAAAAGTCCAAGCCAGCTAACCACTTTCTCTAGGCTCAGGTGTGTCTGAGTCATGCTTTCACCAAGAGAGAGGAGAAAATAGAAAATGAAATGATTTAGCAAAAATATCTTTCTGAAAGAGGGTTGAGGAAAACGGACAGTAACTCTAGTTTAATGATGAAATTTCCAAATACCTTTAGTAGGATGAGTCAATGAGAGAGAAGAATGCCAAATAGAACTTGTCCCATGCCTACAACAGTTCACTAGGGTACAGTGATAGTAAGAACAGGAGGCAAAAAAAAAAGAACAGGAGGCGGCAGTCAGGGGTGGGTGACATCTAAGATGGCACAGGACCCCGGACCAATTATTAAACAAGAGTTCATGCAGGAGACGGATTGACATAGTTTCCAACCAGCTTAAAAATCAGCAAGAAAACATCATCTTATGTTAGTTATCACTGAATTGGGAGCAGCAGGAAACTAATAGAGGAATATGTACATATGGAGGGACACAAAAAGAAGAACTAGATGATGCGAAGAGGGTGGTAAAATGAGATGGGAGCTCACGTTGTACTAAACTCACTGCTGTTGAGTCAGTTCCAACATAACAGGTTACAATTGTTTATTCAGTATTATATAATTTTACATTTTAAAGCTTTGCCCTTATGCATGTCCCTAGTTGTATTTCCCTGTTTTTGTTTGTTTTCAAAACCATCTTGTGGGGAACTCTTACAGATATCACACCCTTCCATAGTTCAGCACATCAGGCAGTATTGTACAATTACTGCCACCATTTCAAAACATTCTCTTCCTTCTTGAACCCCTTAATATCAGTTCCCTTTTACTCCCCTCCCACAATGACCCCCCTTCACCCCCAGGAACCCTTATTCTAATTTTTGTCTTTAAAGGTTCATCAATCCTGGGTTTCATATACTGAAAAGCAGAAAAACATCTTTATGAGTGCAGATCTACGGACCGTTTGATTATCAGCCTAGTCCTTAACTTACTGCTTAGCTACCAGGGCTTCTTTTACACTTTCAGACACCTATTAGGTGCAGTCTCTTCCCCAGTGAAATAAGCCCCAACACAGAATCTCTGGAAGATTGAAAATTGGGGCCTAAATGATGAATTTGTTTTCAGAGAGCTCATATTTTTGGGAGCCATTGATTTATTATAGGGCCCTGGTAGTACAGGCCAGGAGCCCTGGTAAAGCTGCTGGTAAGTGTTGGGCTACTAACCTGCAAAGTTCACAGTTCAAACCTACTAACTATTCTGAGGGAAATCTATGAGTCTATCAGATTCCATAAAGATGTGCAGCCTCAGAAACCCCAATGAGGGTCACTACGATTGCATTCAACTCTGTGGTTGGTTTTGGTTTTGGGTAGCAGAATGAGCCCTGGAGATTTCTGGTTTTGATCACCCTTATCGTGCTTTTGGAGGAGCCCTGGTGACACATTGGTTATGAATTGGACTACTAACTTCAAGGTCAACAGTTCAAAACCACTAACTGATCTGCCACAGAAAGATGAAACTTTCTACCCCTGTAAAGAATTGCATACAACTTTCCTCTAGTACTTTAATGTTTCCTCCCCCCCACTATCATGATCCCAACTCTACCTTACAAATCCGGCTAGACCAGAGGATATACACTGGTACAGATAAGAGCTGGAAACCCAGGGACTCCAGGACAAGTAAACCCCTCAGTACCAATAATGAGAGTAGCGATAACAGGAGAGGAAGATAGGGGAGAAAGGGGGAACCGATCACATTGATCTACAGAGAACCCCCTCTCTGGGGGATGCACAACAGAAAAGTGGGTGAAGGGATACATCAGACAGTGTAAAGCATGAAAAAATAATAATTTACAAATTATCAAGGGCTCATGAGGGATGGAGGGTGGGGAGGGAGGGGGTAAATGAGGAACATGCTAAGGGCTCAAGTAGAAAGAAAATGTTTTGAGAATGATGATGGCAATAAATGTAAAAATGTGCTTGACACAATGGATGGATGTATGGATTGTGATAAGAGTTGTACGAGCCCCCAATAAAATGATTTTTAAAAATTTTAGCAAATAAATAAGCATTACAGTCTTGGAAACTACCAGGAACAGAATTAACTCAATGGCAGTGAGTTTGGGTTTTGTTTTCAAATTGTGCTTTTAAGGAATCCCCAGGTGTTATAAGTGATACTGTGTTAGACTAGCTGAAGGTTAGTGGTTTGAACCCATTGAGTGATGCATTGCAAAAACTGTGCTGGTGGTCTGCTTCTGAATGAGGACAGGCATTCAAAACCCTACAGAAGACAATTCTACTCTGAAATATTTGGGGTCTTCATGAGGTAGGATCAATTCCAGGGCAGCTAACAGCAACGTTATCTTTTTGTTTCTATCTCATGTTCATTGAAACTACTGAGAAATATGATATAAGGTATAATATAAATCCCCAGATCTCAGAATGGGTGTTATTCACATTTTGGAAAATCTGGAAAGTAGGCAATCAGGCTAAGGAAATGGAATGTATATTACCCTGTATAAAAGAAAAACAACACCTGGGAAATAGATGGATATAAATCTCTAGCACAATTCTAAGTTAAAAACGGTGGAGGCTGAAAGTATGATTTTACTGTAAGTAAGAAAGAAATTAATCTTGATTTCTTCAATTGGACCAAAACTTAAGGCTAAGGATCTCATTCCTTAGTTATATTTGGTCCAGATGTTTCCTTTGGGGAGAGGAGGAAGCTGGAGCGTAGGATCCCACATCAGCTCTTTGTAGGTTGCACCATAACACAAAGAAGGATCTTTCTCACACACAAACCCACACACAAGAATCCTATATCTCCGCCATGACACTCTTTGAATCTTGTATTTAAGAAAAAAAAATCAGTATCACCCGATATCAAGATTCAGAAGTTCAAAGGAAATGGAACAGAGGCAAGGAGACATTATCAGCACAAAGCATTCCTAAAAAACATTATTCCAATTGAAATACCAAACCCCAAGCCCACTACCATCCAGTCAATTCCAACTCATCATTAATCTCTGTAAGATTTCTGGAAAAGAAAATCATTAGGCAAAAGAGACAGCCTCATCTTTCTCTCCTGGAGCAGCTGGGTAGTTTGAACTGCTGATTTTGCACTTTGCAACCCCATGCTTACCTGACAGTACCACCTGAGCTCCTTAATCGCAATACAGTAAACACAAAAAGATACATATTATATAATTCCTTTTATAGGAACTATCCAGAATAGGCATCTTTATAGAAACTAAAAGCAGCTTAGTAGTTACCAGGCTGGGGGAAGGAAGGAAGGACGGAGAGTAAGTACTAATGGTTAATAAGTTTCTTTCTATATTGGTAAAAAATGTTCTGGAATTAGAAAATGGAGAATCTGCTCCTATCAAAATGTACACTGTCCTATAAGGTCTCTATGAATTGGAATCAGTAACGGGTAATGGTTGTGCAGCTGTGTGAATACACTAACAACTATTGAAAAGGACGTTTTAAAAGACTGCATTTTACAAAGTGGGGATTTTATTGCTATTTTTAAAAGGTATATATGAATCTCTGTTTTTAATCTTTTCTAGTCTCAAATTATCATGGCAGTTTTGAATTTTTTACTTAACATTGTTCTAAATATAGTAAACAATTTTTACTTATTAGCATGCACTTTGCAGCTCATCTTCATGTTATTTTCTGTTTTATTTTTTTTCCAGTGAATTAAATTTTAATCAGCTAATTAGATCATTGGGTCACTGTATCCAGTACAGATTTTTTTATAAGGTTATAATGACTTTTGAAACTCAGGCAGTAAGCTATTCTGGGATACACGCCTTTGGGATTTTTCTCTGAAGTTTTCTGTTTGCAATTCATATCATGAATTGCAGTCTCCACAATATACCTCCCTGTGTTTACCATGTTCATTCCTCCTCCTTTTCTAACCCTTCCTGCCTCCTCGATTTTCTCCCTGGGAAAACCTGCCCATTTGATCTCATTGATTATTCTAAGGGATGTGCACCTCTCTGGTGTTGTTGTTCACCTTAGTGACTACTCTGTCTACTGTTTGATCGAAACAGAACCACACGGGTCAGTTCAGATTCAGGTCTATAGGGCTATAATCTCGGGGGAATCCACTAGTCTCTATTAAACCAATATCTTGTGTTTTGATGATTTTACCTTGTTTTGCATTTTCTCCTACTCTAGCTCGGACCTTCTAATATGATCCCTTTGTAAGTGATCAGTCGTAGTAGCTAGGCATGATCTCGTGCTTTTGGGGGTGGTGTTCTAGAAGCTGAAGTTCGCTTAGTCCGTTAGTCCATTGAACTAATTGCTTCCAAGTGTCTTTGATTTTCATCACTCTGCTTTTCTCCAGACAGGAAGAGACCAAAAATTTAAATCTCAATGGCTGCTCACAAGCAGTATAGACTATGGACATAGTCTATACACTCCAGATTAGGGTTTAGAATATTGTCTTTGTGGACTAGTTTATGGCAGTTGATTTTGGGGTCCCTTACGAAGACAGTCCTGAGGCCACAGACCCAATGACTCACTCCATCAAGATGTTTGGTGTGGCCAAGAAGTTTCCATAATTTTGCCTCCTGTGTGATTTCTTATATTCTTGGATGTATATGTGGCAGAGGTAAATACTATATGTATGTAGAAATACCCTCTTAGATATAGTCCCATTCTTCTTCCCAAACCTATTCCACTTGCATAGCTAACAATGTATTCACTATTAGATTATTATTATAATATTGTGTGCATATTGATATTAATACTTCTTACTGTTTGTTCTTGCACTCTTCCAAGTATCTTTTTTTTTCATTCATCATTTTTTGCTGACCTGACTCTTCCTCATCCAATGAATTTAGGCCTTGGGAAGCATCCACTGCCCAGGGGTGGGTGGATTAACTTCTGGGTTCTCCATTCTGTTTCATTGGTCTGTGTATCTGCAGTGGTACAGGATCAGGTTGTTTCGACTACCCTGACAGTGTGATAGGTTTTGAGATTAGGGCGTGTGTGGCCTCCTGTTTGTTCTTCTTTAGTAGTGCTTTGCTTACCCAGAGTGCCCCTATGAAATTAGTGATTAATTTTTCTGCAAAAGAAATTATGATGGAATCTGAACTGGGATTACTTTA
>NW_022103904.1:18908-40872 GCF_000313985.2 Echinops telfairi
CTCCCTCCCTGCTCCCCCCTCCCTCATAAGCCCTTGATAGTTTATAAATTGTTATTTTGCTCTTTTGATTTCTTATAGTAGTGTTTTGTAGCTTTTTCTGTACAATCACCAAATTAGACAATATACATTCAATGGCTCTTTCTTAAAGGGTGGTCCAGAGAGACAAGCTAAACTCATGAAGGATGAAGAAGCAAAGGGAATTCCCTAGGTTTGAAAGCTCTGAGAGGGTTAATCCTGCACATAGGTATCTTAGATTAGGTTCCCTAACCAGTTACAACACACACACACACCACTGTTGTTAGGTGCCATTAAGTTGGTTCTGACCCACAGAAACTAAGAACAACAGAAAAAAACACTGTCTGACCCTGCACCGTCCTCATAATTACTCCTATACTCGAGCCCATTGTTCCAGCTACTTTGTCAATCCATCTCATTGAGTACCTTCCTCTATTTTGCTTCCTCTCTACTTTACCAAGCTTAATGTCCTTCTTCAGGTACTCGTCTCACCTGATAATATGTCCAAAATAATTGAGAGGAAGTCTCACCATGCTTGCTGCTAAGGAGCATTCTGAAATGGTGAACTGTCGATCAATTATTTTTGGTACAGTGACTATGTATATTCTTTCCATCTATAAAGTTATTTCGTATATGTATATGAACTTTATATCCAGAGTGGCCCACACAGTTTCAGAGTCTCAAGCCCAATCTGATTTACATCCCTGAACCACATGCTAAAGTGTAGCCTCTTCTTGACTCCTACAGCTGCTGGGGCTGGAGACCCAGGACGAAAGAGACAAATAAGGAGCCAGAGGATGAAACAAGAAGACAAAACAGGAAGAAGAATCAGGAAGACCGCAACTGATGGATGCAGAGGCAGATAGGCAGGTTAGATGTTAGACTCCATTGAATCTCACGGTCGATGAGCAATATAACAGGCTGCTTACAGTTCCCAATGTTGGCAAGCAATACCGCAGGCCATTGGTGGAAGTGCAAAGAACCAGAGGTAGATAATGACAAATGCAGGATCTACACCAGCATGGAGAGATAGTCAAGTCCTCCATAGCATCTCCTGAAGGGAGATATCATCAGGCTGCAGCCTGTGTAAGGGTTGCCTTGCTACACAGGGCAGCCTGGAGTTTTTATATTATGCTAGATACTAACTACAGAGGATCCTGAGCCAATCAAGTTGACACAAACTCTATCACAATAGATTCTACTTATGGGGTTTATGCACGTATTCATAGGTACCTGGGGTCTAGAAAAGTCAAGCCCACTATCTCTTCTTTCCAGAGGTCCAACACCAAATCATTGCAAATCATAACTTCCAAGGGATTTTTAAAATATCTATTGAGATTAGTTTACTACCTAGATGGTGATGGGTGAGACAGCTATCCTTGCTGATATGCAGTCACTGACCAGATATGCCATTTTTCTGCCAGCCTGGGCAAATACAGCTGCATGATCAAGAGCCCATGGGGCACAGAGGGCTAACTTCAATGTCCCTGATTCAGTGTCCAGGTTCATGCTAGGGACAAAGGACAGTAACCATTGGAGATTATTGGAGGGAAAAAGGAAGCCAAGCAAGTTGGAAAAAACCCAGAAGTAGAAGAGCAGGTGGTTGAGTGGCCTCTCCAGAGGGACAGGAAATTCATAGGAGGCCAGACTGTGTGATCTAAGGATCCAATCCCTTGGTGCATGTTGCATCCTCTAAATGAATGTCCCTTAAGACATACATTCAAAAATAAAATTATTAAGGTTTTCAACACAGTGACAAGAATTGAGACCCTATGGGACTACAGTGGCCGATACCAATGAAACCTGAGTGGAAAAGTGCTGTGACTTTGTAACTCTTTTACACACAAACTTAATACCACTGAGACCAGGGTGTCTTCAGTTGAATGGACCAAATGCACTTGCACAGCAAGAAACCTTCCCCCCACCCCAATTTCCTGGCTATGGTACATGTCATATTCTCTCTTGCAGTATCTCTTCCATCCAACTAAGACTCAGTTCTACTTTTAATTTCAGGCTTCGGTAGAAGAATTTAGATGTCACTGAAGAAATCAATTAATTTTATAAAAACTATAAAAACACATAGAAATCTAATATTTTTTGATAGGTAGAGGAATCCAATTTTGTGCTTAGACAAATTGGCTTAAGCAGAATGCCTCATTACTTCATTAGTATTAGTAGCACTACAGGAGATTACATATGGCATGAAATGTCTTTTCTTCTGAAGAATATAATAGAGGCATTGTATTATTTAAACAATTCAAAACTGTTATAGGGATGAGCCAAAAGGAAGCAAGGGGGGAAAATCCAGATCTACCAAAGATGAAAATATGGAGTTATTAAAGAATGCATACTTTTTAGTAATCTTATCATATGATAAAAACAAAACAAAAAGCAGTATGATGATAAATTTGACCCTATGCAATTTGGAAAACACTCTTAATTACACACAGAGAGCAAAGTCAAAGGTAAACAGGAAACTGGCAAGAAATGTGTGGGAATTTGTATAAGAAACAAAAGGGTAAAAAAAATTATTTTAAAGAAACAAGGTAGCTTTCAAAGCATAGAATCATTTTCAAAGAACTCCTACAAATCAGCAAAAAAAGAACTGACACATTTGGAAAATGAAAGAAAATATAAATTCAAGACAGAAAAGAAAATAGACATGTTTTTGTTATGGCTTGAACTCTGCCCTTCCATATAGGTATATTGAAACCCTAAGCAATGTCCTTGTGAATGTGCGTCTGTTTGGAAAGCGTTTTCTTTCGACGTGGTCCTGGCTGAGCAGAGGGGGTCCTGACCCTAACCTCTCACGAGGAAGGAAAAACAAAAGCAAACCCTGAGTAGAGTCAACTCTGACTCCTAGCGAAGCCACCTGCGGTTTCCAACCCTATAGACCTTTATGGGAGCATATATCCTCATCTCCCCCACGAGGAATGAATGGTGGGTTTGAAACACTGACCTTGTGGTTACCAAGCCCAAAGTTTTTCCCACAACCTCCTTATGAGCAGTGGTTTAGAACAAGAGAAAGCAGGCACTGCGAGCTGCATACTCTGAAAGAGGCCATGTGCGTATCCTTCTGCAAGCTAACCGATGCCTGGAACTATAGAAACCTAAGGAGGCCAGGAAGGGTCTTCCCCAGAAATCAGCACACAGTGAGCACAGCCCTGCCGACAAACTGAACTTAAACTTGTCTTCAGATCTGTGAGGTGATAACTTCTGTCCTTTAAAGCCACCAACTTAGGTATTTTGTGGTTGTTGTTGCAACCGTGTTAAGAAATGATCCTCTGAAACATTTAAAGGATATTCTTCTTCATTCATAATCAAATAAATGCAAATTAGATTTGGATGAGACACACTTTTTATTTATGGAATTACAGGGATCAAATGCGTGATGACACAGGGCAATGACAAGGTTAAGTGGAAATGGGCTCTTTAAAATAGCTTTTGTGGGAGTGCAAATTACAACCATTTCACTGGAGAACAATTCAGCACTATGTACCCAAATTGCATATTCCTTTGACCAACAAGTGCTGGGCTTAGAAATTTATATTAATCTATTCATACTCAAGGAGCCCTGGTGGCATGATGGGTAAAGTGTTGGATTTTAGCAACACTTTGGCAGTTCAAACCCACCAACTACACCACAGAGAACGATGAGGTTGTCTGCCCCCATGAAGATTCACAATCTCAGAAACCCTTTGGGGCAGTTCTACTGTGTCCTACAAGGAGGTCATGAGGAGGAACCAAGCCAATGGCCATGGGTTTGGTTACAATTTGGAAATATATCAAATGATGGTTTATGAAATCATCCATTGCGACATTGTTTACAATAGTAAAAAAAAGGAAAAGAATAATAACCTGAATGTTTATAATATGCAGTTGGTTAACGAATTGTCTTTAATTCATAAAATAAAATGGTAGGCAAATGAAAACTAGAAGCAGTACAGTCAATGAACTCTTTAAGATAAATCGTAAGGTGACACAAACAAGATCCAGAACAATATATTTCATATCAGATTCGAAAAAAAATAAAGAAAAGAAAAGCTAAAAGCTCATCCTTTGCTTGTGTGTGCAGTGGTCTTTTTAATGACACATCACTTTGTTTCCTGCTTGAGAATGGCACTAGCTGGGAGGCAGTGGCCAAAAGAGATGTCTTCATTCTTTACTACTGTAGCTTCGGAATTTTGAGTCAATTGATATTAGCCAAGCTAGCAAGGTCACCATGCAAAAATCACCCTCCAAGGTAGCTGTCCCCCATGCGGGAACACAGCCCAGAAGGATAAGAGAGGAGGAGAAATGCGGAAGGTTCACTTGCATACGACTTGGTGACTTCTCCCTTCAATAAGATGGGGAGACGCAGGGTCAGATCATTCCAAAGACAGCCTGAAGCTAGGAGCTAATTTCAAGAATTTCCCAGTTGCTTATGAAGACACTTGGAGATAGCCACACAAATGGGCCAAGGGAGAAAATGGATACACTTGGCTACAGAAACAATAAATTAAATCTCATATTTAAAAAACCCAAATCATTGCTATCATGACAATTTAAACTCAGGTGGCCCTATAGGACACAGTATAACTGCCCTTTTTTGTTTCCAAGATGCTAATGCTTTAACAGAGTAGATAGCTTCTTCTTCCTCCCAAACACTATACAAAAAACCCAAATCATGTCGTTCAAAGTTATATACTTGCCTTGGTTTTTCACATTTTCTTAATTCCTGGAAAATTCATTTGCAGTATTTTGCATTTGTTTGTTTGAGATGAACTTGTTTGTCTTTATAGACTCCAGGTCCATTTCTTGGAGGGTTACTTTCTTCCTTTATTAATTTATTAGCCACTCAGAGCACCGTGTAGGAGCCCTGGTGATATAGTGGTTATGTGTTGGGTTGTAATCCCCACGGTCCGAAGTTGGAAACGACCAGCAGTTTCATGGGATAAAGATTGGGCTTTCTACTCCCTTAACCAGTTTCCATCCTGGAAACCCACCTGGGGCTTGTGATGAGTCAGCGAGGGACTCAATCAATGGGAGTGAGTGAGAGACACTATTTAGGTCTGAGGTATAAGGAATATGGAGGGTTTTTTTTAAAAGAAAAAGAAACATTTACACATTTTTAAGAGACATAATATATTTATATAGCCCATCTGAAGAAATAAAATCAACAATACCCTGTTAACTACTCCATGTACGTGGCTCTCACCCCA
Organism: Echinops telfairi; assembly: GCF_000313985.2. NCBI lineage: Eukaryota > Metazoa > Chordata > Mammalia > Afrosoricida > Tenrecidae > Echinops > Echinops telfairi. Next base: position 24,125 of record NW_022103904.1, read on the forward strand.
CCCCCATCCTTCCTGCCTCCTCTCCACGTTCTCCCTCCCCTCTCCCTGTTCCTGCCCTCCCTGGCCTCCTTTTAGTATTGCGAGTCTTGTCATTGGATGTATAAACCATGTCTCTTTCTTTGTTGTTCCTTTTAATATTGGTGGTATTAAGTATTTATCTTTGTGAGAGGGAATAAGTTTGCTAATCACGATGGTCTCTAGCTTTGTCCAGGTCTTGCAATGTTTAAGAGTTGTCATTGATTTTTATTGAGGCGTAATAGTCCACAGTATGAATTACCAGGGTTCACTTATCTATTCCACTATAAGCGGGGTTTTTGGTTGTTTCCATGTTGTTTTTACTATTATGGAAATCACTGCAGTAAGCACAGGTGTGCACATGCCTGTTCCTGTTGTATGCTTGACTTCTTGAAATAAACCCCCCCCCAGAGAGATGCCTGGATCATACGGTACTTGCGTGTGTATTAATTTAAGGAAGTGCCATACTAATTTCAATAGTTGAAATTTCCAAGTCTCCATGCTCCATCTCATTTTTTAGTTGCATCTTGAATGTGCCTGGGTTGGAAAATTCTATTTAACTTGATCACTTCTGGGTCATAAATTGGCATTCATATTTTTCTCTTGTGCTTCCATTAGTAGCTTTTCTGTAAAGGTAAGTGATCTGTTTTTTCTATTTTTCAGTAGATGAAACCCAAGATTGTTGAAGCTGTGGGAACAGCAAGTAGAATAAGGGCTTCTAGGGGGTACAGTGGCACTCAGTGGTGGAGGTGAAAGGGGCCTGATGTCAAGGAGTTCAATAAGGAAGAGAAGTTTTGAAAATGATTGTGGTGGCAATTGTACAATACTGCTTGATGTGATTGACCTATGGGATAACATGGTATCTTTTAACTCCAATGAAATGGTTTTGATAAAATACAGATACACTAAAAAAAGGACCTTTATAGACAAAGTTTTGAGAAATTAAGACTGAGGAAACCAAATGGAATATTCTCACATGTGTCTTATTTTATACATTTCATCAGTGAACAAGTGGTGATTCCTGATTTATTTAAATATTATCAAGTAAGAAGAAAGGTTAAAATCAGAACTTAAAGAGTTCTCGTGGGCCATTAAGCTAAATGTTGGCTTGCTAACAGGTTGTCCCAACCTACCAGTCACTCCACATGAGATCAGTGAGGCTGTCTGCTCCCTTAAAGATGTACAGTCTCAGAAACCACGGAGAACAGTTCTTCTCTGTCCAACAGGCACTGCTCTATCCTATAGTCAGAACCTACTCTACAGCAATGTTGGTTAAAATAGAATTTATTATTGATGTAATAACCAGATGATTTGGGGGCACTTTATATAAACTACTCATTATTCTGAGAACTTCCATAGTGTCTTTTTTTAATCTGTGCACTCTTATAAGCAAGGTATTATCATCATCCAAACAGATGATAGAATTGAAGCTTAGCCTAACAGCACAACTGTTTTAAATGGTAAAGCCATCGTTGATAATCAGACCATTTAACACTAAACCCCAATCTGCCCGCTCACTGATACACTTGACTGTACACAGGCAGGATTGCCTGACTCCCCGACTTATATTTCTCTACTTAATATATTTTATTGTGTGTGTCTTGTTACTATAATCAAAGTAGAAAAAGAGAAGTCATGTGAGACATTTTCAAAGAGCATTCATTGTCTTTCCCTAATTGATTCATATTTTCCCATGTCCTCTCTCTTCCCCCAAACTCACTCCCTAACTCAAAAAAGCAAACAAACAAAACCCACAACAATAGAAAACACAGCCGGAGTCTTCTTTGCGTGACAATTTTAGCTCCCAGACTGCCTGTGACTCCAGGTCTAACTGTTCTCTGCTTTGACAGAAGTTTGAATGAAGCACTGGCAGTTCTCCAAGGATGGTTTTTAATGGGGACTACATGCCAGCTGCATTTTCAATCAGTTTTGGGCTGCTTGTTTTCCCAATTGAGCAGAAGCGTCTTTGCCATTCCCTAAACTCTGAAATTATTATTGCAAAGAATTATGCCATTGGGATACATGTGAAATGGGGAGAAATATGCAGATGGAATAATTTTTAAATGAGTATTAAATTGAATAAGTACATTAAACGGAGTCTCATAAAACACATAACAAATGCATCGATGGATTCCCTGGGGTCTGCAGAGCTCCACATTGAAAAACTCCAACATTATAGGTTAGTTTACATGGAAAACATTTAAAGGTTCAGAAGTGAAAATTTACTTTCAATCATGCTTCTAACCCCTATCTTCATATATCATTGCCAGCTTTGGGGAGAGGGTGTGGAACATATATCCACAGACATATGTGTTTCTCTGTGTGCTTATGTGTCTAATGGTATATCTATCATGTGTATATATCTATCACTCAGAAACTCCTGTGGGTATGTGACAACATTTGGCATTTTTGTTCTCTTTTGGTTTTTCACCTCTAACATCAATTGGAATAATTTATATTTTCAAGCAAAGTCAACACTAATCCTGATCTTCAATTTTCTGTGTTCATTTATTAGTAATGCCTTCTATTACCTTTTCAAAGCCCTGTGCTTAATGATATATTCGTAATATAGCTATTCCCTTTGTTAATACCTATCTTGTATTACTGCTTTACATCCATTTAGCTTAAGCATCACAAAATCCCTTTAACACAAGTCCTGTATATACGTCGACTTGCGCTCTTTATATAGTATGCTCTGTATATGGAGTCATGGAAGGAGGCCTGCTGGTGCAATCGTTAAGTGCTTGGCTGCAATTTGAAGTCACCAGAGAAAGATGCGGCAGTCACCTTCCACAAATATTAACCCAAACCAATTCGCATTCACACCAACCCCATGTAGGGTTTTTAAGACTGCAAACTGTTCAAGGGGCTGACAATCATGTTTCTTCAGCTGAGTGGCTGCTAGATTGGACTGCCAAGTGTGAGGTTAATAGCCCAACAACTAACTCTCAGAGCCCTCCTGGCTCCATAAATATTGGAAGCCATTTAGGGAAGCATTATTCTGTACCATAGGAGCCCTGGTTGGGCTGCAGTCTTTATGGTCAGCAGTTCAAAACCACCAGTAGCTCCAAGGGAGAATGACTGGGCCTTCTAGTCCTATAAATCGTTACAGTCTCCGAAACCCCCAAGGGGTCACTTTGAAGCAGGAGTTTTGACTTTGACTTTGAGTCAGGAGTTTGAGTTTGGACATTTTTCATTCTGCCCCCATAAGGTTGCTATGAGTAGGAATTAAGTGGATGGCAACATATTTGGTTTTTATTTGATATGTAACTGCCCCTCTCTTTCCTTAAATATGCTAAGACAACAAATGTGATACTAAGCTAACTTGGGAATCTAAACATAGCATCTTATATCTACAGTTCGTTTGGGAAATCAGTTATCGTTTGGAGCATAATTTTATTTTGAATATCACTACTGAAGACGACACTGTTGGTGAAAAATTCTGAATAGACTATGGGTTTCCAGAAGAATGAACAAAGAAGAAGTACAAGCAGATGTTTCTTAGAAGTCGGGATGGCTGATGAAAGCTCATCGTGCCTACTCTGGGCAGAGTCTCGGGAGGGATAACTCCCTAGAGAAGGGCACCGTGCGTGGTGAAGAGGCGCAGTGAGAAAGAGGAAGGCCCTCAGGAAATGACAGAGTGACACACTGATGGCAGCAATAAGCCCACAGCAAACCTGGTGAGGACGGCACAAGCCCAGGAAGCTTTTTCCCTGCTGGACAGGGGCCTCCATGAGGCAGAACTGCCTTGACAGCACTCACCAGTGACAACCGTGACAACATATTTGGCACACATTCACACACAGAAACCCTAAACCCTAAGATGACTAACTTATTTTAACGAAGTTATTCTTATTTATCAATAGGAATAAAATGCCAACACAATGAAAACCCTAAAATGTAAGATTCCAAGAACATACCATTGATTTTGGCACATTGGTATAAATGATCAATTATTCCTGACAAAGATTTTAAAAAGAGTCTGTGTTCAAATGGCAGGATCATAAACTGAAATAGACTACCAATAATAGCACTTGCAATTGGAAAATAGCTAAAACTTGATTTTCTGTATGGGTATCAGAGAAAGGACATCGGGGTCAAAACACTCATTTCAACTACATCAATACTCTGACAGGGACCTTTGCCTCTTTTGTGAATGCTCCCTTTGTCGAAAGATTAAACTTCTGTTGGAATAATGGAGGAAAAGCCAATTCTAAAACATCGAGTAAATAGGGAAAAATGGATGACTATCGGTATGCTTACAGGCTGTGTAGACATTGGATGGTAGAAATGTTTTCTATACCTGTTGGCAGGAGTGTAAAACTCTTATTGAAATTATTTCTTCAGCAACAAAGAATCAAGCCTGGCCAGAGATGCTTTCATGGAGTTATATATAGAATGCGAGATCTAGTGGGAACACTGGAGATCATCTGAACTGTATTCAACATATCCACTGCCAGAAACAGATGGTACATCTAAAACAGGGTAAATCCAGTTAAGTTTTAAAATTATTAATCATCAACCACGGGAAAGCCATCTGTGAAATGCCAAGGGCCGATACAGTACCCTGTCTTATTAATTACTGTTGTTGTCAGTAGGTGGCCCCAACTCATTGATTCCATACATAACAGAACAAAACTGCTCAGTCCTATGCCATCTTGATAGTCATTGGTATACATAAGGCCTTCATAGCTGCTTTTGGGTCAGTCTACTTCATTGAGAATTTCCCTTCCCCTCGCTGGCGCTCTATTTTATCAAACATGATGTTCTTCCCTAGAGGAGGATCCCTGGTGACCCACTCAGAGTCATTGAATGAAGTCTTGCACATTATTCTGTGATTATTAAGATTCACCGTGGATTTATTTGAAGAAGTAAGGAGCCAAGAGAAGATAAGCGGCCAGGAAAGCTCGATTAATGGAAATGGGACAACCAGAATGGAAAAATAATGAGTGTGTTAGTCTGGATACTTTAGAGAAACAAATCCACAGAAACTTATGTATAAGGGAGAGTTTCATATAAAAGGTAAGTGCACATCAAGAAAACATCCCAACCCAGTGCTGCCCAAGCCCACAAGTCCAACGTTAACCCATATGTCACCAATCCACACCAATCCACAAAGTCCTCCTCCATCTCACAAGACACACACTATGATGCCGACTGCAGGAGGAAAGCCTAATCAGTGAGCATGTAAGCATCTCAGCGCTGGCAGGGGTCTCCACGCGGCTGCTCCAGCACCCAGGGCTGCATCGGGGTAGGTCCATGTGGCTTCTCCTCAGGGCTGTCTTGCAGGAAGTGAGACTTGCCAGCTGAAGCAGGGAACTGGCTAAGATATCTGCACCCCAGTCCAACCATCAGAAAGCAAGAGACCCAAGAACTCGAAAGGTGAGGCTCACGGAGCCATTTATCTCTCCGCTCTTCAGTTAAACCCACATATGTTTATCAGCCAGGTTGCACAATAATCTTTAACTATCTCAATGAGGATACTGATACATCATGAAAAATGAAACCAACGTCACTGAAAAATATTTATCCAAACAAAACAAAACCCAGTCCATTCTTTTTTCCCCTCAATTATTTTATTGGGAGCTCTTACAGCTTTTATAACATTCCATACATCAATTGTATCAAGCATATTTGTACCTATGTTGCCATCATGTCCAAAACATTTTCTACTTAAGCCATTGGTATAAACTCTTTTTTCCCCTCCCTCCCCCATCCTCTCATTCTCATGAATCCTTGATCAATTACATATTGTTATTATTTCATATCTTACACTGTCCGTTGTCTCCCTTCACCCACATTTCTGTTATGTGTCCCCTTTGGGCGTGCTATGTATCCAACCTTGTGATGAGTTTCCCTTTACTCCCCCTTCCCCTCCTCAATCATCCCCCTACCCTCATGACACCACTACTCCCACTACTGTTCCTGAGGAGTTCATCTGTCCTGAATTCCATGTGTTGAGAGCTCTTGTCTTTACCAATGTGTGTTTTCCAGTCTCACCGGATTTGTAAGGTAGAACTGGGTCAGGGTAGTGGAGCGGGGGTGGGGTGTGTGTGGGGGGGAGCATTCAGAAACTAGAGGAATGATGTGTGCTTCATCAGTGCTATACTACACCTTGATTGAATTATTCCTTCCTTATAACCCTTCTGTGGGGTGGAGGGGATATCTGATTGTCTACAGATGGGCTTTGGGTCTCCACGTCAAACGCCCTTGTTCACATCGATATAGTTGTTTGTTTTGGATCTTTTGATACCTGATCCCATCGACACCCCATAATCACACAGACTGGTGTGCTCCTTCCATGTAGGCTTATTTGCCTCCCTGATGGATGACTCCTTGTTTAACTTCAAGCCTTTAAGACCCCAGATAGGCGGGCACCATCCACTATCTTCACATTTGCTTATGTACCCATTTTGTATTCAGCGATCATGTTAGGAAGATATCAAAGGGTACCAGGTTATTAGAACAAAGTGTCCTTGTGTTAAGGGGGGCCTTGAGTAGAGATCCAAATTCCCTCTGCTATCTTAATAGTTAACATATATATATACATTAGCCTCTATCCCTTTCATTATAAATTAGTATATTTACATATATACAAGCCTATAGCTATACCTCTATAAATAGCTTTTGCCTCCTATTTCTTTCCTCTATTTCCTTTCCCCTTTCTCCTATCCCACTATCATGCTCACCCTCCATTCGGCTCTCAGTAATTCCTCTTGGATAAATTGCACTTGATTAAACCCCCCCATCAGGCATTATATACCCTGCTCACCATCAACTTTAGATCTCTTATTGTTCCCTCATCCCTGAGTTTGTTGGCTCCCCACTCACCCTCCTGTCCCATATTCCCCCAGAACTGCCAGTCCTGTTGTTTTCTCCTCGGGATTGTTCATCCTGCCTATTTTATATAGACAGACATAGGGCAAAGGAAAACACAAAAACCAACCAACAAAACAAAACAATCCATTCTTAATGAGTCAATTCTAACTAATAGCAACTTCAGATAGGGTTTCCAAGGTTGTAAATCTGTACTGGAGCAAATAACCTTTTCTTTCTATTATTGAGCTCCTGCTGGGTTTGAACTTGTAACATTGCAGATATCAGTCCATGAAAATAAAGTAAAAAACAATGTATTTATAGATAAGATGATGATCTACAATGAAAATGTTAAGCAATCTACAATAAAAAAGCTCTGAGAATTAGCATAACTTTTATACAAATCATGTGAATAGTATGAGTTTTCCAATCCTTTGTGACACTCACATATTATTTCCCTCCAGTTTTACCATGTTGATGACTTCAGTTTCACTGTTTTTTCTGTCTTATCATGTCTTCCTCTCAGTGACTGTTGACAAGGAGGTCTGATTGTCAGCTTGCCCTCGAGTTTCTAAAGCAGCCCCTCTCCTGGCAGAATTATTTCCCTGTTCTGTAAACTGCTTTCTCCAACGTAGAAAGCAATCACTCTTTCATCTGAGACACAAACCTTGTCAGGGGAGTGGTCTCAGCCTGGGTCTGCAAACCAAGAGTCAGAGAGGCTATTCAAGTGGGCAAGGCTGGTGTGCAGCATCTGTGTACATTTGGCCCTGTCTTCTGGTTGGCAGGCTGCCACACCTGGACTGTTGGAATCTCCCACACAAATGATCAATTCGGCCGATCATGATTGGTGTAGGTACAGGGGTGTTGCATGTCCTTTACTCAGATGAGATGGATCCAACTGACAAGTCAGGAGCCCTGTAAGGCCAGGGCTGTATGTGCCTACACCCACATTGTCCTAGTACTACCTTCCTGTGATCCCTGCACCATGGGACCCAAGCCTACATGGGCAACCATTCAGCCTTCTGTAGTACCAGCCCATGGTGGGGCAGTTAAAATCCTATGAGCAGCCTTTCTAGAGACCTTCTGCCCAACACCAGCATATCTGCTCCCCCCCAAGTACAGATCAGATCCCAGGAATGCCACCACCCCCGGGCCCCGCTGGGAATGGCCACAAACCAAACATGCCCTTCAATTGTTTATTTTCCCATTGATGGGGTTCTATGAAACTTGAACCTTGACTTTTTGCCAATGACTTATACCTTCATTATACAAATATGATTCAAAGCATGGTCTTTGTACTATTGAATCTGGGTAAATGAGGCTGAAATTTACTTTTGGAAATGTCACAAAATATGGGTGGTACATACCTATGCATGGGGATGCTGAGCCAGACTTTTTAATATCATTTCTACCTTTCCACCTGTGATACATTATTTTTGTGGGTACACTATTAGTGAAAAAATGTGTGGTAAGTGCTTTTATCAAGATCGAAAATATAAGATGTTTACCTAAAAATCAATTGCACATTGCTATATACTAGCAATAATCCATCAGAAATTTAAATTTAATAATACCATTTACACTAGTAAATATGTAAGGTTTTGAGGGGTCTAGGTGATAGATGATAGAACTGTTTACTAAACAGACTATTGCTGGGAGACATTTAAAAGACATAAATGTAGAGAGTGCTGTACCATGTCTATGGATCACAATGTTCAGTATTTTTAAGTTGCAGTGTCTCCAAATTATCTATAGATTCAATGCAATCTCACTAAAAACCACATTAGGGTTTGGGGGGGGGTAAAAATACATGAATTAAACATAAAATTCATTAGGAAATGCAAAGGACATTCAGAAATGCAAATAGTTTAGGAAAATAAAATCTGACTTTAAGATGTATTGCAATGCTAGAATAATCAAGGTGATTTGTCATAAAATTATGATAGACATATATATCAAGATAACAGGATAGTGTTAAAATACTTTCTGACAAGATACAAAGCAATTTGTTTCCTCAACAAATGATAAATGAAACAAGTGGAGAGCCGAATGCCGAAGGAGGAGGAGAATAGAAGAAGAGGGCAGGGAAGGGAGAAGAAAGATGCACGCATCCTTAGTTGTGACGTATCACTACGTATGATTAGCATGGTGGACAGGAAAGCCTGACTACTGTTGGCAAAAATGTGTCGAAGCAGGAACTGTTATTCCATTCACAGGTGTTTCCCTAAGAAGTGAAAATATGTATTCATAGAAAGACTCAGATGACGGTTGGTGGAGAACTCTTTTATGGATATTAGCCCCAAAGTGAAGACATCCCAAATGTCCACTAAAAAGTGAACAATTAATAAAATGTGGTTTATCTACTTAGCAATAAAATTGAATGGAGTGTCAATACATGCAACAACATGGATGAATCTCAAAGTACTTATTGTGGGTGAATGAAAATAGACAGTATTATTTTCCTGCTTCATGATGCCATTTATATAAAGCTCTATGACATGCAACCAACCTATACTGAGAGAAAGAACACTTTAGCAAATATGTTGGGTTTTTAAAGGTACTAAGAGTAGCACACATTGCAGGGGAAATGTTAAAGAGTATTCATTTTTAAAAGTTTGCTTGAACGTTCCTTATAAAGTTGTCCTACACCTACCTTGCCAACACTACTGCCTTTGAGTTGATTCCGATTCCTAGGATCCTATATACCTTCAAGGAGGCTGTGAATCTTACTGGACTGCACAGCCTCATCTATCTCCCCGGGATGGACTGCTGAGTTTAAACTACCAACCTAGTGTTTAGCAGTCTAACACTTACCTAGCTTCCAAATGTCCTGGCATAGACAACTGAGTGCTTCCAGTGCGTCAACAGCTTATCGAAACATTTCAATTGATATTCCATCAACTCCTGGAGACTTATTTTTGGCTCATGCTTTCAGTGCAGCTTGAACTTCTCCCTTCAGCACCACTGGTTCTTGCTCACATACTATCTCCTGAAATGACTGCTTGTCGGCTAGTTCGTTTTAGTACAGTGACTGCGTGCTCTTTCCGTCTTTTTTTGATGCTGCCTGCATCACTTAATGCTTTGTCCACAGACCCTTTCAATATTGAAACCTGAAGCTTGACTTTTTCTTGACTTCTTTCCGTTTAAGAAGTGCTGGGTGTGTTCTTCCTTTTGGTGTTCGGGCCTCTAGGCCCTTGCCCGTTTCATCATCGTGCTTTCTGTCTTCTTGAGCGGTCCTTTGACGTTCTCTGCTCAGCCCTTTGCCTTCTTCATTTCACCCACTAACCTTAGCGACTCTGATTTAGAGCAAGTTTTAGAGTCTCTTCTGATGTCCGCACTGACCTACTTTGATCTTTTCTCTCCTTCCGATGGACTTTTGCATTCTTCATGTATGATGGTTCTGATGTCGTCCATATCATGGTGTGATTCAAAATACCCAATACCAGTCATTCCAGAGCACTAGTGCTTAGCATGTCAATCTTCTATTCCATGTATCACACCTGCTTAGCATGTCAATCTTCTATTCCATGTATTATACCTGCCAATTGTCCTAGATTCCTATATGTAAATTCCAAGGGCCAATGTTTTGTCCCTGTTTGCAGCTGGTCCTTCTCATTTTGAGTTGTGCTCCTTCAGCAAATGACCATCCCAGAGGCTCTACTCCCACAGGTGTTAACTTGTCATATGGTTAACTTGACTGTAAGAGACCACTCGTCCTCAGTTATATGTTTAGTGTCTTCTGACCTGAGGGCACACCCTCCAGCACTATTCCCGAAGATGTTTTGCCTCTACCTGTGATATTTTCCATGTCTGACAGTGTTTGGATGCTATTCATAAGGTTTTCAGAGACTAATTCCTAGCCTGTTCTTAGTTTGGAAGCTCTGCTGAGCTTTGGGTGACCCTGCTGGCATTTGAAATGCCAGTGACGTAGCTATCAGTATGACAGCAACATAGAGCCACCACAGTATGACAAGCTGACAGACACGTGGTGTTTGGTTTCCATAGGGTGCCTTAAGAAAAAAAAAAAAAGAAGGTTCAATCAAGGCAAGGGGATCTACTGGGTCAATTAAATTCAAGGCAGAGATCTCCTCTCAGAAGATTTGGGTGACTGGGGAATTTCCAAGGAGCTATCGTGATAGATTTTCTCAAAAGACACAGGAAAATCATGAAGTCTTTAATTAGGAAGAAGTTTTAAGAAAATTGAAAATTGCATGTGAAAAGGCCAGAAAAAAGTTGCCCTAGCAAACAATACACCTACTTATCCTCCCAGGGGAGTAAATGCTGTCCTCCCAGAATTTCACTGAGGAACCTTTCTCTACCCGCCCTACCACCCTGCTCTTGCCCATTCAGAATTCTTTTTGTTCCCTAATCTCAAAGAACATTTTAAGGCACACGATTTGAGTCCCCCACGGGTGTCTGAGCTGCTGTTTTTATGTGATGTAAATCGAAGAGCAAAGATTCTTCCAAGGGTTAGAGAGATAGGAACACTGTCTTCAGACATGCATAAACCTCATGAAGGATGTGTCAAGGAATGGAACAATGCATTTAAAGTTTGATGTTCTTGATTAATAAAGGGTTATATGATATTGCAGCAATACTTTTATCTTACACTTGTATGAGTTTATTTATATTAGGTACTAAGTAAAGGAAAAACTCATCATTAGTGTTAAAAATCAGAAGAGTGGTTTCTTCAAATGATAGTGGGGCAAGGGCTGCTGGCAGACATTGTTAGGGGCGGTGGGCATATTCTGTACCTTGTTGTAGGTAGTGTTACATGGTGTATGTGGCTGTCGAAACGTACTAAACTGTACACTTACCATCTCTGTGTTTCACTATATGGAAATTATAACCTAATTAAAAAAAATAAAATAATAAAGCAGTAAGTTGGTTTTAAAATAATAGTGATACACAAAAACAAATCCCAGAGCCTCAAGACATAGGTCTTTAGGTGGAAATAGACCTCTGAAAACCCAGATGTGCCATATAAATGCATAATATCTCTTTCAAATATGAAGTGACTAAGAAATGAATGAGCTTTCTTTCCCTACATCTTTATTGAAGAGTTTGTTGACAAGGTGCTCTAACAATTTTTTTTTAATTAAAAAAAAAAAAAGAACTAAGAATCAGCAAGACGTGATGTCTTTTTAAGATTGTGAGTACATGGTGGGAAAAGAATAAGAATAAAACTTCTGAAATAATCAGCTCACAGAACGTGTGGGTCAGAAGGAAATGGTAGAGTAGTATGGGGAGAGTAGGAGTAGTAGGGTTTATTTGGGAGAAAACGGAATTCTTAAAATACAGAATTCAGAATAACCCAAGATAATTAATTATTCTTAATAGTGTGTGCAGAAATATGAAGGCAATCAATCTGTCTTAGTTTCCTATAACTTCCATGACGTGGATCACAGAGAGAATGGCTTGAAAGGACAGAGCGTTTTCTCACGGTCTTCCACATTAGGGGGTCAACTCTGGGTGCAGGGTACCCAGGAATTCCTTTGAGGATTTCGGGGAAGTTTCTATTTCATGCCTCTCTCCTACTTTCTGGTTTCTGCCAGCAATCTTGGGCATGTATCTGCTATTTGTCACTATCTTCAAATATTTTTCCATATCTGTGTCACTCTACACACCACAGCTTGGTGTGTGCTCTCCACTTCGACAAGACGGAGCTAGAACACCCCCTGAGTGGTATGATTTAACAGAGCTGACTGTCTGAGAAGGACTTTAGTTCCCCAAATAAGGTCAGATTCACAGACTCGGGGACACAATTCAATCTGCAGCACAATCTTACAGGTTTGTAAGGACTGCAACCTCCACACACCCGAGTAATGAAATCTAGAACAGTCAGAGATGTAAAAAAGACGAACCAAGGCACTGATTGTTTTAGAATGGAGGCTAAAGAATAAGCAACTATGGCGATTTGTAATATCATTTTAAGTGACTTTTTTCTTCATCTTACAAGGATCTTCTAGAATCTATTACTTTGTAGGTTAAATCAAATAGAAACTCAGCAAATACTTTCACTTTCATATTAGCTTCTTTTCCTTCTGTGTAATTCATGTCAAACTAAATGTCATATATTCCTACCAAACACATTTTGTGAAGCATTATCCCATTGTGGTGACAATTCTTTCTCAGCCTCTTTTCCTGGGCTAAGGGTGTATGCATCCTTCCTTGTGTGCACATGTAGAGATAACTTCCTGGAACCATGCTTCCAAACGCTCAAAAACAAACTCTCTGCCGTGGAGTCCGCTCCAATTCAGAGAATCCCTACATCGGCCTTCTGAGGTCGTAAATCTTTACTGGAGCAAACCACTTCATCTTTCTCCTGAGAAGCAGCTGGTGGGTTTGAACTTTGAGCTTGCGGTTAGCAGTCCAGCACGTCCCTGACAGCTCTACAGGACTCCCTTATAATCATGCTTATCTAAGGGCAAGTTATATCTCAATGATGGGATTCAGGTGATGTTAAAAGGGAAAACTCTCAACTTTATATAGGTACGTGTGCGTGTTTTCTTTTTCTCAACGTTTTTTATGAAAATGCATCATCCCAATAAAGACCAAAGAGGAGAATCTTTCAATAAGGAATCTTCCCTAAAGGAGGAGCTATGCGGCCGAAAGCTGCAACAGGTGCTGTCATCTACCAGAGAGCATTCAGAAGCCAGTCTGCCCAAGTCAGCCAAAGCACAGAGCCATACCCCCAAGACAGACAAAACTCTTTTCCCCTTTCCTTCGTAATGCCCTTGCTTGGAGGACATTGTTACCACCACAAACATGTGCTTGGTGTGCTTACTGCTGGTTAGTCATGTCATTTATAATTAATTACCCTTAAGTGGTATTCTGAAGAAAGATCTAAAGGTCTACTTCTGAACAAAACAAGCCCTTGAAACCCTATAGGGCACAGTTCTACTTTGACACACATGGGTCACCATGAGTCAGAGCTGACTTAAGGGCAAGTGGTTTAGTTTCCAGGGTCATTGAAGTGTAATGAATTTAGAGAAACACATGTACAAAAGGCTCTTATACCTGTTGTCCTAGCAGAGATGACATGAGAATAAATGCTAACATGAGCCCAGGGAAGGGTTAGTGAGGTCATGGGGAGCGGAAGGGATGTCACACATAGACTCACTCATTCAATGTTGTCATTCCTTGTGATAGGTAGGTTTGTTGGGCCAACATGGCCAATGAACACATGTGGGATTAGTTGAAGGGCAGAGAGATAGATAGCTCGGCGATCCTCACCTCTCTCTCTCTCTCTCTCTCTCTTGCTCATGGATCATCGGACCAGTGTGCAGCTGCCTTGCTTGTTCTGTGCCTCCATTTGCAAACTACACTACCAGTGGGACACCTAACCCATGGATTGGGTCCCTGACACTTGAGATTCCTTCAAGTCTTGCTTCGCCAGGCTACTGGAAGATACATCTCTTGAGCTTGGGACTGTTGGACCCTGTCATCTGGCTGATTGTTGGTGACCTGCTTGCTGTTTGCTGCCTGTGGCTGGGTAGCCTGAATTTTCCACAGAGGACTACCCGGTGGCCGTGTAGACTTAAAGAACTGCCAGTGTACCAGCTGTCTCATGGAAGTGAGCACTGAGCTATTTATAGTGCTTTATAGATTAATTAACTATTTACTTCTATGTTATCTATCTACAAATATATATCAAATTATTAGTGTCCTGATTTTGTTTCTCTAGAGAACCTTGTCTAACACAGTCCTTTATTCATTTGTTCACCATTATTTATTAAGCATCTGACACAATGCCTGGTACTGATGTCACACTCTACATAGAATGGCCCTCTGTCTTACTCTCTTAGTGTTTATAAATTAATTCGAAAAAAGGGTAAAATCATGAAGTAAATAATTTCAAATTAGGGTCATTGCTTTAATGAAAACAGAGCAGTTGTGAACAAAATTAATGGTGGTCAGAGAAGGTATCTCTGTATAGAGATGATTGGTGAACATGCGCATTGAGTGAGACGCACAAATAGGCTGAGGTTCTGTAGGCTATTCCTACAGGAAGTGAAAAGGCCCAAGGGCGGGAATGAGGTTGGAAAAGGCAAGGATTTCCCAAAAGGGTTGTGTCACCCTCTTAAAGTTGTGTTATGTCTTTCTGTAGGTATATGAAGCCCAGGATTGATGACCCTAGAGGAAAAGCAAGTAGAATAAGGGCTTGGAGTTGGGGGTGGAGGGTGCAGGTTAAAAGGAGACAATGTCAAGGAGTGCAGGAAGAAAAGGAATGCTTGGAAACTGATTGTGGTAGCAATTGTCCAATACAGTTTGACGTGATTGAACTATGGAATGATATAACATATGTATGGACTCCCAATTAATAATAAATTAAAATAAATGTATAAAAAGAGGGCTGTATGACTGGAAGTGAGATGTGAGGAAGTGAGGGGCTGGCCCTGTGAATGGCTGAAGATAATCCAAACCAGGCTGATACCGTGTTAACTTGTGGGCCACATTTTTTCCCTAAGTAGACCTCAGTTTCTACCTTCAAGGCTCTTTTAGATGAGATGTCCTCATAGACTACTGCTTAAGTAGGCCAAAATACAGCTTCCCCAAAGATAAGCCCACTGGTTTTCAAGAGTTCCACTCTTTTTCAAGGCTCTAGGATCTTGGTGTTCCCTTGGGCCATCATTTAAACAACTTGCATTTAATCCTTCAGCAATGTGGTTTATCTTTTGCATGTTTGATTTGGTTTTATCCAACTTCTCAACTTGGGCAGGATTCTGTCCATCTTTGATTTTGGGCTTTTCAAACCAGACTCACATTAGAAACAAGGATTTGGGGCTTTAGGATCTTAAGAGAATTTTCAACTCTAATTCTCTATAGTAGGATTGACTTCCTCAAAGGAACAGAACTCACTTTTAATGCAGCCATACCTCGCTCCTTGAAATCCTCTTTTCCTGCTCACTGACTTGAAAGAGCTGCTGGCTAATTGGGGAGCCAGTCCACATAGCTGTGCTCCCCTCTGTAGACACATGACATGGCTCCTCAAGATTCATCTAGCGCTTTAGGGAGCTTTAGGGAGCTTGCAAGTCATGCAAGGACAAGGCCTATTCTCCTGAAAGCACAGCTACGAATTAAGTGGCTAGAAAGTCCCATCTTCTGTTAGTAGGAGAAAGGAGCTTAGTCTGACAAATGGGACTCAGTCCACCTGCCTTGAAGAAGGAGTGTCTCACTCAGAATGAGGGCCCACACGGAGCCAAGATCTAAGTGAGTTAGTGAGAACAATCAGGAGTTCAGACCTGGGGTGTGAACTCAGGTCTACAAAGAGGATGGGATGAGAGTGAGAGAAGTGAAGTGCGTGAAGGAATATGGGCCAACGACAGTGGCTTCATTCCCTCTCTGCATGCTACATCTTAACCCGATCAAATGTTACATGGAATACAACCTTTAAGACAATCTAATAAAGTGTGAATTCACCTAGCTGTTTCAGAGATTTGTAGCTCAATCTATGGTTGACAATATAGAAGGATATAAATTCAAATTTCATCAGAGAGCATATTCTCAAATTGTACTCTGCTACCACCATTTCAGCTCCCAAACCTGCCTGCTCACCAGAATCCCTGTAAGAATTGTTTGAACTACAGGCACTCCTCATACCTCTATCTAGTTTATTGACATATAACACGCACACAAATAGCAACAACAAAAAATCACTGCCATCAAACTGATTCCAACTCATAAAAAATAGATCTCTAGCAGAGAATCGAACTGCTCCTTTTGGTTTATAAGCTGTAAATCTTTTTAAAATCATTGTATTGGGGGTTCGTACAACTCTTATCACAATCCATACATACATCCATTGTGTCAAGCACATTTGTATATTTGTTGCCCTCATCATCCTCAAAACATTTGCTTTCTGCTTGAGCCCTTGGTATCAGGTGCTCATTTTCCCCTCCCCTCCTGCCTCCCCC
>NW_022103904.1:42627-49411 GCF_000313985.2 Echinops telfairi
TGGCCCCAAAGTCTATTTTTGGTATTCCCTGGGGACTTCATTGCTCTGTTCCCCTTGCTGTTCTATTGAACGCCCTTAGTGTTTTGCCTCAGTGTGGTGGGATCAGATCAGGCGGAATTTCCACACTGTCTCCAGTGTTGTCCCCTGTAGGGCTATCTGTCAGTGAGGGATGTGTCTCATAGTGGGGTTGGCTAGATGGTCTTCTCTGTGGATTGACTGTGCTGAGCAGGAATACCATCCTCAAGGCTTGCTGGGCCAGGATGTGCTCCATTCTCTCTTCCTCCCACTTCATTTGCACCTGTGTGCTCTGATCAGACATGTCCCTGTCCCAGAGCTGTAGGTTCAGTGCTGTCCTCTGAAATAAATTCTTCTGGGGGAGGGGCAGGTGTCCATGTAGTTGGGATTGGGCCTGGCCTCTCAGACCTCTCCACTGGTTCCCTGCCGGTATCCATGAGCAGCTCAGGTGTGTGGAACAAGGAAAACAGGGCAAGTGCTTTGTGACCGAATTGAACTAATAAATGAAGATTAGCATATAGACAAAAGGTTGTAAGGAACACCTGGAAGAATCAGCCACATCAGGCCTGGGCCAGGAGATAAGTAGGATATTAGCAGGCAGGCTCAGGAACTCCTCAAGTGCCCATGAGAGGGTCTGCCTTGCTCTGTTCTCCCCATTAGACACTAAATGGTTGGGGCCAGTTTAGCAAGAAGGTGTCCTGTTCAGCCTTGAGGATTCATAACAGTCATGAAATCCTATGATTTTACATGACTTTTCCAATCCTCAAACTTCACCAGTGTTTAATAATACTTCCTCACTGGGAAAGATTAAATTTGTTTTGGTCTTCCAACCACAATCCCATCCCCTATTGCTTATGCTTTACCCTATTCTCTGACCTTCTCCGCTGCCTTGCCTTGTGTTTTTGAGTTCGTCTCCTCTCTAGATCTATATGGTCCTCTACTGTAACTGAGCTCTTCCACAGAAGGGAAGAGTGGAGGAGTGAGAGGAGAGGAAAGAGGGAAATGGAAGGGAGGAGAAGGGAAGCAAGGGTGGGAATTACCTTTATTGAGTATCTATTCTATTCAAAGTGCTTTCATATCAGGTATTTTGTTTACTCCGCATGATTAGATGATGAGGCAGCTATTGCTAGCACCACTTTAAACATGTGTTTACTGGGGTTGAGTCATTTGTCAAATGTCACACAAGACTTTTGCTACTCCTGGGCATGCTAACATGATTTTTCCTGATCCACCTTGATTGTGTAGTATGGGGTAGATTTGCGTTTTCATTCACCAGAAAAAGTGATGAAATATTCCATTGTCTTAGAATGTAAAATTTCAAGAAAAAGACATTTCCATGGCCAATTCTATAACAATATATACACCCAAATAAAATCTAGAGGCTTTCTGCCATTCAGTATTCACAACTGTGAATGAGCGATGATTCTCAGCAGAATCTTGACCTAGTTCTTGGTTTGAGAGCTTCACTCTTACCAGAGACAGAATTTCAATGAAATTTCTCAAAAACAGGAGTGCACAAAATTCCCACAGCCACAAGTAAGATACTTAGTGAACTCTTTCAGTGAAATAAAGAAGGCCCGCGATGAGATGGATGGACACCGTGGCTGCAACAGTGGGCTCAAACTGAAGAACAATTGTGAGCATGGCGCAGGACCAGGCAGTACTCTGTTCTGTTGTGCACAAGATTGCAATGGGTCAGAGCCAACTTGATAGCACCTAACAATAGCAACAATGGACTCTTTCAGAGAATGAAATGTTTAGCTGAAAATTAAATAAAACTGTATCTTTCCAACTGCCTAATATTAAACAAAAGAAGCAGGATGATGCAGTATATTGATTTTTTCCCCTGAATATGGAACAGGAAAAAACAGCTTCTTCCTGATAGAGTGAAAATGACAAATAACAGGTTCACACAATTCTCCCTTGACTAACACATATCTCACTACTCCCACCTTCCATACACTTTCAGAGCATCTTCCTCGTGGCTAAAAGAATTGGGAAAACACCTCACTGTAATAACTGGTTTAAATGCCTATTGGGCACATTTAAAGCACTCGGTTTTTCTTAACAATGTAATCAAGGAATAACATTTTTTAACTCACTGCCACTGAGTCACTGTTGACTCCTCGTGATCACCCTGTGGATTTCCAAGACTGTAACTGTGTTTGGGAGGAGAAAGCCCAGTCTTTCTCCCAAGGAGCTGCCGGTGGTTTGAAGCTGCCAACCATGCTGGTTGCAGCCCAACTGGCAACCACTACACCACCAAGGCTCCTTTAAAGAAGTTGTGCTAATTAAGCAGCCCTCATCCCACCATGGGTTAGGCATTGGGCTGCTAGCCAAATGGTAGTCAGTTCAAACCCAACAGAAGCTCCATGGGAGAAAGATGAGACTGTCTGGTACCATAAAGATTTACAGTCTCTGAAACTCTACATTGAATTCATCATGAGTAGGAAATAGAAAAAAGATGGAGTTTTCTACTCCAATCAAGATAAACAGTATCAGAAATTCACAGGGGGTAGTTCTACCCCATCCTATAGGGTTTCTATGAATCGGCGGTGAGTTTAGTTTGGGGATAAGTGGTAAATAACTCATTGGTAGTGGGTTTGTATAGAGAGCATGGGCTAATTGCAAATTCACTCCCTAGAGATGTAAAGAATATGGGATGCAGTAGATATAACACTTGGAAAAGATTTCAGGGTATATGGAAGCAAATTATATTTGGAAAATCAAATCTGCATGAATACTAAGACCCAGAAAACCAACTTGGTCTATAGGAAAAGAGAATCTCCATTATTTCAAGAGAAAGGAACTACCAAATAAAGATGACTCAGGAGAAGCACACACACACACACACACAAATGATATTGGCAGGATGTAGAATGAGAATTCAAGGAATTATTTCATAAAAACGCAGGGGTTAAGGGCAGTTCCTGGAAGAGGACATCATTGTTGGTAAAAATAGATGGGCAACAAGAACAGGAAGACCCTGGATGTGATGGACTGACAGAGTGGCTGCAATGATGGATTTTAACACAACAACAATTTTGAGGGTGGTCCAGGACTGTTGCAGTCTGTTGTACATAGGGTTGCTATGAGACAGAACAAATTCAATGGCACCTTAACAACAACAGGGGCTAAATTATGCATTCCTAATTACTCTGAAAAGGATCCCATTCAAGGGTCCTAGATAGAGTGGGAGAAACACCTGGAACAGACTCAAATCATAAAACAGACAAAACTTATTGGTTGGATTTAAACTGGTGAGGTCCTCAGGACTATGGACCTTAGTCACACATCAGGTGTGGAATTGAACTCGCCCCCATGTTAGACTGATCACCTATGTAAGATCTAACAGGCAGTGTTTACCTAAGGACAAAGGGTTAGGAAAGAATGCGAAGTGGAGGCAGGCGTCATTGGTAAGAAGTGGCATCAGTTGCTGGTACATTGATGGGATTCAAATGGATGTATTAAACAGACTGCGCATAAATTTTTAAAGTAAAATTTGTCATCTGTTCCATAAACTTTCACCTAAATCACAATAAAGAGGTTTTTGAAAAAAGGCATAGCCACCACCTTATTCTGTTTTCTGCCACTCACTTTAGGGGGTGATGTGTTAGAAGGACATTCAGGCAGCACCATGGAGAGGTCCCCCTGGGGCCTCCATAGGTAGTCATAGAAGCATCATCTTGGATGGGAACCTCTAGGCCCAGTTAGGTCTTCAGATGACAGCAGCCTTGGCCACCAGCTTTACTAGAGCAGTCTGAGAACCCTGAGCCAGAACCAATCACGAAGCCACTCACATTTCTAACCCAAATATTTTTTAAATTTTATATAGTATTCATAAAGAGTACAATAGGAGCAAAAACAAGAGTTTCAGAATCAGAGAAACATGGATTTGAATATCACCTAAGAGTTCAATTCCTCGTGTTTTTAAACACAAATTTATGAGCATTTAACGTATTGGCTGTGCTTAAAATCATTTAACAATGATTATTGTAAAAAGAATTCAAAGAACGATGAACTTCATGAAACAAATACAGAAACCAAGGAAATATGTGTTGCGATGGGGATATTTCCCCAGATTGTTCTAGAAATAAACAGAAATTTAAATAATAAGAGAGTAGATGGTATGGAAGACAGACACGAATAACTGATACTCTCAGATCAAAGCCCCGATGAAGAGTAACAGAAGCTCTGATCAAAGAGAGGCAATCATGCTTTTCTTCTCTCGTGATTTTTCACAGGGTATGTAATTACCGACACTCCTTGATCATAACACCTTAACGTGTGAACATTCTCTTGCACTAACACTATCACAGCAGCTCTTTACATTAATGTTAAGGATAAAAATGCATGTGAGCTTTTGTCTATAGCTATCAAAGTGGAAGCTGGTGACACTCAGATGGCAAGAATAATTATATCAGGATACTCTGCTGGTGGGACAGACTGAAATGGCAATGTTGGCAAAATCAGACGACAGGTGGCCACCTAATAATTCATTCTGGCAATTTTTTCTAATGACATAGGAAAAGAAAGTACTTCAAGTGTCTGTTTGGAGGGGTGAAATTAATTCAAATTTGTCTCCAAACTCCACTTCAGGTTTGAAGAATCAGACAATGCAGTTGATAGAGGATTGATTCCTAGGAACCCGTGGCAAATAGCTCAGCCCAAAGGTCAGCAATTCAATGAATCGAGAGGCATTTAAAGTTCTGCTCTGCACACAAGAGGGCGCCATGAGAGGGTATCAGCTCTGTGGCAACTAATAATAATCAGCCAGATGGAGTGAGAATGGAGCGCTCTCGCTGATACAATTGATTGGAGAAAGGTGCTTAGAACTAGTACCAAAGGGCATCCTGATCCAGTGAGTCCCCTCAATAGCATTCTCAAAACACAAATTAAGCTTGCCAATCTGGTCACTAACAGAGCTGGATGACCTCACAGTTCCCCAAACAAAGGCAAGACACCTTACCATGTTAGGGGAGAAATAGGCTGGTGTAGGCAGGGTACCCCGGCCCCAAATGGAAAAAACTCCACTGGGTGGAGCTTTCCTAGTACACATTTTGCCCACTAAGTGAGCATCAAGTACCTCGCTCTCAGTTAGTGCACCCAGTGGTGTTGCCTGGGAAGGTTCTCTGTGGTCACAGTGAATTTTTCGTAAAAGCAGTTTTGCTGGAACCTCATTTTCTGTGATAGCTGACTTAAGAGAACAGTATGTGGCTGTGAAATTTTGTTTCCTGCTTGGGAAAATGCCGCCAAAACGGTTATGATGTTGAACACAGCCTACAAGGATAGTACTATGGGAAAAACTCAAGTGTACAAGTGGTTTTCTCATTTCAAAAAATGTGAAATGTCGGTGGATGACAAACCTCATTCTGGACGTCCATCAACTTCTCGAATGGACGAAAATGTCAACAAAATCCATGCACTTGTGCTCCAAGACCAACAATGGACCACTGAAGGGATGGGGAATTATCTGGACTATCTTGGAGCTCAGTTCAGTGAACTTTCATGGAAGATTTGGGAATGAGAAGGGTCGCTGTGACATTTGTGCCTCAGGTTCTGACTGACCAGGAAAAAGAAAATCAAATAGAAACAAACTGTGCTTTGAAAGAACAGCTCTGTAAGGACCCAGACTTTATTCCAAGGTCTGCTATTCTCATGACCCCCAAAACAAACATCAATCAAGCCAGTGGAAGACGCCATCATCAACTCACCCCCCAAAAAAGCTTATCAAGTGAAATGAAAAATCAAGACAATGCTCATTTATCTTTTGATGTGGGGGGATAGTGCATTTGGAATTCATTCCATCGGGTCAAACTGTAAATCAGGCTTTCTATTTAGAGGTTCTAAAAACATTGCATGATCACAGCGTGTGACAAAAAAAGGCCTGATTTGTAGCAGACAGAGGACTGGTTTTGCCATGACAATGCATCTGCTCATGCAGCCATCTCAGTGCCCTAATTTTTGACAAAAACAGCATCCCTTTCTTGCCCCATGCATCTTACTCACCTGGCTTGGCTTCATGCAAATTCTTTTTGTTTTGAGGATGAAGAGGTGAAGAAAAAAACTGAGGAAGGTGCTGTCAGCCTTCCAGACAGGTGAGTTTGAACAATGTTTCCAAGAATGGAATCGCAGATTTGACAAAGGCATGAAGTGTAATGGAGAGTGCTTTGAAGGTGATAAGATTGTTTTGTACAAAAATTTAAATACATAACTTTGAAAAAAATCCGATCTGGGGGTTCCTCGTATATTGTAGGTGGAGGAGAGACACCTTTGATACTCTGACTGTTCAGAACCAGACCATCAGGCCTGCCTTGAAAGGCCTCGTTGGATCTGTGAACCTTTGGGCTAAACCATTTATGACCCTGGGAACTCTGTATCTGACTGCATTGCTTATACATAAGACCCATTTCTCCAGCAGAGTAACTGGGACATTTTGTTTCCTTTTGCATTAAGTCCATGAAATTCCATGAATGTATGTGTTACAGCAGCATTACCTGAAGCGAGGCTGACTAATAAATCATCCTAGTAGTCTCAGCACTTTATTCCTTTTATGTAACAGTCATTTTCCATTTTTACCATTGGCGTGGTCATTACCATGATTGAATTGTGAGTTGTTTTCTTTTATGATGAATTTAGTCAAAAGATAAGCATTTTTTAAAAATCAAGATAAAGGTTTTCATACCTAAAGAAATAGACTTTGATGCCTACCAGAGGTGGCAGAGGAGGAGCGAGACCAGGAAGTAATAAACTAGATGATAGACAGATG
>NW_022103904.1:50699-70468 GCF_000313985.2 Echinops telfairi
TATTGTATCCTGGAGGAGATCGGAGGATTCCTCCCAATGGCCTCTGAGGACCCATTTCAAGCGCATCTGCATGTGCTGCATGCTTCCACCGAGTCCCATTGCTCAGGGCTCTGAGAGGGGAATAAAGAGAGCCCTGGAAAGCCCAGGATTCATAAAACGCTCCCCTGCTAGCTCTTTTACCGCTCTTCCACTTAGATAATGATATATGAAGCTTGTTATGCTCGGCTATTCAATGAAAAATGAGTCTCAGCAAAGGTGAGTCTGTGGAGCCTGAAGACGTTATTTATAATAGAACCTCATGTTGTTAATGCATCTAATCACCTCGTGAGTTTGAAAAGTCAGAGAACAATAACTTTAAAATGTGCTATACTTCATTTCTACACTTTGCAAACGTGTTTTCTCATCTAGAATTCCATTTGAAACTCAAGGCAGTCCAGAGGGACAGCTGGAGATACAGGAGTAGAGTAAGAACTCAGGCCTATACCCTTTAAAACAATTTTTTTAATGTTCTTTGACCATATAAATGATCAATCTTCTCGCCCCAAATCTGGACAAACAAAAAAAGATTTAAGATTGGAAAGGACAGAAAAAGAATTGCCCATAAAAGCACATCTCAGTGATAACCACGATTACCCTTGTGGTGATTAACTTCAATATGCTCTGATCTGTTTCTCCTTAGTTACCAGCAATAAAAGCTCTTAAAGCCTTCAACATTACACATGTAGCTTTTCAGTTGTAAGCATAAAACAACAACCGCAAGTAGCCTTCTCTGTCTCTCCATGCCATTAAACTCTCTTCCGATCATAATTTGTAGATAATACTTTATTCAAGCTTACTGTAGAAACGGGTAACATCGAAGGCATAGGGAAGTAGAACTTTCATTTAAACATGCTTTGTACGGCTATCACCCTCTGTGAACTATCAATAGCTTCATGGTCCATTTCCTTCCAGAAAGATTTTAATTGTGAATATAGTATGGATGCATGCATCTAGCTAGATGGTGCTCTAGCAAGCTGGGAGCCTGTGGTGAATGGGCTAGCTGCTGGACTGCTAATTGCAGGGTTGGCAACTGTCCAGACTCACCAGTGACTCCTAGGGAGAAAGATGAGGCTGTCTACTCCAGTAAGGAGAAAGTCTCTAAAGCCCAAGAAGGGTTGTTAGGAGTTGGAATCTACTTGAAGGCAGTGGGCTACAAGAAGCCAGAGGCCCTCTGACGTGAGCTCTGCATAAACTTCATTGGGCCAAATTTGTCGCCCATTCCATTATCTTCCCTGTAGACTCTGAAAAAAATATTTTCCCTGGTTTTTTTTACAAAGCCAACCTATTTCTACCTATCCCTTTGCTCAGGCAAATGTGGTTTTGCTTTTTGTTTTAATCTGGGTGTCTATCATCCATTATAAATCAGTCACTGTAGAGTCAACTTGGCAACCTCAAGTGTGGTGGTGTAGAACGTACTCCATAAGACTTTCAATGACTGAGTTTTTTGGAAGTTGATCCCTAGGCCTATCTTTCCATGTGCTTCACGGAGGATTCAAACCTTCAACCTTTTCATTAGCAGTGGCCATATTAATCATTTGTACTACCCAGAGACTTCTATATCTATCTATAGTTTTATTCCTACAAAATTAGGATCATAGTACATATGATTTGTTACCTGCTCCTTTACTGAAAACCATAGGGCTAATATTTCCCCAAGGAGCCCAGGTAGTGTAGTTGGTTATGAGGTGGGCTAGGTTAGCAGTTTGAAACCTCCAGCCACTCTGCAGAAGAAAGAGGAGACTTTCTTTGGTCCCTATGAGTCAAAATTCACTAAAGGGCAACAAATGTGTGGAGTTTTTTGTTCATATTTCTCCGTGCCTTGCTTTCTACAATACCATGCCAACCAACATGTTAATATGAAAAATCTCAAATAGAAAATATTAAATAACTGACCAGTGAACACATATACACCCACCACTTAGAGTCTGGTGATCCACTGCTATCAAATTGACCCCAACTCATATAGTGACCCTATTGAGAGGGTTTCTAAAGTGGTGAATCTTTATAGGAGTAGACAGCTTTATCTTTCTCCTGCTGGTGAGTTTGTAACCCCTGACCTTTGGTCAGCAGGCTAGTGCCTAGCCCACAGCACCACAAGGGTGCCTTCTGGTTTTTATCGTAAAACCAGTTATTCCTATTCTTTGGTTGAGAGCCCTTCCTAGAAATCATCGGCACTTCCAACCTGCTAGGAAATGAAGTGGCTGCGTCTAACATTCAGCCACAGACAGACTGCAAACTTCCCAGGCAGAGAGACTCCACATTGCCCCCGGCCCCTGCCGTGTGACTTCTGGAATAACCAACAGACTAGAAGCAGGGAACTGACAAGTCTCGGACGGAAAGAAATGAATTCGTTTATTCTTAGTTTATTACCTCGTGCCCGGGGGTCAATCCTCTATTAGCCCTCTCAATAGCCTCTGTCTAGCTTTCCTCACAGGGCTATAGCAGTTCATTCAGAGGTACACCCATTGCCCTACATGCTGTAGGCCCAGCTTCGAATCCCAGCCAATAAACCCTCATGAATAGCCACTCATCTGTTAGCAGAGGGCTGTGTGTTGCTCCAGTGCTGAGCAAGTTTCAGGGGAGCCTCCAGACTGGCTAGAAAGTAAGACCTGGTAATCCACTTCCTAAAGCCAGCCAATGAAAAATCTACCAGTCACAAAGGCTGAAGTATGGCGAGGCCAGCCCAGGAATGGACAGGGTTTCATTGCCTTGTGCATGTCATGCGGGGCTATGGAGTCAGCCCTGATCCATGATGACAACCATAGGAAACACTGCCCGGTCCTGCGCCATCCACACAGCTGTTCCTATGCCTGAGCCCATTGGTGCAGCCACTGTGTCCGTCCACCTCCCTGAGGGCCTTCCTCTTTTTTGCTGCCCCTCTACTCTACCAAATATGATGTCCTTCTCCGGGGACTGGTCTCTCCTGACAACATGTCCAGATTATGTAAGCCAAAGTCTTGCCATCCTTACCTACAAGGGAGCACTTTGACCATACTTCTTCCAGGACACCTTTGTTTGTCCTTTCAGCAGCCCATGGGACGGACTTTCACATTCTTCACCAGCACCACAATTCAAATGCATCGCTTCATCTTGTACATGGGATTGCCATAGGTTGGGAGTCACCAGGAGTCCGGGCCAAGTCCAGAGCAACTAAAAAAACCAAAACAATAGAAAAGCTTTCATCACAGTTTTTTAAAGGCTTCCTCTCAGGTCTGTGGCTTTTGGCAGAAGGAGTTTCTGACTCCAATACCAATAGGTTTGAGTAGAACCATCCTCAGATCTCAGAATTTATTGTATTGCAAAGAGATTTTGCTTCATGTTTTAAAAAATGCTCTATTAGTTTTCTCCTATGAAAGGAGCCCTAGTGGTGTAAGTGGGCTCAATGTTGAGCCACTAATGGCTAGGTCAGCAGTTCAAAACCACCACTCTTTCACAAGGGAAAGAGGAGGCTGTCTGCTCCTATAAAGGTTTACAGTCTCAGAAACACAAAAGCCCAGGTTTACCCTCCTATAAGGTCGAAACTGTAAATACACCTGCATTTTGGAATGTAATAAGGTTGAAAAGGTTGAAGTTGTCAAGGATTTTGTCTTATGTGGATCCATAATCAGTGCTCGTGGAAACAGCAGTCAAGAGATCAAAAGACTAGCTGCATTATGTAAATTTGCTGCACAAGACATCTTAAGAGCTTTGAAGAGCAAGAATGTTACATTCAGGACGAAGGTGCACCTGACTCAAACCATGGTATTCTCTACTGCATCATATACACGTGAAAGTTGGACATTGAATAAGGAAGGCAGTAGAAAAAGCTAAGCAATTAAATTGTGGTGCTTGAAAAGAATATTGAAAGTACCATGGACTGCTAAAAGGACAACTCAATCTGCATTGGAAGAAATAAGATCAAAGTGCTCCTTAGAGGCCAGAACGACAACAGTTCATCTCACATACTTTGGGCATGTCATCTGGAGAGACCAGTCCCTGGATAAGGACATCCTGTTTGGTAAGGGGAAAGGACAGTGGAAAAAATGAAGGCCCTCAACACGACGGGTCGACATCCACAGGATCAGGCAGAGGAACAATTGTGAGGATGGCACAGAATCATGCAGTGTGTCCTCCTGTTGTGCATACGGTCACTATGGGTTGGAGCCAACTCGATGGCAACTAACAACAACAATAATACAATAGAATCACATACATGTTCATAACAAATAAATGTACTGACTATAAGAAAGAGAGTGGAAGGACGGAAGGAAGGAAGGACGGACGGACGGAAGGAGGGAGAGAGAGAAGAATAGGGAAGGGGAGGGAGAGAAAGGAGAAGGAGGGACAGAAAAAAGGTAGGAAGAAAGGTGAAAGAAGGAGAAAATGTGAGCAGTTTTTTTTGGGGGGGGAGCCTCTGCAAATTCTCTTTGCAAGGGGATTCAAAAATTTCATAGAAAAACAGAATAAAAGATAATCACGTTGTTGAGTCCCTGTGGTCTAAGTGGTACCAACAAGAAGCAACAAGGTAGAAACTGAGAACTTGCTCCTGTGTGGTTGAATTCTTGCCAAATGAAATAAAAGGAACACCAGGAAAATCCACCTTCCATCCAAGCTGCGAGAATTCCCTCTGCCTCACTGAGCAATAAAACACCTATAACCTTGATGACTTCCTACCAACTCCGCTTCCTCCTTGGGTCGGATGAATTCAAGTATGCTGCTCCTTGAGCACACCCAGTATGGAGCAGGATATACAAAGGAGCTCTGGCGGCACAGGGGTTCCACTCTGAGCTGGTAACCACAAGGTCAGCAGTACAAAACCACCAGCTCCTCTGCTGGCGAAAGAGGAGGATTTCTGCTCCTATAAAGAGTTACGGTCTTAGAAATCCAGGACAGAAATACCCTGTCCTCTGAACTGCTATGAGTCAGAATCAACTTGATGGCAGTGAGTTTTGAGTTGTATAAATATCACCTTCAAATGGGTGCCTCTGCAAGGATTTCCTTTGAAACCTCATATAACCTTGGAAGGTAAGTATGGGAAATATTATCCACTCTCCATACTTCAGTGTAGAATTCAGAGGTCAGACACACATTAGAACCAAGGTCTTGTGACACAACACCTCTCTTCAAAAGAAAAAATTGGTCAATATAAAAGTCTGAACAAAATACCAGGGAGAAGATATTTGAAAACTAACTCACTATACCATTTTCTTCCCCCCACAATAGGGGGTTTATAAAATGTGTATGGCCTTCAAACATGTAAGTGCAATCTTCCTTTTCCTTGTGCCAAAAAACAAATTGCTGAGTTAATTCTAAATCATTGGGGACCTCATGTGTGTCAGAACAGAACTGTGCCCAATCGGGTTTTTAATGCGTCTCTGGGTGGA
This sequence comes from Echinops telfairi, assembly GCF_000313985.2. Taxonomy (NCBI): domain Eukaryota; kingdom Metazoa; phylum Chordata; class Mammalia; order Afrosoricida; family Tenrecidae; genus Echinops; species Echinops telfairi. The sequence continues at coordinate 56,102 of NW_022103904.1, forward strand.
CTTGACTCTCCAAGCGTTTCGTTCGCCACTGCAAGTGTTAACCATCTGCAGCACCCTGCGATTGCCTTGCTATACAGCTCCCTGCGAATCAAAGCAGAGGGCTCGCATCAAACTCCCATAACTCTCATTCTGCTAAAATGAAATGATGAAGTGACTGCCCACCTGAGAACCTTTAGACAAGGTAATGGGGCAGGACTGTTCATCAGCGGGGCGTTTGTTTACCCCAATTGGGACCTGAGTCGTGAAGAACACCTACTCAGCTTTGGGGCCCCAGAGGAAGTGCAATGACTTAGTGTCATAAAATGGAAACACCACCACATGAGAATGAAGGAAATGAGTTCTGTACAAGTAATACGAAGTGATCTTTTTTCCTTCCTCCCACAGACTACTCAAATCAAAAGATCACATCAAAAAAATTTCCCCAAAGCTTTCTCTTCTCTCGCTCAATTCGGTCTAAGCTCCTGATTTTGGGGCAGAAAGTGCTGACTTTTGGCTAAACGACTAACCGAAAGTTGGTGATCCAAAGCCACCCAGCAGCCAGAGAGACCTGATGATGAGGGACTGTCAAGTTCTCAGCCAAGGAAGCCCCACAGAGCCCAGTTCTTCTGTCACACAGGGGGTCCCCAGGTGTTACAATCAATTGACAGCCATGGGCTTGTTGTTATTGGCTTTGTTCTCCTGTCTCTACTGCAGAATTCCAAGAAGCTTTGCCATGGAATGAGGTTGGGGCTGTGAATCCCAAGTTCGGTTGCTATTTTAAATCCACCAGTTTCCCTGCGGGAGAAAGTAGAGGCTGTCATCTCCTGTAAGACATACAGCCTCTCCAATGCTGTAGGGAGTCTCCGAGTTCCCAGTGGTTTAGGTGGATTTCCATAGGGCACCCTGGAAATGCTTTCCAGAAAGAACCCCAGATGGTCCCAGAGTCAGCTCCGAGGCAGTGGGGCTCCATTTCTATAAACTAATCATGCATGTTTTATCTGCACAGGAGTGAGTCACCTTATTTTGGATATTTAATTGGATTTTTAGAGACTAAAATTACTGCTGGAGCCTCCAGAAGTAAGCAATTTTTCCCTACAGCAAGTGAAAAAATAGAGAGGCAGGAAAAAAGGTAGAGATTTTTTTTTTTTTAAATAGAACTTCCCCCATTGAAGCAAATGTGGAAACTCAGATCTCAGCATATTTTTTAATCCTACTCTAATATATTTATGCCCCGCTATTTATTTCCCAAGTTCATTGTAAAGGAAGCCCTTTAGGTTCTCAGGCTCTTAGAATCATCCAAAGCTGAAATTCTGGGAATTCAGCATTCTCACCCACGAAAAAGCCAAGCAACTGTCAGCAAATCGAAGTAAGGATTTGTTTCCATCATTTCCCTTAGAGATGAAATCTAAGCACCTACCAAATTCCCATTTGGTTTAATTCTAAGATCTTATTGCAAGTATCCACCACCTACCTGTTGGCTTGTTATACTGAGGTGGCTTGAATATTACTGTTATGTTGGATGCTAGACCACCAGTGTTTCAAATACCAGCAGCATCACCTAGGGGTAGGCTTCAGTGGAGCTTCCAGACTAAGGCAGAATAAAAGATGACTATACATGTGGGGCTCTGGGGCTCTGGGGGTGGAATCAGGTTTGGAATACTAATCCCACGGTGATACGTGTGGAGCCCTGATGGGTTCTGGCACTCATGGGGTCCCCATAAGTTGAGGTAATGGGTTAAGAGTTGGGCTGCTAAGCACAAGGTCAGTAATTCAAATCCACCAGCTGCTCTTTCTACCCCTGTACGTAGGCATAGTCTCAGAAATCCAGAGGTAGTGCTAGCTTGTCTGATAGGGTCACTATGAGTTGGAATCTATTCGGTGGCAGTGCATTTGGTTTTTTTGTATACATGTGGATGGGATAATAGACGTCAAATCAGCACTTGTGGAAGACCCAGTGGAGAAGTTCATTACCATCAATTGAAACAAAGACAGGTGTCAAGTGCAAAACAGTCCAATTAAAATGAGGACCTAATGCCGGGGGTTTAAGTGGAGAGGAAATGTTTTGAGAATGATGAGGGCAATGAATGTACAAATACGCTTTACACAATTGATGTGTGTATGGATCGTGATAAGAGTTGTATGAGCCCCTAATAAAATGATTAAAAAAAAGAAAACTCAAGATGAAGCTGAAAATTTAAAACAAGTCCACAGAAGCCAAACTCTGACTATCAGTATCTCCCACCTGAATTTAGAAACCAATGGGTATTGAATACTCAGGAATAGTTTCAATGGATAAACTCTAGAGTGAAGACCAGGTGAGTTGAGGAAGGGATACGAATGAATAGTGCAATGAATGGGTGCTCACATTGCAATGACCGAGGATGGGGCCGTGTTGTGTTCTGTTGGACATAGTCTTGCTATGAATCACAATGGACTCAACATCAACCAACAGCAACATCGCGTAGCTAGAGTCTAGTTAACAAGCTTGCCTACTCCGGGGAAGACTGGGGGTTTGAATGCCTCCAGAGGCACCTCAGAAGAGAAACCCGGTCATCTGCTTCAACAAATCGGCCAATGAAAACACCGGGGGGCAGCCAGCTCTCAGGGGGTCCCCTAAGTTGACCATAACTGTTCTTTGTTTTTGTTTTTATTCTGAATCTGCAACATCAAGCCATTTATCTATTTGAATTCCTTACCAGGTCACATGGAAAGTTGAGGCAGAACTATTCACACTCCCAGCTACATGACGTCATTAAGAAGTCTGTGGTGAGGATAAATGAATCATGCTTAATATCCGATTCTTCCCTTTCCAGCGCTCCCTTCCTGACATTTGCTACTATTTCCCGTCTCTTGTCATATTGCTAGCTACATGTCCATTTTAATAAGAAATTGTGCTGCTGACATAGAGTGATTGCAATTGGTCCTAATAGACAAACCAAGACTAGGAGGAAAAATTGAAGTATCACTTAGTCAAACCTTTGAATTGTTTCAAATGAAGAAACTAAGGCCCAGAATGCTCAGTCATTGGCCCCAGGTGGCTGGGCTTATTTTGACACTACCTTTCTGCCTCAGCACTGCATTCTCCACACACATATACATCCGTGTTCAAAATATTTTAAACCACTGGGTTCTTTCTGTGGATGAAATATTTTGAGGAAAGCAATGTATAAAAGTGATAGATGCAAAGCTGAAGCTGAAGCCCAGAGACCCATTCCCAGGACCCTTTCTGTTCGATCTGTGATGTAGGAGATGATAAGATGATGAGTATATGCAACAGCTCCTATGACAAGAACACTGAACAATCAAAAGAGATGCATCAGTCACAGCGCCAGGTCAGGCCTGTGCACTATGACTGAGCATCACTGCTGCCTTAAGGAGCCCTCCCACACAATGTGGGAGGATATTAGTCACCCAGCAGTTCACCTTCCAGAAAGTTCCAGAAATTGGAATTTATAGCTTTTCCTGTGAAAGTGCTCATGTCTAGTCACTGGTGAACCACACTGTGAACTGCCTTTGGGGGGAAAAATAAAACATATAAATACTTAATACAGAGTTAAAATTAGTTCCAATAATGGTAGCTCAAGAAAATAAACTCAAAGCAGAGTAGAACAATGTTGTCAAAATTTCATACAGTGGGAAGTAAGAAGGATCATTACCTCATCAAGAGAGACAGACATTCAAAAGAAAGAATGAAGGCTGAAAAATATAGATTAGGGAACTCTCAATAGTTCCTGGAAAATATACATGGGTATTTTCATTCCATTTTTTCTATGACCTTTTGAAGGACCCTCATATACATATGGAGCAGATGCTGAAAAGCAATGTGGCAAGTAGAGAGAGGGAACTATCCTCAGAAAAGCAGTTTCAAAAGTAAAAATAAAAACCCCAATGCACATCACCATCACTTGGCAGATGGAAAGAACCAAGAAGCCAAATCAATGTTATTTTAACTCGCATCAAAATGGTACTTTCTTTTCGTTAGAAGGATAAATATAGAAGGGAAACAGATCCAACCGTCTGGAAAATGACAAGTAAATAGGTTGGAAAGTCTAATGTTTGTGCTTGGGCATTTCCTGGTTCCCATCCTGGTGTGTTCATGCCGTAGCTCCCAGATCCTGCGCCAGCGGCACGGCGAAGTTTTCGAGCCAGGCATAAGGTGCAGAAGAACAAATCGAGACTCTCTGAGCCACAGTCAGACATCCAGATGCTATTGGGATGTTGTAAATTCTCTGACTCTGGGTAACCATTGACCTGTCGGAGCCTTACTTTCCTCATCTGTTATGGGCCTTGAAAGATTTGGTTTAATCACTTTATTATTAATTGAAGTAGCTGTGAGCTTTAACTTTACTGCTCTTATTAGTATTCTGAACATTATGAGGATGACATTAGGTGATATAAGGGAACTTGTGGCACTTACTGATAACTATTGGGTTGCTAACTACGAGGTCAGTGGTTCAAGCTCACACATTCCTCCTAGGAAGAAAGATAGGGCTTTTACAATCTTCGAACTGATAATACAGGGCTGCTATGAATTGGAATCAACTCAATGGCAGTGAGTTTGGTTTGCATTGGTTAAATGACACATGACTTTGGGGCTGCGTTATTTGTCCAGAGCCCACACAAGACAAAGGTTCAAGGGATTTTCTTATCTTCCCAGGTTTAGGAGCTATCATACCATGTTCTCGGGGGATGTCACTTGGCCATGCACCTATATACAACAATACATAGTCAGGGTGATAGATGGAGTAAATGAGCTAGCCACTATTAACCAAATTCTGGAAATGTGACATAGCTTGAGATCTAGTCTGTTAAGACTTAAGTTTGCTGAAATCCAAATGTAGAGCCCTCTCTCCCTGCAGTAAAAAGGAAAAATTAAATAAACTTAACCAGTAAGGATGTTCTAATTCAGTTAACTTTGACCAAATAAAACCTTCTGGGCAAGCAAGGCCATTTAGATGGGTAAGCAATAGAGCCTGAGACCATAGGGAGTAACCGGCCAGAGATTATCTCCTGTTTCCTTTGTCCCATGGATTGAAGACCTGCTCAACATTCCCTCGAACTTGCCACATAGCACGTTATAAGGTATAGAATGTGTCTGATCTTCACTGAATCTTTGAAGTAGCTTGGAGGCCACAAACCTCAAACTTGTTTCCTTTTATCATGCATTTGCAGAATGAACTTAGAATTTCTCAAATCAACCTAGTCTCTTTCTTTGGCTGAAAGAGTGATGGGCATCCCCAAACCTCATCTGCTGGAAATAGAAGGTCAAACATATGTTATTCTCAAATTTCATTTTCTCTCACTGGCTTGTTGTGATCATTAATAATGAATAAAATGAATAAAAATTCAGGGATAGAAATGAGATCCCAGACCAAATTTACTGGTGAAAATTTAAAAAATATTTTTCATTAGCATACATTATCTAGTAAAACTCTTACTACGTGCTAACTTATTTAATCCTCAACCATATGAAATAAAATAGTCCTTTCACAAATGAGAATGCTGAGACAGCAGAAGGTTAAGTAATTTCCCTAAAGTAAATTTAAATTTGAACCCAGAAGTCTGACTTCAAAGTTTGCGTTTTCTCAATACACTATTCTGCACCACTGAAAAGGGAACCATGTTTTAAAAATGGTTCTTAATATTGTATAAGCTGAAAACTGAAATCACCACTCTCCAACAATGTACTGGGGGTGGTTGGGGACTAAGGAGCAAAAGGTAGACTAATTTTCCTAATCTCCTCTTGACTGCTGGAATTGTATAAGTTTTTAATCCTCTTCACACTGAGTAGTAATCTTTAACAAATGGTGCCTCCTAAAAATTCTGAGGGATAAACGAAAGTGGGTTGTGTAAGCACAGGCCGTATTTTAATTGCAGGCTCCGGATTAGGAGAGTGGAGAACGCGTCAGGCGGGGGCTGCAGTCGAGTTCCCGGGCTCTCCTCCGAAGAGGCTTTCTTCAGTGTAGGTTTCCAGCTTTGCAGGGGCAGTCTAAATAGAAGCTACAGTGAGGGCCATACAGTTGATCTGGTCATTTAAGGATGATGACTTTCACAGAACTAAGGGGAGATATGCCTGAAGAGACTAAAAATCATGACGACGGTACAGGATGGGGCAACAACTTGTTCTGCTACGCGTAAGGCTTCCAGGACTCGGAGTTGAATGGCAACTAACAGCAATGGTGTGTGTGCCTCAAAGAACGGAATCAGATCTCTGATTTCAATAACATCTATTTGTCTCTTTTGTTAATATTAAACAGAGCTGATCCCCTCTAGCCATGCTTGTCTGAGAGCTTCAAATCATGAAAGCAACACAAGAAAGGCCTCCAGACAACAAATGTCTGAACTAGAGCGTTTAAAGGGCATTGAATTATGACGTCTCCACCTTTGATGACTCAGCTAATTGGGGTCTTTGTAACAAAGCCAAATCCAGAATGAATGCTCATCAGCAGAAAGCCACAGTGGGATCAATGTCATCGATAATAGGGGAATGTGAGTTCTTCGTGTGAGTGAATTCTGATTTCTTTTAGAGAGAATATAAACATATAAGGTATTTGAGTATGCTTTCCTTCGATTAGTCAGCAGAAAATCTACTACATATGTACTACTGGAGAGAGTAGATGTACAATTTAAGACAGCTCCCCAGAATCACATCAAGGAATTCATTTCTCCCTTCTTTAGAACCAATGAAAGCCCAGATAAATATACTTTTAATTAAAATAAAGCTATATAATATCACAGCCAAGTGAAATTTTACTGAATATAATTTTTTTAAAGGTTATAGCAGGCAGTAGCAGTATATTGTCAGGGAACTAATTCAAGTTGGATTCAAAGAGAAAGTACCACACCAGGGCTATCACTGGTGATATCAGACAAATCTTAGCTGAAAGCAGAGAACTCCAGAAAGCTGTCTTCTGCGTATTATTGTGTAGGCAAAGACAATCGGCTGTGTGAGTCAAACACTTATGGATGACATTGTGAAGAATTAGAACTCCACAACACTTAATTGTGCTCCTGAGGATCCTGTATATAAGCCCAGAGGCAGTCATTCAAAGAAAACAAGGGGATAGTGAATATTCTAAAATAAAGAAAGGTGTGCGTCATCATACTTTTTTCAATCTGTATGCTGACCAAATAACTACACGAATGACAACTTGGCATCAAGATCAGAGGAAGGCTCTTTCACAACCTGTGATATGCAAATGCAACCTGTAATATACAAACCTTGCTTGTTGAAAGTGAGGAAGACTTGAAGCATTTACTGATGAAGATTGAATATGACAATCATTAGTATGGGTCATACCTCAACAGAAAAAAAATAAGAATTCTCACAACCGGACCAATAAGCAACACCATGATAAAAAGAAAATATTGAAATTGTCAAGAAAACTGCTTGGATCCACCAGCGATGCCTATTGGAAAACAGTCAAAAAATCAAAGCACCGAACCACAGCAGAGTTTGGGATTCGATTATGTTGGGCATGGTGACAAGGAAGATGCTTTATAAGTATGGGGAAATGGGAGGCGAATCGTCTTGTTAATTGTCACCAAGTAATGACTCATTATAGAGTAGAACTGTTCCATAGGAGTTCTTGACTGTTAGGGTAACAAAAGCAGATTGGCAGGCCTTTGCTTCCACGGAACCCATCGCATGTAAACATTCTGTGCCACTTACAGGAGGCTTTAAAGATAGAGAGTTTGGTGGAAACGAGAATGTTCCAAAAGAGACAAAAGTCTACGGAAGACGTTCTTGTCTGACTTCTCCCCAACTCCCTTAAACTCTTCCAAGGTTAAAGGAGAGGGTATAATAACTAGATAATTCTCCCCAACTCCCTTAAACTCTTCCAAGGTTTAAGGAGGTATAGTAACTAGATAATCATGCCCAGTAATTTCCAAGTTCTCTATTGACTTGAGATACTTACTTGGACCCTTTCATATGAAAAATGATGTTGAGATATTTGGGTCTGCGAAGGTAGAGAGAATGTTAGCTACATCTCAAAACAGCAGCAGTAGCAACGGCAATAAAACAAATAAGTCCTTCATTTCCTGAGTTGCAGCATTTGCTATGGTGGTACAGTTGGTTACATATTAGGCTGCTGACCTCAAGGTCAGAAGTTCAAACTCACTAGTCACTCCATGGGGGAAAGATGAAACTTTCTGCTCCTATCAACATTTACAGCCTCAGAAATCCAGAGAGGCAGTTTTAGCCTGACCCATACTATTGACTTGATTGTAGTGAGGGAAAAGGGAAGGAGGGAGGGAGGGAAGGAAGCATTTGCCCAATTCAGTTGTGTAAATACTCCCATCCTGGCCAATGTCGAGCTACCAAGGAGAGGCCACTACTGAATTCAGAGTTTGTACAAAATGCATATAACTGTTCCTTCCTCAGCTAGTACAAGTTCAAGCTGTGTGCTACTACAGCACACTCCCTGAAGGGGGTTCACACGGCCTTCAGTTTATAGCTGAGCCACAGGCCTGTGCTTTCTGAGTATTCCTTTTACAAGTCCGTGAACCAACAAATAACACAACACACGAGAAACTATTAGATTGGCATCTTTGGCCACTGCTCTACCACAGAGCAGACGAAAGGGATGAGTATACCTCCGGTACTTAATATGAAAATATAGGATGGTTTTAAGCCTTTGTTTCATTTAGCTATACCATAAAAACCCTGTGTCAAATCATCCTCTAAAGCACTTAGGTTCTCAGATCCACTCAATCTGAAAACTAAATCAAAGAGGAAGTAGATAAGATGGTAAAGTATCACCATTACTCCTAATAATAACGACTAGAGTCCAGGTGGGAAAATAGAGTTTCTAGGTGGGGTTAAGTGAACTAGACTTAAGAACCTAGTGGAGTCCCTGGGTGGTGCAAACAGTCCACACACCATGCTGCTAACTGGAATGTTTGTGATTTGAGTTCACACCTTGATAGAAAAGCCCAAGGATCCACTTTGAAAAATCCATGGAACACAGATCTACTCTGACCCACACCAGCTCTCTATGACTCCGAATGGACTCAGCAGCAGTTAGTTTCTGCTCCTACTAGAAAAAAGGTACCAGTCGCATCCCCTTATATTCCCTAGCTTATATTCATCTCACCAATTCAACTTAACTATTAGGAGTAGGCAGCTCCATCACCGGGGAAAATAAGCAAATGTCAACAGGTAAGCTTTGTTATCACCTCTGTTAGGCTCCTCTGCAAGCACCAAGCTGATTGCTTGGTGCTTATGGATGACATTGTGAAGAATATCACAGAATGATTGCTTTGTGAAGAATTGACATTGTGAAAAATGTGAAGAATGATTGCTTTACATTTCCTCCAGAGACTGCTGATGGACAATTCCAAATGTCCTCTCAAAAAGCTTGCAGATTTGTCCTAACAAATTAGACAACCCTAAGACCACCTCGTTCCCAAGTTGGAAGATTTTCTATTTTCTTTCTCACCCTAAATTATGTCCCAGCCAGCAAATCAACTTCTTCTGTGAAAACAAATGAATAAAATGTCAAGCAGATGGATACACTCTGATTCTGATTGTTAAAACTTCCTTAATCGAATTCCCCCGAGAGATATTAAAGTTTCTTTACCTCTCTTGCTTCTTCAAGTTCAAAAGTAATTCTCTCCAGTCTCACATTCCGTTCATGGCAGCTAAAGGTGTTACTAATAATATCTTTAATGTCACCTGTAATAACTGCCCAACTATTCAGAACAAACTAGTGAGGAAATGCCCTCACACTCCTGACCCACATTCTTCAAGTCACCCAGGCTCCATAGAGCACTGGTAAGGCTCCGGGTTTCTTGCCTTGATTTCTCCCTACAGCATGTCCATGCACCTATCAATTTCTGGGTCTCCCCAGGAGCCTTTCCAATAACTACCCCCCCCTCACTTTATTATCCCACACAAAAGCACGAGGTTGAAGGTGGAACATACAGACATGGAATAGTCTCAGCGTCTCTCCTTCTGCACAGTCACAAACTTCAATGTCTGCCCTCTCCCTGTGTTCAGGAAAAAACTAGACAACTGAACTTTTGATAAAATGGTCTTTTTTGTTATGAAGTCAGGGGAAACCCCAAAGCTTCTCTTTCTCTGCTTTCAGAGAGGTGAAGACATGTATGAATCATCCCTTTGCCGAGATGTGCTAATGTCGCCTATGAAGAAGGAAAGAAATTGCCTTCTGGAAATTTCTGACCATTAAATATTTTCGGACACAAAAAAGATCATTGTGAGCTATGCTTTATTGAGAGAACGTTGATAACGATATCCTCAGGGACCACAGCATATAATGAGACCCATTTGGTTTTAGGATGTCGCTGCACAAATAAGAACAGTTCTTTTACTTGCCTAAACCAGTATCATGTCCCCTGATTTCCATAATTATTAGAACCAACTTTGATAATAAATTCTGACTTTCAAAATGCAGCTCCCCAATCCTCATTAGAAGGAGGGGAAATTGGGTTTGAAATATCCATTCCTCCTGGCCCTGTTACGGATGGTTCACTTTTTAAATAAATTCCCTGGCTATAAAAGTAGAGCATGCACACTGACGAACATTTGGACAACCTAGGAAAGCAGACAAGTGGGAGGAGGAAAGGGTCACATTTGCCATCACTATGCAAGAAAAACCACTGCTAACATTTCAATGTTTTCATTTATGATTTCTTCTTAGCGTTTATGCGTATAGTGTTGCCTCCGACTAAAACTAGGTCAATTACCTGCAAATTAAGCTAGTCACTTAATGTAATTCTAAATTGAAATTCTGTATTAGAATGCAATTCTAATAAAAATCCCTATGGGTTTCTTCTAGGACTTGATTAATTCACTTTAATTCTCAGCCTGAAGTTTAAATGGATGAGACTGTGACTTTTTTTAAAGCCAAGAAAAGAATAGTCTGGTAGTATATATTAAAATAAAAAACGCAGGTGACACTTCTTCAAAAATAAATGCAACATTAGCATGCAAAGGAAAATGTTGTCAGTGGGTGTTTGGGGCTAGTTTGTTTTTTCTTTCAAGGTGTCAGGAGAACGTTGAGCTCATCACCTTTCTTGTTGAACAAAGTTAGTCAGTCACAAAAATATTTTCTGAGACCATTATTAAAAAGACAGACCCCTATACAAAGGCATTTGCTCTCAGGTCATTTAATCCTTTAATCCAGTTCCCCAGACTGTGTGGTGGCGTGTCTGTCTGGTGCCTATGATCCATTTAGCACTCCCTTATTTGTGAATCTTAAAAACTGCTTCCTTGAAGGAAGCTTTCTTGAAGCTAGTCAGTTTTTTATTCAAGAGTGAGAGGGACAGGACCATATAGTATGTGCCATATAGCATTGTCCCCTAGTCACCCCAAATTACTACACTCCTCATATGCATGTTCATATTCAATAGATATTGAATATGGAAAACCTAAGAAGAGCTGAGTGTTTGAATGGTGGTGGTGGCAGAGAATATTGACAATATTATGGGCTTGTAAAAGAACAAACAAATCCTTCTTGGAAGAATGGCCAGAGTGCTTCTTAGAGGCTAGAATGGTGAGAATTCCAACTTACATACTCTGGTTGGACATGTGGTCAGGAGAGCCCTGTCCCTGAAGAAAGACATCACGCTTGGTAAAGTAGAGGGCAACAAAAAAGAGGAAGGCCTTCAACAATGTATTGACACAGAGGCTGCAGCAATGGGCTCACGAATAGGAACAATTTGAGAATGGCACAAGACAAAGCAGTGTTTCTCTGTGTTGTTCTTGGGATCGTTATGGGTCAGAAGCAGCTTGATGAAACCTACCAACAACAACAGCAACAACAACGGTGATCAGTGAATTTCAGTGGGGAACATGACCAGAGGATGGGGAGGATATGTGTCTTTCTAGGGTGGAAAACCTGTCCTTGGGGAAAATGCTAACATTACTTATAGAGACTCCCAATGGGAGAATGTTCCCAATGTTATTTTACTAATCATGCATTTTTGACAAAGTTTCCTTTTGGCCCTGCATGACCCTGGCTGTGTGCTATAGAATACCTGGGATTAGAGTTTGTCTTTCTGAGGTGCACAACCGTCTTCATAGACCACATTAGCGTAATGTGATTTGGAAACACCACTAAGGGAACTGAAAGTTACATTAAGCACACCTGCTGCAGATTAAAGGAACTAAAATAGCCCTTTGGACTTAAAGCTGAAGCACCCTTGTGTGAGAAGAAGCAGAGGATTGTTATGCCAGGATCATGAATTTGGAAGTCAGTAGACTTCCGTTCATATCTCTTGCTTTTGAGGTTGCCCAATAATTAGCAGTTTAAGACTACCATAAACGTTCTATTTTAATACTTTCATTACTGAAAAAAAATATTTCTTTGATTTTTATGACATGCCTTAGTCCTGCATAGTTTTGCCTTAGTGTGATTAAATTTTTTGTCTGTCTAATCCTCACTGATTTATTAAACTGTGTTCAGTTACTTAAGTTTTAATCTGTATAGTAAACAGCCCATCTATTTTAGTCCAAAAAGCTTTCTAATGCACGTTTAGTTTCCTTTTCCCAATAAAACTTTGAAATCTCTATCAGTTGTTAGATTGAGGATAATGTTATTTGAAGGGCCAAATGTTTCATGGAAGCTACTTAAAGTATTTCTCAACAAGCTGATAACGCTGCCTCTAAAGTGGATCATGGATCTTGTGGCAGTTACATAATCTCCTGTCAACTTGAAAAAGGTTCTTCAACAACTATTCAAGTAGACATTACAGGTTGCAATACACGAGAATCAAATTTATTACACCAATGGAAATATAAGATGGAGAAACTCAATATTATCCACCAAAAGAAGGCCAGAGGATGATTGCAAAACAGGCCATCAATTATAAATTTGTGAGTTCAAACTGAAGCTAAAGAAAGCTATAACAAGTCCATGAGCCAAACATGACCTTAAGTATTTCCACATGAACTTAGATACTAAATGCATTGAACATTTAGATACTAGACGCTTTGAACACTATGACCAAAGATAACAGAATTGTGTGATAACATCAAGATCATAATACATGAAGAAATCAAAAGATCATTAAAATATAATAAAGAAATAAATTACCAAAATAGATGTAGGAAAAGACTCTGAAACTTGTGCTTGAACTTAGGGCAGCTAAAGGGAATTAATAAAAGAAGTGAAGAAAAGATGCTAAAGGGTGATATGAGAAGACACAATAAAGTATAATGAAATGTGCACAGAAATGGAATCAGAAAATCAAAAAGAAAGAACAGGTTCAGCATTCCTCAATCGGAAAGAACTAAACTTTTTGTTGTTGTTTTGTTAAATCTCAAATTGTTTTAAGGAGACTGTAGATTGATTAATATCAAGGATTGCTGCCTTCAGTATGGAGTACTTACTACTCAAAGTAAAGAAGACCAAATCCTCACAACTATACCATCGTGATAAACAGAGAAAAGATTAAGTTGTCAAGAGTTTCACCTTGTTTGGGTACATAATCAACACTCATGGAAATAACAGTTGAGATCAAACGGCACATGGCATTGGCTAAATCTGCAGCACAAGACCTCTAAAATATTGAAAAGCAAGGAGGTTGCTTTGAGAATGAAGGTTCATCTGATCCAAGCCATGGTGTTTTCAATCACCTCCTATGTATATGAAAGTTAAAAATTGGATAAGGAAGACCAAAAAAATAATGGACATATTTGAATTATGGTGCTGGCAAAGAATATTCAAAGTATCATGGACTGACAAAATAGCAAACAAATGTGTCTTGGAAGAAGTACAGCCAGAATGCTCTTTAGAGGCATTTGCCTCACGTACTTTGGGCATGTCAGAAGAGGCCAGTCCCTAGAAAAGGACACCATAGTTGGTAAAGTAGAGCGGCAGTGCAAAAGAGGAAAGCCCCAATTAGAAGAACTGACACTTCAGCTGTCCCAGTGGACTCAAACAAAAGAAAAATTAGGAGGATGGTGCAGGGTCATGTAGTGTTTTGTTCTGTTGTATGTAGAGTTACTATGAGTTGGAAATGACTGAATGGGACCTAGCAAAATGGGGGAAATATTGAATAATGAAGTAAGCACCAAAAGAAGATAGAAGGATCAGAGAGTCGCTGTGCCAGAAATACTTGGTCCATGTCCCACAATGGTAGGAGATAGCATACAATCCAGAACCAATGGTATTGAAGAAAGATATCTGTGTTCGTCTGGGTACTTTAAAGAAACAAATCCACAGAAACTCATGTAGGAGAGAGTTTTATATAAAGGGTAAATGCGCATCAAAAAAACATCCAAACCCAGTGCTGCCCAAGCCCACAAGTCCAACATTAACGCATTAACCCATATTCCAACACCAATCCACAAAGTCATCCTCCATCTCACAAAGCAGACACAACAATGCCGACTGCAGGAGGAAAGCCGAGTCAGTGAAT
>NW_022103904.1:71485-73050 GCF_000313985.2 Echinops telfairi
CCAGCTTCTGACAAAGACTACTGGTTCCTGAGAACTCCAAAGCACTGGGTGGGGCATATCTTTCCTTGCAAGCCTGGCCTAAATACATTTAAAGCAAATGGGCTTAAAAACTTTCTATTTTCTTTTTTTTTTTTTTTTGGTTTCTACCGCATTTATTACGAATGTAAAAAAAAAACGCTAAAAACAAAACAAAACAGAAAAGGTCATTCTCCTTTCTCCAACAGCTCTGGTTCTCCCCTCTTGCTAATACAGCTCCTGACCCATGTCCTTGGGGCAGTTCAAAACTGCATCCGTTCACTGCCGGTTTCACAGAAAACAACCAGTGCCAAGGATGGGGGCGGGGGTGGGACTGGAAGAGGAAGCCATTCTGGTCCAGGTTCCACCTGGTGAGAGACCCAGTGGAGATTCACAGAATTCCAAGGAAAGAGCTGGTGCCCTCCCAATGATAGAGTTGAACTAAAATGGCCTGGAGACGAGACAGGCCCAGCAGAGGTGTTACTCCGGTGCCACAAGGGCCTGACAGACCCAAAGACCCCACCCTGGGGTGGAAAATGGGAAGGAGCGGGCAGGCAGACTCCTGGGAAGTTTCACAATCTTCCCAGGTTGGGAGGGCCGAGGAATGTCCGAAGGGCACCAGGAGCCTGGCTCAGTTTGGCAGAAAATGTACTCTAGGGTGGGGAATCCACAAAAGTGGCCACAAACACGGAGGAGGGCTACGGGGGCCGCACAGTTTCACAAAGCACAGTGATCGCAGACCATCGCGATTGGCTCATGCTACTGCCGCAGAAATGATGAAATCCCAAAGTCAGGAGAATGGCCTTGCTGGGAGGAACTCGGTGGCAGTCTCTCACCCTTGACACCAGGCCCGGCAGCCTGGGGAGTCCCTCAGAGCAGCTGACAACACTAGGGATGGGGGATGCCACAGAAAAAGCAGCCAGAAGAAGGGAACGGTGGGAAATGGCTCCAGGATTCTCAGGAATGGAGGGCAAGACCGGGTACAGGTGGACAGATGCCCGAGAAACAGCACCAACGAGGTTTCCTGTTCGGCAGTCATTTGGCAAAGGGGGGAGGATCCAGGAGGCAGCTGCAGGGAGCACAAATGGGGCCCCGAGGCCAGATCGCAGGAGTGCATGGGGGTGTACCAGTGATGAAACCCCACGATGGACCCTAACGGGGAGGTGCTGGATGAGGGTGGGTGTCACTGACAGAGGGGTGTCTCGTGGGAGCCTCACAGTAGCTATCGCCAGGCCACAGGGAAGGTATGGCCACAGGTCCCAGAGGGCTCATCCCAACCCGGAGGGAAGGCGCAGTCTCTCAGGGGAGGTCCGTTGACGCCTGGGTGGTAGAGGGCACAGAAGTCTTTGTATCGACAATGGCCCTTTTTGTCGAAGTGTCGGCAGATGAGTTGGTCAGATCTGTCCTCCATCACCTGGGGTCCATCTGTAGGTGGGCAGGTATTCTTGGCAAGAGACCAGCTCTTGAGCCTTCGAGGGTTCCCCTGCTCTCTGTGAAAGCCTCCCCTGGGTGGACCCCCATGGCCCGGCCCCGGGAAAGGAGGCTCAGCA
>NW_022103904.1:74134-75509 GCF_000313985.2 Echinops telfairi
ATGTTTATCAACAAGGTTGGCACAATAAACTAACTCAATATCCATACTACATTGAAGACATTAGTGAAAAAAAGCTTCTAGGAAGTGACAAAATACCAACTGAAATGCTTTAATAAATCTTAGCATCACTGAAAAGACCCACTCATCTATGCTAAGAAATTTGGAAGAGAGCTTGCTGCCTGGTCAACTGACTGGAAGCAACTCATTTTCAAGCCCATTTCAAAGAGTTGATGGAATAGAATAAAGAAATTACTGAACGACAGAGTTGAAATTACACATAAGTACAATTTTTCTGAACATAATTAAAGCATGGTTACAGGAGTAAAGCAGAGAGCTACCACAAATTCAAGCAGGACACCAAAAAGGATGTATAACAAGAGACACATTGCTGATGCCAGATAGATGTTGGCTGAAAGCAAAGACTCTCAGAAAGATGCTTTCTTGTGTTTCATTGACTACACCAGGAATTCAACTGTGCGGACCATCATAAATTAAATATTGTAAAGCATGAGGAATCTAGAGCACTTAATTGTGCTCATGAGGAATCTGTACATAGAACAACAGGCAGTCATTTGAACAGAAAAAAGAGATGCTGTGTGGCTCAAAGTCAGAAGAGGTACGCATCATGGTTGTACGCTCTCAGTATTTTTTCAGTATGTTTGCTGAACAAATAATCTGAGAAACTGAGTTATAGATCAAAGAATGCCAGATCAGAAATGGAGGAAGACTCATTAACGACCTGTAATATGCAAATGACACAACTGTGCTTGCTGAAAGTGAAGAAGACTTGAAGCACATACTGATGATGATCAAAGATTAGATAGCCTTTGTGACAGGCAGATAGGTTACTAAGGGCAGCTAAAGACAGTAGACATTTCTAGAGACAGGCAGCAAATATAGGCTAGCAGGGGGATCCCAAAGGATGTCTTATCAGCAAGAATCATCTAGATATAAATGCTTGTGTTACACTGCTTGTGTTTTAGCAAAGTACTCACCTTCACAGCATATTTCAGTTGTTTGTTTCAGGTCTGTAACCAGAGCAGCAGAGGATACCAGGGCAAGGAAGGGGTGAAGAAGATCTATGAAGAGAATATTGATTTAAGTAACTTCATTTTGACGATAATCTGCACATGCAATGCCTCCACCCTAGGCATGCCAGTTCCAGGAAAACCCCACCCTTGCCTCAACCTAGTTAATATAGTAATTTTCATTTTTTCCTTTCAAAAATAGCCAACCACAAAGGGGTGGGGGGAGGAAAGGGGAAAGAAAAAAAAAGGATATGTGACAGGGAAACAGGGCACTGACCCACCCAAGGGAAGGGTATTGTTTGTGTCTCCACAGGGAAAGAGGGACCAGATTTAAAGCCAGTGCCAGA
>NW_022103904.1:78263-80455 GCF_000313985.2 Echinops telfairi
ACACCAGCCTACCCCAACACGAATGCTGAAGACAAAGCAGGTACATAAGCAAATGTGGTGAAGAAAGCTGATGGTGCCAAGCTGTCAAATTACACTGAATCTAGGGTCCCACATGCTGGAAGATAAACAAGGGGCCATTGAACTGAGAAACAACAAAGCCCACATGGAAGAAGCACACCAGCCTGTAAGATGACACGGCGGCAAAGGGGTCAGGGATCAGGCATCAAAGACAAAACAAAACAAAAAAATCATAACATTGTAAATGAGGGGGAGTGCAGAGTGGGGACCCAGGGCCCATCCAGGGGAAATTGGACATCCCCTAGCAGAAGGGCTGTGGGGAGGAGAGGAGCAAATCAGAGTGCAGTGTAGTAATGATGAAATATGCAATTTTCCTCTAGTTCTTCAATGCTTCCCCCCCTCCCCACTACCATGATTCCAATTCTACCTTACATATCCAGCTTGACTGGAGGATGTGCACTGGCACAGACAGGAACTGGAAATACAGTGAACCCAGGACAGATGAACCCCCCAGGACCAGTGGAAAGAGTGGCGATTGCGGGAGGGTGGAGGGAAGGTAAGGGAGAAAGGGGGAACAGATGACAAGGTCTACATATGGCCTCCTCACCAGATTTTTCTTCATCGTCTGTCTCAAAGCTATACTGAAGAGTATCCACTATTAGTAACCTAGCTGGTATTTGAAATAGTGCCACATTTTCAACATCTTAACAACATACAAACGATCACAGTATGACAATATGACAGGCAGACTGGAGATAAACAACCGCAGTGTCCATGAGTACGAGAATGTTTGGATAAAATATGGCACACCCACACTTGGTATTGTTAGGTGCCACCGCTTCCTGTGTACAGTGGAGTACTGTGTATGTAATGTAATGGAGTACTATACCTCTAATAAATAATGAAGAGATTTCAATAAACTTATAACAAACTGGCCCCCAAAGGATCAAGAAGAGTCGCTAAACTGAGTACTTTGGGACCAAATGAAGTAAACATTTCAGGAAAAACAGAGTGGCAAACTCTCAATCTTCATTTATCAATCTCAGCTCGGGTGACCTAGGCAGTACAGTTAGGCATACACTGCAGAGGGTCTGGGAAACCACCAGTGACAGGTTGGCATGATGGGCACTGAGTCTAAAGCATTCTTGAGCCTCTTGCTCTGAGATTGGTGCTAACAGCACAAGTAGAGGTAGGTGAACACTATCCTCAGTGGTAGAAATGGATCAAGGATATTCTCTCCCAACTGGAAACAAGAGATGACTGTGTCTTCTATGCTGGGATCTCCATCAGTTATCACTGTTCTTTTCCCCAAGATCATACATTCCCTTTGGGGGCCTGATGAGTACATTATCAAAGATTGATGGTTCAGAAAGAGGGCAGGGTTCTGTAGTCTGGGAAGTGGAATGGCTTCAACCTCTCAAATACAATTGACCAATAGGAAACACTGCGGTAGTCTCTTTCCTATAAAGTTCCTTAGAAAAGAAAAAGGGATTCTTGCATTCCAACCAGTGTGAGGTAGGAGGAGGGGAAGGGGTCCTTCTACTAGAGAAATTCCTTCGAAGGTAAGCCTTAGGGAAACTCAAGAATCCATGGAATTGGACAGTACTTATCCAACCTGGAGAATATAATAGAGTCCCTGAATTCATAGGTGTTCCCCTTCTTTCCTTATGTTTACCCTTGATTTCTAACCTTTGGGCTACATTGCATAA
Organism: Echinops telfairi; assembly: GCF_000313985.2. NCBI lineage: Eukaryota > Metazoa > Chordata > Mammalia > Afrosoricida > Tenrecidae > Echinops > Echinops telfairi. The sequence continues at coordinate 79,991 of NW_022103904.1, forward strand.
ACTACTGTAGGTGAGATGTTGAACTGCTAACCACAGAGTTGGTAGTTCAAATCCACCAACCATTTTGTAAGGGAAAGCTGTAGCTGTCCTCATGAATATTTACAGTCTCAGAGACCCTATATAGGATCTCTATGAGTTGGAATCATATAGATGGCAATGGGTTTGGGGGATACGTATATATATATATCCCCCATATTATATATATACATAATTTTTAAAAATCATTTTATTAGGGGCTCATACAACTCTTATCACGATCCATACATACATCAATTGTGTAAAGCACATTTATACATCCATTGCCCTCATCCTTCTCAAAACATTTGCTCTCCACTTAATCCCCCGGCATTAGGTCCTCATTTTTTTCCCCTTCCTACCCACTCCCCCATCCCTCATGAAACCTTGATTATTTATAAATTATTATTTTGTCCTATCTTGCCCTGTCCGACGTCTCCCTTCACCCAC
>NW_022103904.1:81192-85496 GCF_000313985.2 Echinops telfairi
CACAGGCTAGTGTGCTTCTTCCATGTGGGCTTATATACAAAATTTATAGAGAAAGTACGCTATATTTTTCCAGCAACTATTTAAAGTCCCCTCATTTACTATAAAACTGATGGACAAGATAAATGTGAAGGATGTTTTTACTATATTGCTATTAATTCCTATGAGGTGGTTCTTGAGTAGGCTAAAAGCTAAGGTTTCTTTGGATGTAGAAATGTACAACAGACCATGTTGTTCTTTCTCCTTTGGGCACTTGAGCAGTCTTGGGAGGAAATTCTTCAACCACAACTGAAAACTAAATATTTCAATACCTGAGCTTGTAAAATTTTTTTAGTTTGGTGAAGCAATACTGGTGCTCATTCTGAGAGGAAATAAATGGATTTTCAATGCACCTATTTAAAAAATAATTTTTCTAGCCTCATTAAGAAGAGAAATGGAAAAGTCTATTAAAAGGAAAAGAAATTCCCTCTTTATATGAAAGGTTCCTGTAGGAAACACTATAATAAAAAAAGTTCTTAATGAAAGAGAGTTGATTATCCTAATAAATATTCAGGTAGCATGATGTCCCAATTTCTAGATTCATATTTCTCTCATTTACTTGCAATAAAACTGAATGGAAGCATAGATTAAATAAATTGTTTTGAAAGATTTCATAGAAACTTTCTATCACAAAGGTCACAATTCACAAAAAGAACATGTTCAAAATAAGTTTTCTGTACTCAACCTGACAATTTTTCTCGTGTCCCCAATTTTGAAACTAGAGCTTTAAAAGAATTGTGTCTTTAATGGATTACTCTGTCTTCAATCAATTTTGTTCTGCACACTTTTTATTAATAGCCTGGACACAGATAGTAATGGTATACTGTTATTAAGTGATTGTCAGGGGCTGTAAGGAGATGCATCCTGGCTGCCCCATCATAAGAAATGGAAACCATAAGTATATTGGAGGGTAGAGCCAGAGTTGAATAAGGAGCACTGTATCAGATAGGAGTCGTTTCTTTACATTGGGTAGGTGCCTTAGTTGGGTGTACGTTCAGCATATATCTAGAAGACTGTGTGGCTGCCAATATGGCGGTGTAGGTCTAGCATGGTTCTGGGACTGAAGTGAAAGACAGAATTCAGTTCTGGACCCAACTCAGGAACAGAGATGAAAGAAAGCAACTTTATAGAAGGACTGTCAGAAGGATGAAGGTATCAGGGTTTGTCAAACAAGAAGTCATTGAGAAACAGATTGATGGAAGTCATGATATATATTCTAGCTCATCAGAAACTTCTATCACGGTGATCACAACTAACAAGAAGATCATGTCAGGACATGTCATAAACGAAGGACAAGATTGATTCTCATTCCAGAATAAGACTGGCTGGACATGGATCAAAGGAGGAGCTACAGAAGAATAAACTGTGCAGCCGACAAAGGAAGTGAGTCTTCCCATTAGTGCAAGACTCGCGTAACCAGTTGCTTTTGTGTCAACCCCACCACATGGCAACATTCCAATTGCAGAGTAGAATTGTGCTCCATTAGGTTTCCAAGAGCTGTAAACTTTTGGAAGTTCACCAAGTCTTTCTTCCAGAGAGCTTCTGGGCCCGTAGTGGGCTTCCAATAATTTACAACCAGTTCACTGCCTCAATGACCCCTTTAAATCCATTTAAAAAAAAAAAGATATACTGAAAGGTAACTTATTGTTTTGTACAGTTAATACTTAAATAAGAATAAAAGAAGTACACAAAACTAGACTATGTTATGAGTTTTAAAATATGAAAGAAAAAATATTAAGTAATACCTGACAAAATAATAAAATTGTTCATTTAAGATATTTCCACATTGCTTCTTGATTGGCACCCTCACGCGCTACGTTCTACACGTTCATCCAAGTATCACTGACTGTGTGTGATTTATCCTTAACCATCTCTTCACTGTGGAAGTAGGAGTCTTTTAGAGGCAGACCAGTTAGAAAACAATCATTGTGATTGATATATTAGAAATAAGCCACTTCTCTTCTCTGAACGTATTATGTTCATCTTTGAAAAACCCCTTTTCGCTTCTGCTGAACTTACAGCAATTGCTCTGACAGTAATTCAAGCTCTTTGGACACTTTCAGGAATTGCATAGTTCACTCATGCTATCTCATGGGAATTTGGAGTGAGGACAGCACAGCACCCTCTGGTTGTTTGGCGCTTTCTCTCCTGGTGTTATATGTTTCTTTACTGAAGTAACAAATGCAAAGAAATAAAAATGTAATATTTCATCAACATTATGAAGAGTTTTATGAAATGAATAGATAAATCTTATAAGCGTAGTTCTATCTAATTGATGACACCTACAAAGGAATGAACATTACAAGTGATCAGAATATGCTGTTGCACAGGTTTTTTCCTCTTTGCTTGTTATTACTATCTCTTTCATTGCCTCTTTTTATTGTATCTTTTGGTTTCTTTTTGTTTGGTCTCTGTTATTGTTGGTTTGCCTACTTCAATAAGATAGGCACGGGAAGCAAGCAATGGATCTACAGTTCAGGAGGGACTTACAGGGAGAAGGAGGTGGGGGCAGGGAGCCGTGAGCAAACAACGCCACAGACAAGGAACAACTAGGGAAGTAAAATCAACATTTAGGGGAATATAGAGATCCTGGGGGTGTTGGAGCAACAGCAATCTAGATGAGAGGAATTACTAAGAGGCAGAAGAAGGGCAAACCTGATGGTAGGGCAGGAGGAAGGTAAAAGGAAACAGGAAAGATCTAGGAAGCAAAGCTATGGATAGAGGTATAAGCATAGGTGTGTACATATGTAAATACATTAAATAATAAAAATAGAGGCATTAGCCTATGCACATATATTTATATGGCAATACACTAAGGTAGTGGATGGACTTCAGGCCTCTGCTCATGCCCTCCCTCAATGCAACACTTTGTTCTAACAGCCTGGCATTCTGTAATGCTCACCCTTCTGACACAATTGCTGAAGACAAAATGGGGGCATAAGCAAATGTGGTGAAGAAAGAGGATGGTGCCCAGCTATCAAATAATATAGTGCTGGGGTCTTAAAGGCTTAAACAAGCGGCCATCTAGCAGAGATACCACAAGCCCACATGGAAGAAGCACACCAGGCTGTGTGATCATAGGTATTGACAGGATTGGGTAACAGGCATCAGAAGGATCCAAAACAAACAAACAAACAAAAATATATTGTTGATAACAAGGGTGTTGAAGCAGAGACCCAAAACCCATCTGTAGACAATGGGACACCCCCTCACAGAAGGGTCACAAAGAAAAGGAGTAACCAGGGCATAGTATAGCACCGATGAAACACACACTATTCCTCTTGTTCCGTGAGGTTTCCTCACCCCCCACTATCATGACCCCAGTGCTGCCTCTCACTGCAGGCTTGACCAGAGCATGTGCACAGGTTCAGATAAAAGACAGGAGCTCACAACACGTGGAATCCAGGAACAGGAATGGGAGTAGCAGTACCAGGAGAGTAGGAGGAAGGTATGGAAAGGAGGGAGGAAGAGGGAACCGATCACAATGATGGACACATAACCACACCCCCCCCCAGGGGGACAAACAACAGAAATCATGGGGGAAGAGAGACAGCAGTCAGTGTAAGATATGAAAATAATTTATAATTTATCAAGGGGCAGGGGGAAGAGGGAGGGAAAATAGAGGAGCTGATACCAAGGGCTCAAATGAAAGTAAATATTTAGAAAACAATGATGGCAACATATGTACAAAGATACTTTACACAATTAATGTATGAATTGTTATGAGAGCTGTAACAGACCACAATAAAATAATCCCTTCATAAAAATAAAATAATTTTTTAAAGGTATGGAATGTGTTGTGATTTACACGTTGGGCAGCTGTCCAGCTGCTCACCTTAGAAAGAACAGAACAGCAAGGGAATGGAGCGGCGAGGTCCCCAGGGAATGTTGAAGGTGGACTTTGGGGCCAGGGCATGGTGCTCCAACAGACTGGACTGGAAAACACTCCTAAAGGCCAACAAACAGTCCTTGAACTAACTAACAAGCTTTTCTTTCTTGTTGTGCTTTGTTTTGTTTTTTGTCATTGGTTTGTCGTCATTGTTGTTGTTTTGTACATTGTTGCTTGGTTTTGCTCTGTCTTGTTTTTGTGCATGTTATTATCTCCGCAGGTTTGTCTAAATAAGATAGGCTGGACGAACGACCTGGAGGAGAAAAAAACGGGACCGACAGTTCCAGGGGGACACGGGAGAGGTGGAAGTGGGGGGAAAGGTAGTGGTGTTAACAAACCCAGGGACAAGGGAACAACAAGTGATCCAAATTGGTGGTGA
>NW_022103904.1:86399-89222 GCF_000313985.2 Echinops telfairi
GGGTGGGTTGGAAAGGGGAAACCAATTACAAGGATCTACACGTGATGTATGTATGGATTGTGATAAGAGTTGTATGAGCCCCTAATGAAACAATTAAACAAACAAAAGAAAGAACCCTGATTACAAGTTCCATGTTAACAACTGCTTTGCTGAAATCAATGAAAAATTAGGCATAGGTTCTATTGAACCATTGCAAAGCAGCTAATTCCTACCACAGCTCTGGGCAGAATTCAACCTTAAATCTTGTAGGTTGTAGCAAATGCTTGAACATTTTGTGCCACTGAGGGACAAGCAGTTGTTAGTGACAATTTGGAGGGATCACTGGGTGATGAATGGTGGTAGCTGGGGTTCCTGAGGAGTGCGAGGTGGATCTAGGTTGCCTCTGCAGTGCCTTGCACAATAAAGCCCTGTGAGACTACCCAGAGGAACTAAGCCTCCCTATGGTGTCTTCCTTCTTCCTGCATGGCTGCATCACGTGTCTCTTCCTTAGTGACCCCAGATCAAGACTGCTTCTTCCCCTGCTCGGCACGACTGTTACAATAACCAGCCCTCCTTATGCTTTGCTTTCATGTTTTCTGCCTCTTCTGACTTTTAGACTGAGTTCTAATGTTAAGGGTTAGTTCTCACCCCAGTGTCAATTATGTGCTTTCCCTGGAAACTTCTCGACAGAAACGTGTATGTGCTTCTTAGCAACCCTGAGAAAACAGAAGAATCTGCTTGGAAAAAAAATGGTTTTGATTAAATACTTCTGTAGAGTGCAAACATGAATGGCTTAAACACTCTATTATAATAGCAAATGACATTTGCCTTATTTTGAAATGTCATTTCTTCTGAATTGGTACTTATCTTTTACATATTGAGGAAAGTGGTATTTTCTGAAGTCAACCATCCCCCTCACAGTGAGGAAAAGCGAAAGGCAGTCGGAAAGCCAAAATACAGACTGATTAGAGCCTGTCTGAGCCCCCATGCTCTGATTCTGCATGGTCGGACATTGCAGCCCATCGCCAAGGATTGTCAGTTTTCCTGAATCATGAAGTGGAAAAGTCTATCTAGCCACTTCCTGAATGTGCAGCCTCTTCATGGGGGTTCTCCTTAGGTTGCTTGAGATCCAGAATTAACTTGAAAATTTGCAATCTACACTCGGCAAGAAGAAGGTTCCGGAGGACTCTTTCAGACATCTCATGCTTTGAAGAAACGGCATCTGTGGATGCTGCCTGGAGGAGTTGTCAGCCTGGCCCCCCACAGCTACAATGGCTGGGAGAGGCGCAAAAGTACATGTATCAAGTCACAGCAAGATGTTTCAAGACCATGCATTTTGGATGAAAGTAACAATATTAGAAATAGCTGAACTAGAATATGGTTTGATGTTGTTGACTGGGATTAACTTTAATTTTAAGTAAAATATTTGCATAACCCTATGTCCACACACTTACTCTTCATTAATATCATGATACACAAAATAAGGTCTTTCTTGGGTGGTGCAAAAAGTTAAAACACTAGACTGTTTGGAGTTTTACTCCACCCACAGGTGCCTTGGAAGAAAGGCCACTGGAATAGATGAACCGTTGAAAACTACAGAATGCGGTTCTATTCTGACACACATCCTGCTGCCATGAGTCAGAGGTGACTTGAGAGTGTTTGGTTCAGTAGTACACTGAGAGGGGGTTCAAAAGAGGCAACATTAAAGGTCTTGGTCCCAGGGAGATTGCAATCCCTTTGTAGGTATGAGTTTGGGATATAGTACGGGCTGATGTTAGGAAATATGGACAGAAAAACAGCAAGAGGACTGAAGTGTGGAGTTCTCTATTGAAATGTATGCTGTTGAGAGGCCCAGGGACGTCGGGTGCAGGCTGCTTACCAGATCCCCGGGAATCCCCAGACTACTGACGTGGTAAGCAGTAGGGCAGAGATGCTCAACATCAAAGGAAATAACAATAAAAGACACAGGCTCTCAGCTACAAGGATGAGGTGTGCCATGCTTCTCAGAGACCAGAATTCTCACTTGGAAAAGAAGTGACAGAGAGGTGGCCTCCATTAGGGAAGACTCAGCAAGGCCAATGGCGACCCACCAATATGACATCGTAGAGATTCTTTTCAGGCAGCAGGTCTCAACATTTGCCTCCTGAAATGTCATTGTGATGGGTAGTGTTCATCTGTACAAAACTAATGTATGAGTGTAACCAGACTTAACAAAAGTTAAGTCACCCTCCTGCTCAAATAATTTGTTAGGATAATTTTCAATAATATTTTATAATCATAAAATCAATGGAATTAGACATGTAAAGACCTCCCCCAGTGTCATTTCAAAGAAATAATAAATATGACCAAGAGAAATTTTAGAGCTTTTGAATTAAAACAATGCATCTGTTTGCTGTCTCTGAGAGTAGACTAAGATAAGATAAATGGAGGATTGTTGCAATTCCATTTGTGTTAGTGTTCAGGTTGCCTGTCTCTCATAAAAGTACTCAGGATATTATTGTTTAGAGATCCCTGGGTAGCACAAACAGTTGATACTTGACTTTGTCGTTCTTAAGTGTGATCAAGACATTTCCAAATCATAGTGCTCCTGTGCACAACAGAGGAAACCCTGTCTGCCCTCACATTGTTGCATGCTTGAGGCTGTTGATGCAGCCGCTAGGCCAATTCATCTCTTTGAGGGTCTTACTCGTTTTCACTCACCCTCTACTATACCAAGCATGGTGTCCTTCTCCAGATTCTTCCTGATAAAGTATCTTAAGTACGTAGGATGACATCTCTGCATCCTCACTTCTAGGGAGCACTCTGACTATATTTCTTCCAAGGCTTCCAGAAGTCCACCATATA
>NW_022103904.1:89322-90854 GCF_000313985.2 Echinops telfairi
TGTAATATAAGATGTAAGAGCCCCCAATAAAATTATTTTTTAAATAAATAAAGTGGTATAAAAGTAATAAGAGAGAGAGAAATGTAATTCATAATGAAGGCTGTAGTCTGATTTTCATTGGTATGTGCTTCAAATCCTCTTGGCTTTTAAGCAAATTTGGGTCATGTGCATATCACAGGTTATAAATTAGTTTTCTTCCAACCCCAATGCCAAGTTCTTCTTCATATAGTTCAGCTCCTTCCATTATTTTCTTAGTGTACAGATTGAAAAATATGGTGATAGGATATACACTTAACACATATCTTTTCCGATTTTAAACCACATAGTGTCTCGTTGTTCCATTCAAAATCCTACCTCTTAGTCTACGTGGAGGTTCCACATGAGCACAACTAAGTGGAGAATTAAGCACTAATGATAAACTAGTCTTTAATTAGTGCTATAATCTCACATTATGTAGGTTCAAATTTTGGTTTTACTTTCTTATTTAACATCAAGCAAGCTCTACCTAATACCTTATTATGTCTCAATTTCCTGTAAGCATCTCAGCGCTGGCAGGGGTCTCCACATGGCTGCTCCAGCACGCAGGGCTGCATCAGGGTAGGTCTATGTGGCTTCTCCGCAGGGATATGTTGCAGTGAGCCTTGCCAGCTAAAGCAGGGAACTGGCTAAGGCAGCTGCACACTGGTCCGACCATCACAAAGCAAGAGATCTGAGACCTCAAAGGTGAGACTCACTGAGCCATTTATCTCCCTGCCCTTCAAATAACCCCACATGTGTTTATCGGCAAGGTTGGCACAATAAACTAACTCATAGCTCTTCCTTAGTCTTCCTTATTCGTTGTCCAATTTCCGCATGCGTATAAGACAATTGAAAATATAATGGCCTTGATCAGTTCTCAATGTGATATCTTTATTTTTAAACACTTTAAAGAGGTCTTCTATAGGAAACTTTACTTCATTTAGAATGTGTATACAACAGAGCCTTCAATACAAAATTCTCAACATATTAAATTTAGAAACAGCCTAATGGAAAATACATATTACAGTATTCCCACTAGTGAATGTTCATATTTATTGTCTTTTGTAGCAATTTTGCCCAACACAATAAGTCATTTGTTTTTGTTTTGTTTGTTTGTTTGTTTGTCTGTTTGTTTGACTGTTGCTTCCATGGGCATTGACTGTAGATCCAAATAAGATGAAACCCTTCATGACTTCAATCTTTTCTCAGTTTATCATAATGTTGTCTATTGGTATAATTGTGAGGATTTTTGTTTTCTTTATGTTGAAATGAAATTCATAGGAACCAATAGAGAGGTCTGCAGGGCCGGCCCCAATCTCAACTATGTGGAACCTCCCTCCCCCGCCAGAAGAATGCACTTCATAGGACAGAACTGGGGCTACAGCTTGGGGAGAGGGGCACATCGGATTAGAGCACACGGGAGAAACACAAAGGGATGGCAAGGGAGGAGAAGACACCATGGCCCACCAAACCCTGAGGATAATGTTAGTGCTCAGAGCAGACAACGCAGGGAG
>NW_022103904.1:92691-94700 GCF_000313985.2 Echinops telfairi
AATGTCATGATAGTAGGTGGAGGGGGACATCATAGTTTGTGAAGTAAAAGGCGAAGGAGAGTGAAGGCGACCCTCAATGGGTTGGATTGGTGACAACGGGCACAGTGAAGAACCCGGACATGCTGGTGATGGTGAGGATGGCATAGGACCAGTCAGCACTTCATTCTGTTGTACTCAAAAGTGATTATCTACCTATCTTTCTTGTATCAACTTCACAGGCTTACTAAGAATATTAAATGATAGAACCACAAAGTCTTTATAACAAAGCCTATAATGAGGATTAGCTGTTGGTTGTTATTACCTAGTTGAGGAGAGAATCATTGCAACCCAATGTCCTCTAGATTAATAAAGGATCAGCATTGATCTTTCTCACCTAAACTGACTTATGGTTGAGCTGGAAACCAAAGAAGGCAGCTACTTTGAATTAATTCAAGGTGGCAGTTCCGGCTCTTCCTGCCAACCAGCATCTCAGTGGGCTCCTCCTCTAGCAGTGGCTAACTACTAAGCCTTTCGCTGAATCTTAAAACCATTGTATGTAAATCGGAACAATCCATGTTATTCTTCTTATCTTCCTGGTAAGAGTTTACTAGTTCTTCATTAACATCTCAATGGTTTCTCTATTCCTCAGCTAAAAGCAGACCACCCACCCCCTCCCACTCTAGACTGCACGAGTCTGTTCATTTATCACTCCTGCAAGATGTGCCATGTGCCACTGTGACTGTTTTTTATCATGTGCTGTCTTTAATCTCCTTGAGGGCAGGTTCATCCCATTCCACTCATCCCTCCTGTCACAGGAAACTCCCACCGGTGGCACAAACTTTGTGTCCAATAAGAATAGTAAGAGGAACTAAAACATTCCAAAATATTACATTCCCAGCTTCTTTTAAGTGCCCTCCACTTATTTATAAAGTCTTTGAGGCCAAGGATGGTGTTCTAGTTATTGCTGTAGTCCCAAGGTAACTGTGTGCATCATTGATGTTGTGAACTGCCACACAGTGGGCTCTGACTCATGCTGACCCATGTGCAGTGGGACTGAACTGCTGTGATGCATAGAATTTTCATCTGCTGATTTTCAGAGGTAGATTGCCAGCTCTTTATTCCTTGTTCATCTTAGTCTGAAAGTTCCATTGAAACATGTTCAGGATCACAGCACCACGCAAGCATCCACTGAGAGATGGGCAGTGATTATGCATGAGTTGCACTGGTGGGGAATCAAACCCAAGTCCTCCACTGATGATGAGATTCCTACTGCACACTGCTATCCACAGCCAAGTACATAGAAGGTGGTCAATAATAATTTTTGGAATATTTATTTCATATTTATTTGTGTATAAGCTGAGTTTCTCAGCACATTTTTTTATGTTGAAAAAGCCTCCACCCCCCACCCACCACCACCATCCACCCTGGCTTATACTCAAGTGAGGGTCATGATAGTAGGTGGAGAACTTACCTCTTCAGTGCAGTACGGGTGTTCTCCGGTCTCTTCTGCTCATCTGTGGGCTCCTGTAGCCTTTGTGGGTGGTCTGAAGACTGCTGATATCACCGCTCTTCTTTTCTCCTGTACACCCGTAGCCTCTGTGTTGTCCATGCCTTCCTGGGCAAGAACTTGCTGGCTTCTCTGTGCTGGTACCTGGGGCGCATCACATCCTTGTCAGATGAATGTCGGATGTGGCTGCTCTTCTTCTCCAGCTCTTCTCCAGGGCCGTGACCAATGACATAGCATTTACAGTCTTACCAGAGCTTTGTAATGCCCCCTTGCTCCACCCAAGCATTGCTGAATACAATAACCATATATCTCTGGTCTTGGATATATACAGTACATTTACTTACAGTACATAGTCTGCTATATTTTATTTTTTATTTTCTGATTAACCCCTATCTGGACCCAGCGTTGACTATGCTTGCATAGAGCAGCCTGTTAGGGTTCATAATATACATGCTGCGTTGTGTACACACTGTGTTACTGCATGTGTTGTGTTATCACTTCCCATACATATGCGGTAATGCTA
>NW_022103904.1:95914-103318 GCF_000313985.2 Echinops telfairi
TACCTGTTGGCCAAATATCTTGATGGCAGGTTCCCACTTCTTTGCATTTAAACAGGAGAGACCTGCTAATCCTAACAAACATTGCTGGGTGGTAACAAAGCAAGTTAAGAAGTATTTCAAGCATCCTACCTACTATGTGTCTCTACTGCTAAGATTTCAACTCCTCCCCTCTCCCTGCTATTCCTAAACTTGAAATTGTGTAAACCTCCTTTAGGGGAGAGATCATTACTCTTGCTTTGGGGGAACAAGGAAAGGCAACTAAGAAACATGTCAAGGACAAGACTTCCTTACTCAAGTCCAAGTGGTGGAAAGTTAGATAGAGAAAACCTGCTGGGCAGGATATTGCTGGGAAAGCATCTTTGGATTTATTCATTAATTTTCCTTATCTCTCTAGGGTCATGACTCTAGGAGGCTCCTGCAGTGCCCATTGCCACAGCAATCAAAAGAGGCAAATGAGTACATTCCATGCAAATCAAAGAATGCACAGACTCTTTAAGAAAAGTTCGGAAACCCATATGTGTATTCGCATCGAGGAATCAACAAGGTAAATGTGTAGAAGGTAGGAAGAGTCTGTATCCTTGAAGAAAAACAGAAGAGGGTGGAGGAGGTAGAAACATTTTTAAAAATGTGCACAAGGTGCCTCATTTTCACATAGGTGATTGAATATAATCTTCCAAATGACACAGAGTGGAAATTATTCCAGAATTACAGGTGTGGACCAGGAGGGAGGTCAGAGGGCTGAGACTCCCCAAGTCCACACAACTAAGTGTTATAAGTAAGACTCGAGACATGACATGGGGCATTCTCCCGCTGTCAAAACCATTCCTAACTGCACCATGTCTTCGCTCTCCAGTACTGCTGTCACAGAATACCACAAGTTGATGGCTTTCCAGAACAGTCATTCTCTCACTGTACATGAGGCAAAGTTCAGGATTTGGTTCTTTGAGTAGGCCCTTCTTTGTCTATTTCAGCTGCTAGTAACCAGCAATCATCATAATCCCTGGGCCTGTAGATTCATCTGTCTGTGTCATCAACAGCATGTGTCTTCCCTCTGCCTCCAAGTGTGCCTCTCTTTGTCTTTGATGCTCCGTATCTATAGCTTAGACAGATGAGCTTTAGTCCATATCCTACTCTGATATGACCCCATTAATATGATAAAGAAGAGCCTATTCCCACCTGTGATTATACCCACAGGTATAAGAATTAATATAGCAATATATTTTAAGGGGACACAATTCAATCCATAGCAACAGAAACATTATGTATCACAACATTACAACCCATGTGTCACAAAAGCTCTGGAAAGCCGAGCAAGGCTCTGTGGCAAGAGTATGCTGCGTGGGGTGCAGGGTACCCCTGGCCACAATGAAGTGATGAGAACTTAAGAGAGATGTTTCCCAGGTTCTTGGAGGCCAGGAATAAAGATGGTTTAGCCCTTGAAGTAGAAAGACGCTGCACAGAGTAAAGGGGTAGACTTCTCCCTCTGGTGTTCACGTGCTAAGTAACAGATGGTGTCATTTATTTCTTTACTTACTGTGGCAAAAAAGATGGTCCCCGTAGACCACACTGTGACTATTTTGTCAGAGAATGAGGACTCTCCAATTCTTTGTCCACCATGACCCCATTTCTTTCTATCATAAAAATAAATACAGATGCTTAACCAACAGATTTGGTGGCTTCCTATTGATTTCTCAGAATCACACCATGTGCCAGTAGGAAGCAGCTCTTCCCATTTTAACCAGGGCTGGAGGACACGCACAGGGACCATCCACAGTGTTGGCGTCGCATACGTCATCACAGAGTGAGTGCTCTGTCCTCTGAACTAGCTCACTGTTGTTGTTTATGTTTACACGTGTTTCAAACTGACCTATCTCACAAAGTTATTACAGGGAAATGAAAGCAATGGCTAATGGAACTCCTCTGCAAAATCAATAACAAAATATATAACAGTTTTCAGGGATGTCTTGGAGCCAGGCACTAAACTAGCCTGCTTACAGTACTTGTTGTCTCGTCCAATACTTAAGACAACTGTGAGTATTCCCTTCCGTCACATGAGTTCTAGAGAGACCAGCTAGTTGCTCAAGGCCACAGCATTCCAGGATGTGGAGCCAAGACTCAAGTTTAGGTCTCCTTAGTCCAGTAGTTGTTACAGTTCCTCATGTTGTGGTGACCTTCCAACCATAAAATTATTTTTGTTGCTACTTCATAACTGTAATTATGCTACTGTTATGAATCAGGCGACCCCTGTGAGAAAGTCATTTGACCCCCAAAGGAGTCCTGACCCACAGGTTGAGAACCACTTCCCTAGTCCTTAGTCTGTCCACTTACACAGCATAAAAGCTTTACAGCCCAAACGCTTAAGTTCAAGCTCACTGGCTTTGTGATTTGGGGCAAGTTTCTTAACATTTCTGTGTTTCGGTATCTTCAGCCCCAAAATGGGGAATAGCAATAGAAATAGTACAGAAATTTCAGAGTTATGAGAATTAAATGAGTGACGACAATCAAAGTGCTTATACTTGTGTCTCCTATCCTGTATATATTGATGCCTAAAGGCACCACACTGAACTCAAAGAAGGTGACAGGATATTTTACGTTTTTCAGGGAAACATGGTAATATATGACACCTGTCAGATAATGTGGGAACAAAAAGTTCGACGTAGCTCACAGTCCCAGCTTTAGATCACACTGCATTCCTTCTGATGAGTTTATAAGCTGAGTTTTCAGTTATTATTGTGACAAAAGGCAAGGGCCGCTTAAAAATCAATGTGAAACAGAAAGTAAAGGAGGAGTGTGGCACCCCATCCGACTCCAAGTTTTGAGAAGTTGTTCAAGGCCCAACATGGGTATGTGCCCCAGGTGTATGTCAACTGTGGTTTAGAATGAAATAAAAGGCTATATATTTTCTTTCCATTTATATGTATTGCTTTTTCGAGTGGCGCCTAAGTTTTTAGGACATACATAAATATGTTGTTGATCTCAATGTAATAAATGGTATTCTTCTTAGCCTAGGATGCCATGTAAAAAGTATGAAGGCCCTATGGACACGATGAAGAGAGAGTTTGACAGCTTCTGGTTGGGGTCAACTTCTGGTACAGTCAGTCATAGCACAAGAAGCCCTTACGACCCTGCAGGCTAAGCATTGAGCTGCTAACTGCAAGGTCAGCTGTGCAAACGCACCAGCTGCTCTGCCAAAGAGACAGTCGGCGCTCATAAAGATTGCATTTTGGAACCATTACGGAGCAGGTCTACCCTGTCATATAGGGTCACTGTGAGTTGGAATCAACTCAGTGAGCGTTGGGGAGTCAAAATGCATCTATTAGCTATGACCCTGAATCCCCATTTTATACGCACACTGAGGGCACGGGTCGTGGGCATGGTGCTGTTAGGTGCCACAGAGTTGATCATGACTCCTAGTGACCTCACGTCACTACGTGCAACAGAACAAAACATTGTTTGTGCAGTCCTGTCCCATGGTTGTTATGTTTGAGTCTCCCGTCCCAACCACTGTGTCAAATCATTTTGGGGAAGGTCTTCCTCTTTTTCTCTGACTCTCCACTTTACCAAGTGTGATGCTATTTTCCAGGGACCAGTCTCTTCTGATAACATGCCCAATAAGCTCTTCCAATCACATATAATTATGTGTCTTCAAACTAACTTACTCTTATTTATCAAAATGAACAGATTGGGAGAAATACAAGCTCACACTTTTGGAGGTTAAAGCTAGAGTGTGCCTTGCCTAGTGCACCCAGCTCTTCTCGTGTGGTGGGTGAATTGTCAGAGGAAGACTGTTTCTCAGAATCAGGCTGATTATGTTGTTAGAATGACCTCAAAATATGCTGTCACAAGCAAGATTCTTCATTTCAAATAAAAAGAGAACTTGTAGACTACAACAAAAAATTTATCAGTATCTGACAAGGAAAATATATCTAAAACATAAGCAAAATTTTAACACCTCAACAACAAAAAGATAAACTATCTGCTTAAAAAATGTCCAGAAGGCATGAATGGACATTTTACCAAATAAATTATTCTGGTGGACAACAATCACATGGAGAAATTCTCATAATCATTTGACTATTGGTGGGATGCAAATCAAAACAATGTGAGATCATCTCACCCCAGCAACAACATAGAAGTTCAAAAAATAAATAACAATAAGTGTTGGGAAGAGTGTGGAGAAGTTGGGATTCTTTTACACTACTGTGGAAAATTAAAAGTTAAAAATAGAAATACCACCTGATCCAGAAACTGCAATACTAGGTATATTTATTTGAGGAATAAGAGCCAAGGCATACACAGATCCTATGGTCATCATATATTCATTTCAGAATAGCAAAATGTTCATGTTCACTGTACAATAACAAATTATGGAAAATACCTAATTTCTCATCAATGGACAAAGGAACAATGGCTCATAGAATAAAATACAATGTAACATTAAATTATAATGAATAATTTATAAACACCTCATATGATGACTAACCTGGAGGATATTACCCTGAATGTGTGGGTTTAATCACTTCTGCAATTGTGTGAGCCATTTTCTTGATATAAAATTCATGTATCAGTGGTTTTGTTTTTCTAAAGAATCCAGCCTACACACTGTACTTCTTCCAAGATATATTTGCTCATGCTTATGGCAATCCACTATTTCTTAAATGTTCTTTGCCAACATCACAACTCAAAGGTATCAATTCTTCAGTCTTTTTCTCCAACTTTGACATACATATGAGGTGATTGAAAATAGCATGGCTTGGGTCTGGCACATTTTATCTTTAAAAATGAAATCTCTGCTTTTTAATATTTTTAAAGATATCTTTTGACAAGACCACAGAAGAGGGGATCAAAAATAGCCAAGTACAAATTGAAATACCTATGGACATACCTGATGTAAAAACAAAAGATCGAGATAAGGAAAAAAACAGAACACTATTACAAGAAACCAAGAGTGACCTCATCAAATGGAAGAATATCCCATGCTTATGAATTTGAACACTCAATATAGATGTCAGTTCTGCCCAAGGGACTTTATAAGTTTAATGAATCCTAATACAAATATCATCATCTTTCTTCAAAGAATTGGAAAAACTGATTATCAACTTCAAATGGAAAGGGAATTAACCCAGAATTAGCAGAGACCTCCCCAAGAAGAAGGACACAGTAGGAGGGCTTGCTTTATCTGACTTTAGCACTTATTATACAGCCACAGTGGTCAAAACCACATGGTATTAGTATAATGATAGATACTCAGAACAATGGAAAAGAACTGAAAACCCAGAAATAAAATCATCAGCATACAGATAACTGAGTTTTGATAAGGGCACAAAAATATCAAATGGGAAGCAGATGCCCTCTTCAACAAGTGGTGCTAAAGAAAAAATGGATATCTACATTCAGAAAAATGAAGCAAGCCCCTTATCTCACTCCATGCACAAGAATAAACTCAAGGTAGACCACAGACCTCGAGATAAAACCCCAAACTATTAGGGCCAGCAATGAGGGAATTGGGACAAGCCTGAGAACTTTGGTGCAGGGAATACATAGCTATCAGAAATAGGGAAGGTCACAAATTCAGATGAGTCACAAATTGACAAGGGGGATATACTGAAGATAAAAAACCTTTGTACATTGAAAGAATTCACCAAGAGAGTAATAAGAGAGACCACGGGCTGGGAAAACATCTTTAGCAATGACACATCAGAAAAAGGCCTTATTACTAAAATCTACAATACTCTGCTAGTTTCTGAAAAGAAAAAAAAAACTAATTGCCCACTGAGAAGGTGGGCAAAAGACCTGAACAGCAGTTTCACAAGGGCAGAAATCCGAATGGCCAATAAACATATCAGAAAATGTTCCCAATCATTAGCCACAAGAGAAATGCAAATTGAAACAACTTTGAGATACCACCTAACACCCTCAAAGATAGCCCGATTCAAAAAATCAGAAGGTGACAAGTGTTGGTGGGGATGTGGTGAGCTAGGAACTCTCATCCACTGCTGGTGGACCTGTTGATATGTATAACCACTATGGAAATCAATTTGGTGATATCTAAAACAGATGGAAATTGAGCTACTATACAACCCAGAAATCCCGCTACTGGGCATATACCCAGAAGAGGCAAGAAACAAACCACGGCCAGATATCTATACTCCAGTGTTCATCGCGGCACAGTTCACAATTACAAGAAGTTGAAAACAACTCAAATTTCCATCAACAGATGAATGAATCAAAAAACTGTGGTACATACAGACAATGGAGTACTACTCATCCCTAAAAAGTAGTGATGAACGCATGAAGCACATCACCACATGGGACGAACTGGAGGAAATTATGCTAAGCAAAGTAAGCCAAGTACAAAAGGACAAGTACAGCATGAGTCCGCTGAGGTAAGTTTAAAAATGCAAATGAGGCATAGGGAAAAAGCTACCATATGCATACATTCCTGGGGTGAGGTCTAGGTAGTATGGCAGGGGCCAGACCAAATCCAGGAATAAATATGGTAGCCAACTAAAAAGGGGGATAAGGGAAGACATGGGTAGTGGGGGAACAGGATACTAACCCACACAAGGGGAGGGTATTATTTATATCTCCACAGGGAAAGAGGGACCAGATTTCAACCCTGTGCTCCAAGACGTGAATGCAAGGTACTGGCATGAAGCAGGGAACCAATAGAGAGGTCTGAGGTGTTGGCCCCAATTCAGACTACGTGGACAGTGCCCCCCACCCCCATTCCCCCAGAAGAATTCACTTCAGAGGACAGCACGAGCTACAGCTCAAGGAAAGAGACATGTCTGATCAGAGCACATAGGAGCAAAGGAAGAGGGAAGGAGAGAGAGTGGAGCACATCCTGGCCCACCAAACCCTAAGGATGATATTCCTGCTCAGAGCAGCCAATGCACAGAAAGGACCATAGGACCGGCCACACCACAAGACATGATGTCCCTCACTGACCATAGTGCTACAAGGGCAACACTGGAGACACATTATGGGAATTCTGCCCAATCTGACCCCACCACACAAAGGAGAAACACTAAGGGGGTGCAATAGAACAGCAAGGGGAGCAGAGCAATGAAGTCCCTAGGGAATAGCAAAATAGACTGTGGGGCCAGGGCATGGCAACCCATCAGACTCAACTGGAAAATAATACTAAAGGTAAACAAATAGACCTTGAACTATTTATAGGCTTTTCTTTTGTCATTGTTTTTGTTGTTGTTGTTGTTGTTGTTTTACTTTGTTTTGTTTTTTTGTTGCTTTGTTTTGCTCTGTCTTGTTTTTGTGCATATTATTATCTCTGCATGTCTATCTATATAAGATAGGCAGGATACACAATCAAGGAGAAAACAACAGGACCAACAGTCCCGAGGAGGTGGGGGAAAGGAAATGAGTGTTAACAAATCCAGGGAC
>NW_022103904.1:103858-128260 GCF_000313985.2 Echinops telfairi
AGAAGCAACAAAACCCACATGGAAGAAGCACACCAGCCTGCGTGATCATGAGGTGTCAATAGGATCTGGTATAAAGCATCAAAAGACCCAGAGCAAAAACTCATATCAATGTGAATGAGGGGGAATACAAAGTAGAGGCCCAAAGTCCATCTGTAGGCAATTGGACATCCCGTTACAGAAGGGTCACAGGGAGGAGATGAGCCAGTTAGGGTGCAGTATAGCACCAGTGAAACATACAACTTTCCTTTCATTCTTTAATGCTTCCTTCCCCTAACTATCATGACCCCAATTCTACCTTACAAATCTGGCTAGACCAGAGCATGTACATGGAAACACAGAGAATCCAGGACAGATAGACCCCTCAGGACCAAGATTAACAGTAGCCATGCCAGGAGGTAAAGGGTCAGGTGTGGGGGAGAAAAGGGAAACTGATGGCAATGATCTACCTATAACCCTCTCCCAGAAAGAGAAAAATGGGTGAAGGGAGACATTGGTCCGTGTAAGACATGTAAATATAATAATAATTTATAAATTACCAAAGGTTCATGAGGGAGGGAGAGGGAAAAATGAGAATCTGATACCAAGGGCTCAAGTAGAAAGAAAATGTTTTTTAAAATTATGATGGCAACAAATGTACAAATGTGCTTTATAAAATAGATGGATGGATGGATTGTGATTAAAGGTGTAAGAGACCCAAATAAAATGATTTTTAAAAAGAGAGATCTTTTGCAGCAGAATTGCCAATTTAATATCCTATTTGATTTCCTGACAGCTGATTCCATGGGCATTTATTGCCAAACCAAGTAAAATGAATTAGTTCTTTGACAATCTCAATATTTTTCCATCTATCACATTATTGCTGATTGAGCCAATTGTGATGTTATTGTTTTATGTTGAGATAAAATCCATGTTGAAGGCCATAGTTGTGGATGTTCATTAATACAGACTTAGTCCTTTCTCTTTCAGCAAGCAAAGCTGTGTCATCTGCCTATCCCATGCTCTTCATGAGTCTACTGCCAATCCTGATTCTGCATGATTCTTCGTACAGTCCAGCTTCTCAAATTATTCTCTCAGCAGACAGTTTGAATAAGTCTGATGAAAGGATACAACCCTGAGTTAGACCTTTTCTGATTTTCAACCACTCATTCTATCCTTGTTCTCTTCAGAAAAGTAGATCACACAGGGCTATAGAAGGCAGCTAAGGATTTTTCAAAGCATCCTAAGTGAAATGAAAAGCTGTTGAGGAGCATGAACAGAAGAGAGAAAACAAGAGAGCTACAGAAGCAACAAAGCCCACATGGAAGAAGCACACCAGCCTATGCAACCACGAGGTGTCGAAGGGATCAGGTGTAAGGCATCATCAGAACAAAAAATCTTACCATAGTGAATGATGGGGGGAGTGCGGAGTGGAGATCCAAAGCCCATTAGTAGGCCACTGGAGATCCCCTTGCAGAGGGGTCTCGGGGAGGAGATGAGCCAGTCAGGGTGCGATGTAACAATGATGAGAAATACAATCTTCCTCTAGTTCCTAAAGGTTTCCTCCCCGCTCCCACTACCATGACTCAAATTCTATCTTGCAAGACTGGCTAGACCAGAGGAGGTACACTGGTACAGATAGGAACTGAAAATACAGGGAATTCAGGACGGATGAGCCCTATAGGACCAGTGGTGTGAGTGGCAAAACAGGGAGGGTAAAGGGAGAATGGGTAGGAAAGAGGGAACCGATTACATGGAACTGTGTGTGACCTCCTCCCTGGGGGACAGACAACCGAAAAGTGGATGAAGGGAGACGTCGGACAGGGCAAGATATGGCAAAATACCCATTTATAAACTATCAAGGGCTCATGCGGGAGGGGGGAGCGGGGAGGGAGGGGAAAAATGAGGACCTAATGTCAGGGGTTTAAATGGAGAGAAAATGTTTTGAGAAACGATGTACAAATGCGCTTTACACAATTGATGTGTGTATGGATTGGGATAACAGTTGTATAAGCCCCTAATAAAATGTCAAAAAAGAAAAAACAAACAAGAGAGCTAATCTTAAAAAAAAATGGCTACAGGTAGATTATGAGACTGTAAACCAAACACTTAAGATACACACAATTGTTACATATGGCACGAACAAATAATAACACTGCTTCTTATGACACAGAACATGTTCTGTTGTAGATTTATTAAGACATGGGGTTTTTTATGCATCACTCTTATGCATCCATAAAGATGAAATTAATTGAGTATAGAAGTCTTATTTTTATTTGGACACAACCCACCCCAAAATAGTTTTCAATGCTAAATCATCAAGGAAATAAAAATACTAATTCATGAATTCACTCATTTAACAAATACTATCAAATATCCACTAGGTAACAGGTAGTGTTCTCAATGCTGGCATACAGTGCAAAATATGATGGGTTTAATCCCTGAACTCCCAAACTTACAGTCCAGTAGACCACAAAGATAAGGAAAGACAATGACATCAAAAGCAAAGGAAAAGGCAATGTTTCTGGAAATGTTCTCTCCCCATATGACGTCGTTGTTCACACAAGAACTTTAATGTCAAATACATTCATGTTTAAATTATGACTCTCCATTTACTCCTGATATATTCTTGAATAAGTTTTTCATCTCTCTGGTCATCAGTTTCCTTCTATTGCCTACCTCACAAAATTGTTACTGGGGCCAAATGAACTAGTGTGTGTAAAGCCTTTAGCCCAATATCAGCTGCAATCTTAGAATTCATCATTGTTATATGAGTGTGTGTAGTTTGGTTTTGAATGTGTCTTGTATGATCAATTCTCAGATTAAATCACATGCCCGTGATACTCCTGACTTGTCTGGACACAGTCTGAGTACCCCATTTAACTATCGAGGAATCTTCCAATGGCTAACAAGCACAATATTGGAATATGAAGACCATTTTGTCTTTCCACAACTATGCATTCAGTTGACACCTTGCTTCTAACTCTTCATATCTCAGACAAAACTCTATCTTGCTTACAATTCTGTAAGGGAGATTGTGATTATTTAAAATTTCCTTTGTTGGCAAAAGTTAAACAATTGATGGACTACACTGGAAGTGATTAGGGTACAGGCTTAAAGACCCTGAAGGCTGGGATCATCATACTGGGATAATAGCAAACATCGAAGCAAATTAAAGATTGCTGGGTAGTGCAAAGGAACCCTGATGACATAGTGGGTTAAGTTTGGTCTGCAAATCATAGGGTTATAGATTCAAACCCTCCAACTACTCTATGGGGTAATTGACTTCCATAAAGATTCATAGCCTCAGAAACCTGATGGAGTTGTTCTACTTTGTTGTATAGACAGAATATTCTACTCTGTTGCTATAAGACACAGTGAATTCCAAATCAGTATGTTGAGTCCCATTCAGTGGTTCTGTAGAAGAAGAGCCTGGTGGTCTCCTTCCATAAGGATTACAATCAAGAAAGCCGTAGGAAACTGTTCTACCCTCTAACACATGGAGTTCCATGAACCCATGGCAGCAGGTTTCATCCGGTTAAAAATGTGGTACTGAGCTAATTCTAGCAAGATATGAGCTAATCCCCAGTGTTTCTTTCCACTGTGTACTCAGCTCTCTTATGAATTATAGAGGCCTCTTCCTTCTGAAGTGAAGAGGTTTACAATATTCATAAGAACACACTTCATTGTCCTGTTCCTGTAATCTTAGATGAACAGAATTTATAGTACCTGTAGCTTGCTCATCTTCCTGAACATATACTTAAACATTCCATGATACCGTGTTCCCATTCCAAAATGAATGATAAGATAAAGAAAGGACAACTGTAACTGTTCCTTTCTTTTAAATAATGAAGTATATAAATTGCTCATTTGTTGAAGTTTCCTAAGAACAGGCTTCCTTTTTCTCTTAAATTGTGGTACGTAGATATATAACAAAATGTTTTCCATCTCAAATAAGTTTTGCAGTGACAATTCAGTGTCATTACTTACATTTGACGTGTTATTCAAACATCACACCACTATCCATTTCCAAATTATGCCATTATCTCAGAAGAAGCTTAGTTAGTGCCCTATAAGCCACAGCCAAGGGTCCTATACACTTGACATCTAGCTGAAAGCTTGGCCATTGGAATCCACCAACTACTCTGTGGGAGAAAGATGTGGTCATTTGTTTCCAGAAAGATTCCAGCTTTGGAAATCCTATAGGGTAGTTCTACTCTGTCCTATAGGGTAACTCAAATTTGGAATTCAATCAATGGCAATGTATAAGCAATGGCTTCATGTCTCCCCCTCTATTCTACTGCCGGCAACCACCAATAAATCTGGTCGCCAGACATTTGTTTATTAGAGATATTTCATATGAATGGGATCATATACTAGTCCTTTTGTAACTAACTTATTTCACTCATTATGAGCTTTTAGGAAGCAAAGCAAATGTTCAGTCTTCAAAGCGTATTTACTTTATCCTTCTAAACTCTACATCTGATAAGAGACCTCATTTGGCAACTGGCTAGATCTGAGTCTACCAACAAACTAGAGTTAAAAAGTTGGAAAAAATACATCTCTTCCAATTTATATTCTCTACTAATATGTTAACAGAGTGAATACAAAATCAGCAATATTTGTCTGTATGTTAAAGGGTTTTTCTAACTCATCCTGTCCAAAAATTGGAAAATGTTGTAGTGATGAAAAGAACATCACTGTAAAAAAGATTCTGCAGTTCTGATACGATTCTATGGGCATAAGATGCCTTTTTAAACTTTAAATGTTTTAAAATACACATCAAATACACTATGAGGGAGTTTTATAAAGTTAGTGGTAAAAACTACAGAAATAGCACTAGATAAAAAAATTACCTGGGGATGGCAGGAGACATTGTGGGGGAATGGAGAACTAGCAAACACGAGAAAAAGAAAATGCTATGAAATTGTGGTGGTGGTGATTGAACAACTCTTATTAGTGTGACTGAATAATTAATGTAGAATATGTGAACTATATGCCAATAAAACTATCAAAATAAAGTGGAAATACTTTTTAAAAGCTAATGGAATATTTCCATAAATGCCAATCCCCACATATTTAACCTATTTCTTTCCAGAAGATGTTTTAATTGTAATGAACAACTTGAGCCAATGTGTATCCAAGAGATGGTCAAAAATGCTTAATGACTAAAGTCTTAAAGTCCCTGTACAGGCAAATATTTGATTTAAAAAGAGTATGTTAATGAATTCTCATTCAGGCAACATATGGTCTTTAACTATAATAGATATATAAATAGGCTTTATGTTGGTAAATTTCTAAATGTTCCGAATGTCCCAAGCAGCTCAAATTGATTTTAAGCATGTATTGCTTTTTAAAACACATTCCATCTTTTGATGTGCAAAATAAAATTAATTCTGTCATTTGAAGCCTTTAACTCATGTGGATAATCAGATGTCAACTGTGTAGAGAAACTGATTTCACCCAAATTATGGAGAAATGATATGTTAAACCAGTGTTTGTTCTTTCTTCCAAAATTCTTTCCTGCCCTACTTTCTGTATATATTAGACTTATGTAACTTCCCCAGTGCTTTTAATATCCCAAAGAAAATGGATGGACCAAGATGGGAAACATTTTGTTCCCAAGTCAGAAATGGTCCTCATTCCTTCTGAACTCTTCTACTCTGCTTCGTGCATTTCTACCAACGATGATGTGAAGGCAAAACTGTCAAATGCTGACGATGACAATGATGGCATCTTTTATTCCATGCTTGCAGATGCATTTGGTTGGTTGGCATTGTCCTGCTTTTGCAGGCCTTTCCCATTGGCTATGCCATCTGATTTGCATTTGAAAACAGGCTGGGCAGTAATATTATATCCATGTTTACAAACAGGAAAGCAGAGTGGCATTATTTCACAAAGTTGCAGAGGTAAGAAAGAGTTCCTCAGCGTACAACCGATGGCCTCTTAGCCCTTGGCACACACTGTTTACCATGAGTCACAGGGGGAATAACTTGGGTTTGCACCTTCTTCATTTGGAATGTAAGCTCTGCTTTGCTACCTAGGTGAAGGCCGCCTTACTTAAACACTTTAGCGCTCCCCTTAAGCCTTAGTTTTCTCCTCAGAAAAATAAAAGATAATAACATGTGTAAAACACCTGACCAAGTTTTTAGCACATGTTATAGTTGCAATGAGTAGTCATTGAGAGAATACAATTTAATACTTAGCAGATGTTGACTGGCTCCCTTTTTTCAAACCAGGTCACCTGGAAGATTTATAATCAGTAAGAATCCTCTAAATGAGAGAATTAATAGCAGATCCTATTTCTAAGTTAAACCAAATGCTTAATAATAATACCTACTAAAACTAAATCGACTTCAGTCAACTCTGTCTCACTGCAATCTTCTAGGATCAAGCAGATTTTCCAAGGCTGCAAATCTCAGATGCAGCGTGTCCCATGTTGTGGATGGTTCATTTGCATTTAGAGTCGGCAGTCAAGCACTCTACCCATTTTGCCACCAGCACTCCTTACTCAACTCAATGCCTTCAAGTCAATTCCAACTGATAGAGACCCTACAAGACAGAATAGATTCTGTCTCTATGAGAGTCCAAGATTCCAAATCCTGACAGGAGTAGAAAGCCTCATCGTGTGTGCCACAGCTGAGGGTTTCAAACTGCTGACCTTGTGGTTGCAGTCCAACTCACAAACTACCACACGATCAAGGCTCCATCCAGGACTCTTTAATAATAATGATCCTCTCAGTCAGGGTGCAGTGTAGCAACAATGAAACATATAATTTTCCTCCAGTTCTTGAATGCTTCCTCACCCCCCACCCAATATCATGATCCCAATTCTACCTTACAAATCTGGCTAGACCAGAGGATGTACACTGGTACAGATAGGAACTGGAAACACAGGGAATCCAGGGCGGATGATCCCTTTAGGACCAGTGGTGTGAGTGGCGATACCAAGAGGGAGGAGGGAGGGTGGGGTAGATAGGGGGAACCGATTACAAGGATCTATGTATAACCTCCTCCCTGGGGAATGGACAACAGAAAAGTGGGTGAAAGGAGACGCCGGACAGGGTAAGATATGACAAAATAGTAATTTATAATTATCAAGGGTTCAGGAGGGAGGGGGAGCGGAGAGGGAAGGGGAAAAATGAGGAGCTGATGCCAGGGGCTAACGTGGAGAGCAAATGTTTTGAGAACGATGAGGGTAATGAATGTACAAGTGTGCTGTATACAATTGATGTATGTATGGATTGTGATAAGAGTTGTATGAGCCCCAATAAAATGATTAAAAATAAAAATAATAATAATGAGCCTCCTTTTAAAAACAAGTGGCTGTAGAGTCGACTCCCACTCACGCTGCCCTCTGTGTCAGAGTAGAATTGTGCTCCCTAGGGTTTCCTTAGTGACTAGATTTTCAGAAGTATATCATCAGACCTTGCTTCTGTGACGCCCTTGGGTGCACTCCAACTTCCAACCTTTCACTTAGTAACAGTGCATTAACCATTTGCCCTCCTCAAATACTCTCTTCAGTATTAATCTGAGTCCTCAATATCTTCCCTGTGTAATATATGTGTAAAGATGCCCTCTTCACACCACAGTCTCCTTGTCATACTTGTGGACCACCTTCTCTTTTGTCACTCCCAATCACCAAACACACTTTCCCCACACTAGCTATGGATTCCTGACTCTCTATCCAGTGGCTGGAGTCTACCACCTTTGAGAAGAAGTTACAATTGAGTTAAAATCTGCTCCTATAGAGCATATTTAATATTCTAACTAATAGAAGGGGGGAGAACAACCTGAGCTAATCGAATTGTGTGTCCCAGATAGCTTCCTTGCGATTCCTGACCACACGTGGCATCATTCAGAGTAGTAACTACAAAGAACAAAGCTCAATGAAATTGGCCCTGTGCTAGAAGGTAATGTAGGCAGATTCCCAAAACCCAATTTATGGCAAAGAATCAAAAAGAAAGCTCAAACAAAATCAGGCCATGAATGGAAATTTGAAGGAGGCTAGGCTAAGCCAAAAGTAAAAGAAGATACAGAGCAGATGAAAGGGAATCTGGAAGGGCCAAGGCCAGGCATCAGGATGCGAGCTTGCGCTCTGAGGTCTAGAGCTGAGACAAAGCTAGGAAAGGCTACCAAATGAACCCAGTGAGTGAGACAGAAGACGGTAGGACACTCTCCTGGACTGTTTCAAACGGTTTCATTCCTCAGGTTCCTTCCTGTCTGATACACACAGGCTTTGGAATAATGCTTTCTGAATCCCTTGATTTTTACTACAATGTCCTTTGCTCTGAAGCAAGAGTCTTTGAAATTAAGGAAATTGCCCTAGTTTCCAGATAAACAGATAACCCAAAGGAGCAGAAAGCTATGGGTTCGGTAAGAATTGACTGTTAACTGAAAGATAATTGGTTCAAAACCCACCAACTGTTCTTCGGGAGAAACTTGAGGTGATCTGAGCCTGTAAATATTTGACGCTTCAAAAACCCTACCTAGGTCTCTTGAGAGTCACAATGATTCGATGGCAGTGGGTTGGATGGTTGTTATCCTCAGGAAACTTTGTGATGCTGTGGGTTAGAGTCTGGGCTGCCTAACCACAAAGTTGGTGGTTCAAACTCACCAGCTGCTTCTTGAATGAAAGATGAAATGGTCTGATCCCATAAAGATTTACAACTTTGAAAACTAAATATTGATTTGTTATCAGTTGGGTGCTAGCGGGTTTGATTGGGTTCATTATTATTCCAGGCTCCTTATTCCTTGAGTTAGATATGATTATAACTCAGTTATACTTACACCCCAATTATACAGTAACCAGGACTGGCCGTAGCAACCATCCCAGCCTTCCCTAGGTGCCCCCATCTGGCTAAAAGCTGACCTCATCACCTTGCTTGCAATGAAGTGGGGGCATCCATTGGATCCCATGCCCATATGGCTCACTGCATAAATGGCCAGGGGACGATTTGAGTGCTGGCTCACCAGTTCTACAGAAACTTTTTGATTGGCTAGAAATAGAGAAATCAAGAGCTATACATTCTCTTGCCATTAGACATCAGAGTGTTAGTTTCTCCTTTCCTATTATGGACTGAATTCGACAGGTCAGAGAGCAGGTACAGTCTCTTCAGGAGTAGAAAAGAGACCATTCTAAGAGAGACACAGATGGTCTTCGGAATCAGGTGGGGCTTCCCCTTTGGCTGCCATGTACAGGATACCTGATATACGAAGCATCTGTTAAGTTTAGAGCAATGAATGTCTTCTTATTAAATGACAGAATATGGGTGATTAATTTTGTTCTTAGAAAGTGTGCCTGAACATTAATAGCTGTAAGACTCTTTACAGCATTATAATTTAAAAGAGACTTTAGTGTAACAATATGGAGCGTGCTGTTTTCAATCCGATAGGAATTTGTCATCCAAAATAGACGGGAAGAGAAGCAAAGCTGGCAGCTCAGATAAGAAAAAATAATTGACCAAGAAGCTCTTGTATTTGAGAAAGATATAAAAGTAGAAATTGAAATTATTAGGATGAACCCAGGACTTTGAAAAACATTTACGGTGGAAAGAAAATTATTGAGCTGCAAGTTATCTGAAGTCGGGTGTCACGAGACAATATGGCAGCCCCTGTACTCTGTAAAATCCTTTATGCTCTCTACCTAATGCAAGGTGCAGCCTCCCTGTGGGGTGAGGATTTCAGGATCTTGGGATGAAAAAAAGGAACTGAGACCATTTGTTATAAAACGGTGCTGGTCTATTTAAATGTTTTGAAGATAGTCTAAGGACAATCAAGTAGATAGACTTGTTTTTTCTGTTCTGTTTTTTAACCATTTCATTGGGGGGCTTGTACAGCTCTTATCACAATCCATCCATGCACCCATTGCATCAAGCACATTTGTACATTTGTGCCATTGTCATAAAGAAGATTCATACAGCTAGGATTCAACAGGTACAGAACAGCAACCAGAAAAATAACAATTATGATGAATAATTATCAAACTATAAGCAAGTCTTGAGTCCATGAAAGCATTTAAAACCAAGCATAACTAGAGACTTTTAATAATACTACGCAAGGTAAAATTGAATTGCACACACGAGGCCTTCGTTTTGTTTGCAGTAAAGAGGCTATTCATTTGTCAAAATAATGAAGGGCGTTACACTGAAGCTTATCTAACATCCAGGTTACCCATGATAAATTGCTTCTCCCGTAGAGGTTTTAAAGCATGAGAATAAATTATTTAACACTCCTTTCATCCAAGAAGGGTTCTGTGTTCATTGCCTTGAGACTAATTAGATTTGGGACTGCTTCAGCCAGTAGAGGATGATGTGCCAAAGGCGATATTCCATGACTTCAAAGGCTTGACCATT
The DNA here is from genome assembly GCF_000313985.2 of Echinops telfairi. Taxonomy (NCBI): domain Eukaryota; kingdom Metazoa; phylum Chordata; class Mammalia; order Afrosoricida; family Tenrecidae; genus Echinops; species Echinops telfairi. Next base: position 114,190 of record NW_022103904.1, read on the forward strand.
AAAATCAAATAACTGCATCTTGTTTACTGTAATGCTCCTTTTGGAGCCCGGAACAACCATGTGAGATGTACAGTGCCATGCTGTGAGGAGGTGCACAGTATACAGGTAGGTTATACGTTGGCACTCCTGTCAATGGTCCCAGCAGACCCAGTATGAGAGTTTTCCCAACACAGATACCAGATATGTGAATGAGAAAGTCTCTCAATGACTTGAGACCCCCAGTGACTTTAGTCATCCACATCTTTTTTTTTAAGCCCCGTATATACTCGAGTAAAAGCCGACCCGAATATCAGCCGGGGTACCTAATTTTACCACAAAAACTGCATTAAAAGTGTGCTGAAAAACTCGGCTTATACACGAGTATATATGTATTAAAAAACACAGAACGATAGTTTATTATTTCATACAGTAGTCTTTAAATAAGAACAATAAAAGAGGTACACAAAACTAGACTATAAGAGTTTTAAAATATTTTTGAAAAGATTTTAAATAGTACTTGGTGAAAAACAAACTGTTACTTAAGCTATTTCCATACTACTTGTTGATTGGTATCCTCACTTGCATTCTTTGTGCATCCACATCTTTTTATGGCAGTCCCCGACATGGTAGACTAATGCCAAATCAATTATTCAGTGTCCGATACAAATTCCTGAGTCACAGAATCTATGAGCAAATAAAATAATCATTTGTGTGTGTGTGCGCCACTATGTTGTAGAGGATTTTTTTTAAGTTAGATGGTCGTAGCCTTGTCAGACTTTTAGACCAGACCTAAGTATATGATAAAATCTCAGACTATGATGTGTTGTATCATATTATGAAGCTTGGGACCATGCTTTGTGTTTGATATGTAAATTGAAGCCCCAATGATGAAGAATAAATAAATCAGAAGTGTAATTGCTCAATACATAGAATATGTGTTATTCTAAATCATTATTTTGTACAATATGTGTACAAAACAATCTTATATGTGTTAAATATATATACATATACGATTCTTCTCTAAGACTCTTACTAATTGAATTTCCCAAGAAGATATTGCAATCAGTAATTCTCAGACTGCTATAGGCATCAGAATCCTCCGGAGAACTTAATAAAGTTAGCACCAATCAAACATACAACTTTCCTCTAGTTCTCTAATGCTTTCTCTCCCCAGCCCCCCACTATCATGACCTCAATTCTACCTTACAAATCCGACTAGAACAGAACATGTACACTGCCAGAGATAAGAGTCCGAAACACAGGGAATCTAGGATAGATAAACCCTTCAGAACCAACTATGAGAATAGAGATACTAGGAGGATAAGGGGGAGGTAGGGGGGGAAAGGGGGAAGCAATCACAAGGATCTACAAATAACCCCCTCCCAGGGGGACAAAAAACAGAAAAGTGGGTGAAAGGTGACAGAGGACGATGTAAGATATGATAACAATGATGTATAACTTATTAAGGATTTATGAGGGAGGGAGGGCAAGGAGGGAGGGGGGAATGAGGAGCTGATATCAAGGGCTCAAGTAGAAAGAAAATGTTTTGAAAATGATGGCAACATTTGTATACATGTGCTTGACACAATGGATGAATGTAGGGATTGTGATAAGAGATGTAAGAACCCCCAATGAAAGTATTTAACAAAACTAAAATATTAAAAACAACAACACAGAGTCTCAGAGGGGCACCTACTCAATGAGCTGGGTTTTATTACTTCTTCATGAGATTATGATCCATGCTAAAATTTTGTAGCCATGGATGTAGTATAATGCAAAGTAACTGGAGAAAAGGGTGAAATGTACATGAGGTGGACACATTGGCTGTTCCTCTTCCTGTAGCATGTAGGAAAAGCGGAGCTTAGAGTGTTTTCATTACAGTGCCTTCTCCTCTTTCCGGGAATCAAGCACCCACCACTCCAAGGCATAAAAATAGAAAGGTTCTGAAAAGATAGCCAGGCTACAGAGAGATGGCGCCTTTCCAAGACGGGTACACAAGTAAACAGGAGAGATGGAAGCCAGAATACATAAAGAAGTTTTACAGTAGAATAAGAAGGCAAGTAACCTAATTTTTAAACAAGTAAAATATTTAAATGGGCACATGAAAAGATGCTGGACATCATTAGTTATTATGGAAATGCAAATCAAAACCATATGAAATGCTATTTTATTTGTCAATGAATATACGTATATGTAAATTTTATATATTTATATATAAATAAATCAATAAATAGTGTGTATATACAGTTATATGCATGTCTGAAGCATAGGAGAATGAAGGAAAATAAAAATTCATGGAAGCACTTGGTTTAAAAACCTAGTGATCCACATGAACCACAGCATCATCTAACCTAAGACAGAAACACCAAAGTAGTGCCTGACTGCCACTACTACTGCACACTACTGGTACAAAACCAGATCCAAAGACAAAAAACAAAAAGGTTTCAGTTAGAATAGGTAAGAAAAAGGTGTGGTTGGGTGGGTTGGGAGCATGGAGAACAACCTTCAAAGTCAACAACCTTAAAAAAAAAACAAAAAACAGATTCATTGATCAGAAGGTGACCAGAGGAACTCTGAGACAATTATTCTGGAAAGGCATTTTTGATTAAATTTTTAGACTCTCCTTAAGGCTCTCTTCAAGCCAAAAGAATAGATGTAATTATAAAATAAATTACTAAAAGAATGTGCTCCTCAGAACAGTAAACTCTCCAGAATTAACAGGAAATATTTGTGCAGATTCAAAGATCAGGCAGGAGGTACAGGTGAATTGGGTGCGTTGGAATGGGGAGCCCCAGGAGGACATGTGGAGAATGCTGACACTTCACAAGAATCTTGGAGCAATTGGTGCATGAACTATTGATTGAGAAAGCTAACTTGCTATGCAATTGTCCACCTGAAGTACAAAAAGATGTCCTAGATAAGTACAAATAAGTAATGTTCTAAATTTCTCTCTATGATATTAGATGTCAGGGGAATGAAGTCTACAAAGTTAAGCTATAATTAATGTAGGAAAGCAATAGGAAGACATTCTCAAATTTGAATTTGGAAGTAAAGTCTCAAGCAACCACTTAAAGACATTGTCCAGTCAATTGTGGATTAAGTCAAATTTAGCTTTCATAATAATAAAGTAAGATCCAAAAGTAGTGACGAAGGGCAATTAATTGATTTTAAATTAAAAATATACATGAATATTGTATCTGAATAAAAACATGCATGCTACCTGAGAGGGCTTCAAGAAATTTGTGGTGAAAAAAATGAATTAAAAGATAATAGAATTCTTTATAAACTTTTAGAATATTTCTCATATATCTTAAAAGATTATAATGTACCATATTTATCTACTGCATAAAAAAAATTCCAGTGCCCATTAGCTAAAAGGTTGATAAAGCGCAGAGTGAAAGAAAATGAGTTGTTTTCTTCATTTTTCTCCAGGAAGCTTAATAAATAATGTCTCCTAAAGTTTAGGTAACATTTTTAAGAATATAAAGATATATATTCCCACTGCTGTTGAGCCAATTCTGACTCAGAGTTCTTGAGAAAGAAAATCTCTACGGAAGCAGACAGCTTCGTCTGTCTCTAGGAGGGGAGCAGCCCAAGGTTTAACCCATTGTGCCACCAGGATGGTTGAAAAATGTTAGTAGAGTAAGTATCCCCTTGTGTATTTTTCATTTAACAAAGAAAAATGAATTAAAAATAGCATCTAAAAGTAAGTTGGATACTAGAGTAAAATAGAGTGGACCTAGGCTGCTATGAACCCATGGAGCCACAGAATCACTTCCCCCTCCCTGGCTCTTCACTATATGTTGAGAGTTACTTCATCACCCCACCTTAGCTATGTTATATGGAGGGTGAAGCCAAACAAAACTTATCAGGCTCAAGCCATGATTTTTCATTCTCTGTTAGTTAAAGATCAAAGTAATTCATAATTGAAACAAGATAATATTAACATAGAGTACAATGAAGTCCAGTGTAAAAAAGAGTGACAATAAGTTACACTAGGATTTTTAAACATTTCAAAATATAGATCTTTTCTTCTAAACACAATTCAAGTCATAAACTAAACAGTGAATTGAATATGAATAATAAATTTTTGGAACAGTCATGAACAAGCAATCATTTAACCAAAGAAGAAATCAAAATGCATATTATATATATTATAGGAAATGATCAAAATAAGCATAGTAGGAAAGGGCCTCAAAAATGTCATAGGAAAATAGCATTTAAGATATGGAATTTTTCCATGAACTTTTTGCAGCCCCCTCATACATATCAAAATCGCAGACACCCAGCCAAAAGTAGATACAGAGGAAAATTCTTAGCCTTAAGCACTCAAATAACAAACATGCAAGGATGCACACAATACATCAGTCATTTACTCCAAGGACTCATATTAAGAACAGCAAAAGCGGGAGAGAAAAATCAAAGGAGGAGGAAAGAAACTCCTGCAGCAGTGACAGCAGCAGGAGCAAGAAAAGAAGAGGATGCAGCAATAAACCCAAGGATATGTTGTCAGGGAATAATCAGATGCGTTATTGGAAGTGTTTATTCACTGCACGATTTCTGAAAGATCTGCAGCAACTTAATCTCAGTTGCTATCGGAATGGTTAAATAAATTCCAGCACATGATTAGCATAATTGAGAGGCACTAAAAAATAACCATTACATTTATAAACATGAAAGTGTGGAATTTAAAAACAGAATGCAAAGCAGTGTGCATCATATACTCTCATTTGGGGACTGCGGAATACATTAGCAGTTAATATGATTTCTGTCTTCGCACATTCAGGTGTATATTTAGGGTGGGCAAATTTTACTATGATATATAGAAATCATACAACCATGAAAGCATGGCCTGCTAAGTCAGATTTCTTCTAGGACCCTCTTCAAAGTAGAAATTGCATTCTACTTCTTCCGGGAATATATCTCTTAATCACCATAACATGTGTAACCTCGCATTTCTATTAAAGCAAGCAATTACCAGATGTAATACTGCATTTATCTGTTCTCCAGGATCCCAAGGATTTCTCTCAGCCTTCAAAGCAATTTCCTCTCTAATGCGGAACAGAAGATACTTTTATTTCATACTAATGATTTAGAGCCCTCACCTTTACATTAGAATGCAAGGTCAAAAAAGGGATATGAAAGTCAACAAGCATGGAGAATAAGTGATTGTCTCTAACCCTGTTATAGTCTCAGAAAGTGCTCCTTTACCAAGAGCCCTGTCCCTTCTCACACAGAGAAACATGTACCCACTCTGAAGTAATATTCAGGGAATTAAGTGTTGTCACATATGTCAAGCACCTAGCACAGTGATTACATGGAATTTCCCTTCCCCCATACCCTACCCTGCTCCTACCTTTCTAACTGAAATTCCTCTAGCCAATTCACTTCTACACAATTCTAAAAGAGGCATTTAAAGAGGAAATGTCCGCATGCAGTGATTGCCGTATATCTAGTTAGATTCATCAATGCAGCATCACGACTGTTCCAAGCTTTAACTGTAGATTCATTCTATTGAGAGAAGAATCTGAGATGTGAGGTGTGTATCTGCCCCTTGTGATAGTTACAGTGTCAACTTGACTGGGCCAGGATTCCCAGTTGCTGGGCAGTTAATTCCTAGGAATCCATTGTGATGGGATCTCCTCAAGAATGTGTGGCTTGCTTCCAATTTAGGAGGACACGGTGGAAAAGATCACTTGCTTTTTGCTATGTTTGGATCCTGAATCTGGCTCATCAGCCTCCTCTTTTGGGGACTTGAGCCAACAGCCTACCATCTTATCCACCAACTTTAGATTCCTTCACCTCTGCAGCCAGGAGTTAGAATTGGTTAGATGACAACTGCTTTTCAGCGTTTGGTTTTGTTGTGTTTTATTCTTAACATGAATTTTTAAACACTTGAAAGGATATACAAAGAAAGAGGCAGCTCTGCCTTTCAAGAATTTGGAGGGTAAATAAAGAATCAAGAAAAAATGTAAAAATTTTAAAAATGAATAGTAATGATTAAAAGGGGGAAGGACAGAGCACCATAATTAGTATTCATGGATAAGCATTATCTCATTTAATTCTTCAACACCCTCATGATGCAGGCACATGATAGTCATCTAAGTTTAAACATAAGAAAGAGAACTATAGGGGTATTGAATCAATAGTTCATGGTCTTCCAGACAAGAAATGGCAGAGCCAAACTTTGAATCTGTATCAGTCAAAGCTACAAGTCAATACATGAAAATGCCAGATTAAAACTAAGAAATGGGTCCTGTGGGAGATCAGAAAAAGCCCATGAACTCCAGAATTCTCTCATTAACAAAAATAAAACCGTTAGCATCCAGCTGATTCTGTGTGTCTGAGTGGAAGTATCCCCCAGAAGGTTTTTAGTGGCCAGCATTTTAGAGGCACATCTCTAGGGTCAGATGACACATTTGTAAGTCAACGGAGAAAGCTTCATGGAAGCAAAGCCAGTTCCAAGTTGATCCTGTATTGACATTTAAGGATGACCCATATTCAACAACAGCCAGCATGTCCCCATCAAATATGCATTGGAGCTAATACTTATCTCTGCTCTGGGATTTTGCACAATCTCCACCTTCATCCTGCTTTGCCAATGAGAAGGCCAACTGGTAGGAAAGTCCAATTGATTTCATACGCTACCTAACATTGGCCACAATATGTCTCCATCATATCCTCTATCTTTTTATCAGTGAGCCCTGCCCTCTTCTCAGTAGCTACTAGAGACTTACAGAAGTGGCCAAGATAAGGAGAAGTGGTTTCACTGACTACCATTGGCCACACAAAATAGGGACCATTCTCCAAACTAAAGTCTTGCTTGATGTATCAGGAAGGAGTGGGGCCGAAGTTAAATGAACTGGGGATATACTGGGGTCAAAAGAGGACCAAAGATAAAAGGTGAAATGCTCTGAACATTGTCTCTTTTCCAGAGGCCAACAATCTATGGGTGCACCAGAATCTGAAGCATCAACTCTGCCTCATGGAGTAGGTTCTCTACGTGCATGGCACTTTGTGAATTCCCCTTTGATCGCGCCAAGCCCTGGCTGAGTCTTGTGAAAATGCCCCAGTCTGGAACGCGTCACAGGCTCAGGTACAAATAGGAAGCCGAGAGACCCACCTTCCTCAATTTGGAGGCCAAGATGAATTACCAATCACCCCAAGGGCAAAGTAAAAAATTAACTAAAGGACATGGAATTGGAGACCCATGATCAGTTCCTTAGCTAGAAGTTATTTTTTTAAAGCTCAAGAGAATATTCCAAAAATAAAAGTCACTCTCCAGAAGATTCCATCGGTCTCAGAGTAAAACTGCACTCCAGATTGCCAGAAATGTCCTCTGATGGGTGGGCTCAAACCTTCAATCGTTTTTGAGTATTTAATGATTCGCACCATTTCAGGTGGATCTTTTTAAAAAGAAAGGCAACTTTAAGAATTTTTTTTAAAAATCTCCATATTGTGTGTCTCTAAAGCTCCCAAATGGAGGTCGACTGTATCTTTCTGTTGCTAAGAGAAAGAGAGAAAGATAATAAATGAAATTCTCATTCTGTCTCTGTCTCTGTCTCATCTACTCCTGCATCACCAGCTGCCTCTGGAGACGACAGGTTCCCAGCGTGGAACACTGGGTCTTGAGGAAGCGGGCACACAAATGAGGTTGGGCTCTCGGTGAGTCTCAGGAGCACCAAAAGAAACCCTCAGGGCAGAGAGCTGGCAGAGCAGACAATTCGGAAAACAGCTCCAGACAGAAGACAGCCGGGCAGGCAGCAAGCACCCAGTCCGGGAGCAGGGACCAGAAGGGTGCCGCAACCCAGCTGTACCTTGAAATCACCGGAACTTTACAATTGGCCAAATACTCAGGCTGCTCTCCAGAAGAACCAAACCCGAGTCTCTGGGGAAGGCCATCATACCTGGTCAATAGATTAGCAGTGACAAAGAGGAAGGTCCTAAAGGAGATGGACTCACACAGCGGCTTCAACAACGGGATCAAACGTGGGAACCACTGTGAGGACGGCGCAGGGTCGGGCAGTGTTTTCATTCTGTTGTGCGTAGTAGGGTCACTATGAGTCGAAGCCACCTCGAGCAATAGGCGATGTCAGGGTGCTTTCAGGCCTGAGAACGCTGCCCGAGTGTGCCAAAAACCTAGTTGAGAGAAGTCCATTTCCAAAGGTAACATAGATATTTGATCCTGGCTTTATTCCTCTTACTGTGGGTGGCAAAAATGGTTCAACACTCAGAACAAACCACAAATGAGTGGTTTGAATTTACCTCAATTTTTCCTGAAAGGAAAGTTTGGAAATCTAAGGACGGTTCTAATCTGGAGCCACTACACCTTGGACTCAATGGCTTTGAGGCTGTTTCTGCTTTTTTACTATAATGTATTAGTGACATGATTGACAAAGGTTTGCTTCAGATGGGTAGGGAATGCCAGGCAATCTCCTGTGATATACTTCGCAAAGACACAGGGGCAGTCCTCAAATGCCATGTTGGCCCCTTTGCAATTAAAGTGGTCTTTGGCAGATTTGCCCAGGGCAGTCCTTTGATTTCTGGAGTGCTGGTTCTGTGATTCTTGAGTGCTTCCCTGAGCCTTGATTGTGGATCCAAGAAAAAAAATCCTTGAGAAATTCAATCCTTTATTTATCATGGTCTTGTTCTCTGGTCCACTTGTGAGGGTGTTATTTTCTTTAGATAGGGTTGAATCCACACTAATGGTTTCGCTCTTTGTCAACATGTGATTCAAGTCTTCATGACTTTCAGCAAACAAAGTTGTGTCTTTAGAATATTTAAGGTTGCTCATGAGAATTCCTCCAATCCTGATGTGATGTTCTTCTTCACGTAATCCAGCTCCCCTGATTATCTGCTCATCATTTGGATTAAATAAATAAGGTGTAATCAACAACCCTGACGCATACCCTTCCTGATTGTAATTCACTCAATATCCCCTTGTTCTGGTGAAAAGATTGCTGACCTATGTTAAGATTCCATAAGAGCACAAAATTAAGTATTCTAGAATTCCCATTCTTGGCAGTGTCATCTACGGTCTGTTGTGATCCACAGAGTCAAATGCATTTGCCTAGTCAATAAAACTCACGTAAAAATATTTCTGATATTCTCTGGTTTCAGACTAGATGCATCTGATGCCAGCAATTATATTCTTTATTCTACATCCTCTTCTGAATTCACCTTGAATTTCTGGCAGTTGCTCATTGTCAATGTACTGCTGTAACTGTTTTTTAATTAACTCGAGCCAAATTTTATTTGCATGGGCTATTAATGATATTGTTCAATAATATCTGTGTTCTGTTGGGTCACCATTTTGGGAATGGGCACAGATATTGATCTTTTTCAGTTGATTGGCCCAGTAGCTGTCTTCCAAATGTTTTGGCATAGATGAGCAGGTGCTTCGAAAGTTCACTTGGTATTCCATCGAATCCTGGAGTTTTGTCTTTCTCCAATGCCTTCGTGCTTTAATACTCTTGTTTAGGTCAGATTCTACCCCTTCATATGGTTGAACATACACCCATTCTTTTTCATCCTGTGACTTTGTGCATTCTTTGCATCTCCCTTTGATGCTGTCTGCATTGTTCAATATTTTGCACAAAGAATACATCAATAGCATAACTTGAGACATGAAACTTTTTTTCTTCAGTTTTTTCAGCTTGAGAAACATTGAACATGTTCTTCCCATTTGAGCTTCTAATTCCCAGTCTTCTCAAACTGCATTGCAATACTTTACTTTGTCTCCTAGACTTGCCCTTTGAAGCTGTTCATTCAGCTCTTTTCATTCATCATGGAATCCATTTGCTTTAGCTATTCTACATTCAAGAATAAATTTAAGAGTCTCGTTTGACATTCACTTTGTTCTTTCTTATGTTTAAGGCGACCTTTTGCTTTCTTAATGTATGATGCTTTTAATGTCATCAAAAGCTCGCGTGGTTTTTTATCACTAGTGTTCAATATGTCAAACCTATTCTTGAGATGATCTCTAAATTCAGGTGTGACACATCCAAGTTCATACTTTGGCTCTCTTGCCTTTGTTTTGGTTTCCTTCAGCTTTAACCTGAACTTGTAGATTAACAATTGAAGGTATATTCCACGGTGATTTCCTGGCCTTCTTTTGGCTGATGACGTTTAGCATCTACATTGCCTCTTTCCACCAATGCAATAAATTCTTGGATATTCTTATATATTAATTAATTGTATTTAATTCTTGTCTATTCTACCTGGAAAAATGTATGTGTATAGTTATCCTTATGTTGTTGAAAAAGATATTTGTGATAAATAACTTGGTCCTGCAAAATTCTATCATGGGTTTCCAGTGTCATTGCTACCACCAAAAATATATTTTCCCATTGCTGATCCTTCCATCTTGTTTCCACCTTGCCCATTCTAATCAATAGCAATTATATCCCTGTGTATTGCAGAGCTGACCCGTTTCATCCTGCAGACTCTGGTTGTTATGTTGTTGCTAGGAGCCATCACATCAGCTCCAACTCATAGCCACCCTACGCACGCAGAACGGCACACCTCCAGGTCCTGCACCATCCTCACAACTGTTTTTATGTTTCAGCCTATTGTTGCAGCCACTGTGTCAGTCCGTCTTTCAGTGCCTTCTTTTTTTACTGTCCTTCTACTTTGCCGAGCATGCTTCTCAAGAAACGGGTCTCTTCTGATAACATGGTCAAAGCATAGGAGACAAAGGCTCGCCATCCTTGCCTCTAAGGAACATTCTATAGACCTCATTGTTGGATCTTTGGCAGTCCTTCCTGCTTTCACCAGCAATAACTCAAATGAAGCCGTTCCTCTCTGACCTTCTTTATCCAATGCCCAACTTTCCCATGTATCTGAGGCAGCTGAAACTAGTATGGCTTGGTATTTTACCACTGCAAAAGTTAGTAGAATGCTTCCATTTCTTCAACATTGGTTTCAGTGCTTGGTGCATAAAACTGAATTATATGATATTAACTCTTTTCTTCTAGGCCACAAAATTAGTTACATAAATCCTCACGAATAGCAGTGGAACACTGTCCGGAATTGTGTCAGGAAAGAGGCCTCTCTGGTTGGATGGCTCTAAAAAAATAACTGGGCAGAGCTGCTTCCTCAAAGTAGAGTTGATCTTAATGACCTGAATAGAACAAAGCTTTCAGAACCTTGCTCTGCCGAGGGGGTAAAGTTCAAAGCAGCCTCTTTTTTTGTCATGAAACTGAACTGGCAAGTCAGTATTCAATTAGTGAGCCATGCGTGATTTTTATAACTAATCATGAAGGATTTCTCAAATGGAGCAGCCTATTTCCAAAGCTGTAGGGAGCCACCACACTAAAGGAAATAGATAGTTGTGATCATTCTTAGTTACCATAATATTATCATATGCTTTACTTCACTGCAGATTTGGGCAAATCAGAATTCTAGTAATATAACAATTATCAGAATTCTAGTAATATACAGTAGGGAATATTTCAGGCATGTAAACAGCATTTTTCATATGCATTTTATTAGAAGAAAGGTAGACAGTCGCATAATTAGATGCTGTGAATGGGCAAGAAGTTAATCACGCTCATCCTCCTATATTTCAAAGGCCAATGGCTAGTGCATTTCTAACCTGATTTGTATGCACTCTTCCACTGCCCAATATCTTTCGATTTTTCCTTGACCCCATAGCTTCTACATGTTTCTCTGTGTTGCTGTCTCTCAAACTCTAGTACACATGTTAGAATCACTTAGATGCTGTGCAGATTCCCAGTCCCTCTGCAGAGATTTTGATTCATTAGTTCTGGAGTGGGTCCCAAGAATTTACATTTCTTACAAGTTCCCAGGGAATGCTGCTGCTGCCTGTCCTTGGTCACACTTCTCATGCCACTGTTCTGTAGTACTGCAGTCCTCAGGAGGAAATCCCAACGTTACAGCCAAATGAGATCCTGACGCCATTCTTTTCCTATGACTTCAATCTCCAGAGAAACTACTGAAGTAAGACACAAATTTGGAATCTGCTATCTACATAGTTTCATTTCACAACTCCAGTAATGAATTTCCAGGAACAGGATTCCTAGGTGTCAGCTATTGAATTTGGTAGATGTGAAATTATTATTTCTAATATAAACTATGTAATGCTCTTTTAGAATTAACAATTCTCTCACTTATTAACAGAGAAAAAGAACTTGATCTTTGTGTTTTTCAGCGGGTTTCACATGGATCTACTATCAACAAAGTTATCAGCCACTCCAGTGGAGAAAGGGGAGACTTGCGCTTCCCATGAAGATTGACAGCCTCAGAAACCAAAAGGGGGCAGGTCTACTCTGGCCACCAGGGTTGCTATGCATTGGAATAAATTCATAGGCAGTTTCTTTTAATATAGCAAGAGATTTAAAAAATAAAAATTATTAAAATATATGTTGATATATAGAATGATGTCAACAAATTTATCACACTATATATATGTATTTATGTGTATGTATACATAATTATCTTTTCAGTTTTAAATGATTCGGTAATTTTCTTAAGATTATCAAACAATCTTGAGAAGGCACTTTTTTACCCTAAATTGGATTGATTTGTAGCAACATATGTATAACAAAATAAATCATTATTTTATGTTCACACATTATTTTATGCTCACCTGTAAATGTTAACTTCCTTGGATTTAGAATTGCAATTATAAAAAGAGGACACCTGGCTACATAGTGGTTTTACTTTGGGATGCTTACCACCAAGTCAGCGGTCCAAGACCACCTGCTGCTCTGCAGGAGAAAAAGGAGGCTTCTACTCCCATAAACAGGTTTAGGCTCAGAAACTCGCAGGGGCAGTTCTACTCTGTCCTATAAGGTTTCTCAGTCTGAATCTAGATCACAGTGTAGATTTTAAGTTTATAATCCACCTCAAATGAATTTTGGTGCATGGTGTGTGACAACATTTGAGGTTCATTTTCTTTTTTCACACAGATATTTAGCTGTTTGGCAAAATTTGTTGAAAAGGCTTCCTCTTCCCACTGGGTTGTTTTGACACCTTTGTCAAAAATCAGATGACCCCTTAGACCTTCAAGCTTATTCTCAGCCCAGAATAGTCAAAGCAGCCTGATAGGGGTACAACAACAGACAAATGAACAGAACTGAGAACCTCAATGTAAATCCATGGGTCTATGATCAACTGATCTTCAATAAAGGGCTGGAATTCATTAAAAGGAGAAAATGCAGTCTCTTTAATAAATAGTGCTGGAAAAGTAGGATATCCATTTGTGGAAAACACAAAATCTATACTTCATACCATATATAAAAGCAAACTAAAAGTGCAACAGAAGCCAAAATGCAAATCCTAAAATTATATAGATCATCAACAAAAAATAGAAGCAAATTTAGAATACCGTATACAAAACTCACTGCCATCCAGTCAATTTTGGCTCAGAGGAACTCCAAACAGGGTTTCTGAAGTTGTAAATCATTGAGTCAATAACCCATCTTAATCCCACAGAAGAGTTTGATCTCCCAACCTCACAGTTCACAGTCTGATTCTTATCCAACAGGGCCACCCAGGCTCCTCAAGGCCCACAATTCGTGGTATAACTACCCTATCAAACATAACCAAAATGCACAAATAGCAGAACACAAACTAGAGGATTGAGACCTTCTAAAAATTAAAAACGTAACTGCATTAAAAGATTTCTCCAAGAGTAAAAAGAAAGATTACAGATTGGTAAAAAATATTTGGCAACAACTTACCTGTAAAGGGACTAATCTCTATGTCCCTATGCAATGATTTACTTCATATGACTCTTGTAGCCATAGTCTTTGTAACTCCCATCAAATGACTGGATGGGATCATGCAGCCTGGATGTATTTCCTCTTTTCTTGATGGGTCTGTGTAAGAGAAAGTGTGAGAATAAACTTTTGTGATTCTCTGATTCTATTGCGAATGTTGGTTGGCAAAGTTAATTGTGATTATAAAACTTGGCACTCCAACATAATCAACTTCATCATTCCTCTGGATATAAAATGAGCTATCTCAGAACCAGGAATATAAGGATTTCACCATCAAGAATGAGCCAGATAGACCAGAGGAGGTACACTGGTACAGATAGGAACTGAAAATACAGGGAATCCAGGAC
>NW_022103904.1:128592-131258 GCF_000313985.2 Echinops telfairi
AAAAAAAAAAAAGAATGAGCCAGAACTGGAGTGGGTCCTTTGGATCCCAAGACCCCTGCACACTGGACCTCCTCACAATCTAGGAGACGGAGAGCTGACGAGAGGAGTGACAACAGAAGGACCAAGAGTCAGAGCAGAAGGCAGACTGATGGGCTCCCCAGTCCACAGAACAAGCACAGCTGAGTGGTTTAGGATAGGAAGTTCACTTACGGAACGATGGAGCTGGATTTGTTGACCCATTGAGCGAAAGCTAGAGCTTTGGGGCTGAGGCTTATGTTGGAGTACTGTGTGCCCTTTGGGCCTTGACCAGCAATATAAAAAGAGTTTTGTAAAATTGCCCAAGCAAGATGGAGCCCAAGGGTCTACACGGCTGAGAGACCGAGGAGCAGAGAAAGGCCTGGACGAGTTCATGAGTAAGAAGAGGCTGTCTTCCCAAAGAACTGTGTCGGGAGCATTTCTGATCCTGAACTGTTTCCTGTTAACCTCCCTAATGAATATCCTAATCAAGAGTGTTGTCTGAACTCCGTATGATCACTGCAATAAAGTATCAGAGCAAACAGAGAAGTACAGAGCTCCGGGAAAGGGACTGCTTATGTTAGAGTCCATGAAGAGGGTTGGAGATCATGCCTGACCTCTACTTCACATAATTTGGCCTTGGGTTGATTAGTGTGATGCTCTTTCTGCCTTGTGAAGTCACAGAGATCAGACATGGTCCCTACACTCTTGTTACACTCTAAAATGGGTGCAAATTTTCAGCATGTTGAAAACAAGATAATTAAAAATTCACTTAAAAAAATGAGTAGAAAACAGGGACATTTCACCAAAAAAGAAATTCAAGTAGCTAACAAACATATGTGACCTCCTCCCTGGGGGATGGGCAACAGAAAAGTGGGTGAAGGGAGACGTCCGACAGGGCAAGATATGACAAAATACCCATTTATAAACTATCAAGGGCTCATGAGGAAGAGGGGAGTGGGGGAGGGAGGGGAAAAATGAGGACCTAATGTCAGGGGTTTAAGTGGAGAGGAAATGTTCTAAGAATGATGAGGGCAATGAATGTACAAATGCGCTTTACACAATTTATGTGTGTATGAATTGTGATGAGAAGTATGAGCCCCTAATAAAATGATTAAAAATAATAATAATAAAATAAAAATGTATTATCATTAGTCATTAGAGCGGTTATAGTCAAAACACTAATGAGGTATCATCTCAATGTAGCAATAATAGCAAAATTCAATAAGACAGAGAACAATAAATATTAGCAAGGGTGTGGGTAGGTTGAATCTCTCATAGATTTATGGTCATGCTGTAAAATGTTGCAACCACTGTAGAAAAGCAGTATTCCTTAGATATTTCGATATAGAAATACCACTTGATCCAAGGATCCCACTAATCTAGAGAAATGAGAGCCAAGACCGGAGTAGAGTACGCACAGGCACGTTCGTCACAGCATGATTCACAATAGCAAAAAGCTGGAAACCATCCCAATACCCATCATGGGATGGACAGCTGAGCAACGTTTGGTGCAGACTCACAGTGAGACACTATCCAACACTGAAGAATAATGAAGAGGCACAACAGCATCTCCTAACATAGATGAACCTGGAGAACATTATGAGTACGTAAGCAAATCACAGACGGATACAGTTACAGAAAACAAAGGTAGGTACTATTTCACTCCCAATTCTGCAATATCAGTAATAATAAATAATAATCTCTGACAGGATATATAGGTAGACATGCAAGCTGAATAGGTATTAGTAGGAAAACTTGACTACATCCATGAACACATATGTTTGGCAAACAATATTTCTACATGTGTATTAATAGAATAGATCATTATGTGTAGATATATGTGCACATGTCAAATAAATCTTAACGTGGGGTAAAATTTATGAAAATGTCTTAGCTGCAGCCAAACTCCTTGTGGGGATGAGTCCTTGATTTGAGGGAGCTGAATAAACAGCTAAGACAAATAACATAACTCACAAAAACAATGTTCTATGTCTTATTGTAGCTATGTCTTACAAGCTACCAGGTGGCCATCTGCATTGTATTTCATTGTAAATATGCTTACATATAGTTATAATTGGTATAATCATATCTGTGTATTATTTTGATAAATATTATCTTTTCACATCTCATCCAAAATGTTCTCTTTGGCTGTAGATTATTCATTGTCATGGTCGTATAGCAGTCCACTGTGGGACTAGCAACAACATATGTATCCCGTCTAACATTGATGTACAGTTGAGTAGTTCTCACTTTAGAGTCCTCAAATTTCTTCACTATGACTATTTGGGTGTTTCTAATCTGTTTCTACACTTGTTGAAAAGACATAATATATGTAAGGAACCTGTTGGGGCTGTTTGATAAACATTGGGTTGCTGGCCATAAAGTTGGCTGTTCAAACTCATCAGCAACCCCATGGAAGAAAGATGAGGCTATCAGCTCCCAGAGATTTACAGCCTCAGAATCCTAGACTGGGTTACTGCGAGTCAGAATTGATCTGTTAGCAGTAAGTTTGGCTTGAGTTTAATGGATGTGGACGTGTTATGTGCCCATAGGTCAAGTGATGGTCTACTAGACCCTCAATGGAAAGAGCACACCCACACACTCAGCACATGCCTTGTCTGTAGCCTCTTCCAGGTGTTCTCTCCACA
>NW_022103904.1:131870-132942 GCF_000313985.2 Echinops telfairi
TTTTATTAGGGGCTCATACAACTCTTATCACAATCCATACATACATCAATTGTGTAAGGCACCTTTGTACCTTCATTGCCCCAAAGTTGTATACTTTCATCTACTTATTCACTCTGTATACTGAGCACATAATCTAAACGCTGAGCGATATGAAGAAGAATGAAGCCGCAGAACTAGGGGAAGTCTTATCAATAACACTGACCAACAACATTTTGGTGCCTCAAATATTAGACTAGTTTCTGGGTACATTTGACCTGATGATTCCAAAAATGACACCAGTCCCATCCCCTCCGCCCCCCATCAGCCCTAGTTTTTGAGACACAGAGCATAGGTCACATACCATTCTCCACTCTGCTCATCCATAATAAATGAGAATTAAAAAAAGAAACGAGGATATTTTAATGTTCTGTTCACTAGCCTGAACAGTGCACACTGACTTTATTTAAAGTCCTTTGTATTGCACTAAATATTTAGGTCAAGTCATTCTTCACACAGTGTCCTTTGGTCCCAACATGTATTTGAACGGTGCAAATGACATGAACTTGGAATTTTCCCAAGTATCACTCCATCTTTACTAGGAACTGAGTATGGGAAGTTCCAATTTGTTATCTTAAAAAGAGCCCCCAAATAAGAGGTACACTACAATAAATAAGGAATGCTGGTGGCATAGTGGGTAATGTATCTGACAGCTCACCACCATGCCAGCTCCACTAGCCCATGGGTTGTTCTGCAGGAGAAAGATGAGACTTTCTGCTCCCATACAGAGCTGCAGCCTCGGAAGTCCCACCCTGTCCTATAGGTTGGCTACGAATCATAATCAACTGACCGCTACTGTGGTTGGTACAATAAATAGAGACTCAAATGTTCTGAAACCCAAAATGAGTCTACCAGAGTTCAGACCTTATTTCTATTAAAATACTCCAGTCTTGTGATAAGATGGCACAACTTCTCTACCTCTGCACAGAAACTATGAAAAGTTAGAGATTTTCCTATAAAGAAGCTTGGAGTCAACCTCACCTCAGAAACATTTCACATGAATTCCCCCTAGACTCTTCTATATTAAAATGTGTTC
>NW_022103904.1:133773-134869 GCF_000313985.2 Echinops telfairi
CCTAAAAACAAGACACGAAAAACTTTTTTTGTTATTGGCCTGTGCAACCTTTGATATGCAGATATGCAGAGGATACAACCTTCCTTTCTAAAAGCAAAGAGGACTTGAAGCTCTGCTAATGAAGACCCGAGACTGCAGCCTTCAGTATGGATTACAGCTCCATGAACCGGACAGTCCTCAGAACTGGACCAATAGGGCACTGTGGTCAATGGAGAAAAGATTGAAGTTGCCAAGGATTTCTTTTTTGGGAATCCACAATCACTGCTCATGAAAGCAGTAGTCAAGAATTTAAATGAGATTGGGCAAATCTAGCACTTGGAGGACTAAGGTGCACCTGAGGGAATCCCTGGATCAGGGGTGGGGAACACTTTTTCTGTCAAGGGCCTTGTGAGTTTTACATCATTCAAGGGCCATATGGGCGCAATGGGCATGCCTTGGGCTGCTAACTGCAAGATCAGCAGTTCAAAACCACCAGGAGCTCTGTGGGAGACAGATGGGACTCTCTACTCCCATAAAGAGTTACAGTCTCAAGAGACTGGGGAAATGAAGAAAGAGAGAGATAGAGAGAAAGAATTCCAAGTCTGTCTGTTGACCTTTATGACTATCTTCCCACTGGTCCTGGGGGAATTCTGGGAACTGCCCCTCCTAGCCTGAAGACTATTTTGGGGGCTCTTCAGGGGCTTTGTGACTTGGCTTTGCTCCCATTGCTGATGTTATGTTCTCTTCTTGGTTCGGCCCGCTGTGGGGGGTTCAGACCAGACTGACTGCCTGCCATGTGCCCCCAGTATTGTCCCCTGTCACAGTATGCTCCATGAGGGGACATCATGTCTTGAGTCGCTGTCGGCCCTCTCTGTGCCTTAGCAGCTCCATGCAGGGATGTCACCCTCCGGTCTTGGTGTGCCCATATGGCATTTAGACCATGCCAGCCCTTTCACTTCTTCCTTCTCGGTTTGCTTCTGTGTGGACATGGCATGTCGGCCCCTCTCCCCAACCTGTAGGGTTTGTTGTTGTTGTTGTTGTTGTTTTTAATCATTTTATTGGGGGTTCTTACAGCTCTTATCACAATCCATACATACATCTATTACGTCAAGCCCAT
>NW_022103904.1:135336-136992 GCF_000313985.2 Echinops telfairi
CGCTCCCCCTGGTTCACATCGATAATGATATTTTGTTCTGGGTCTTTGTTGCCTGATCCCTGATCCCACTGACACTTCATGACACAGTGCTTCTTCATGTGCCCTTCGTTGCTTCTCCCAACCTGTAGGTTTAGTGTTGTCTTCTGTCACACATACTTCTAGGGAGGGGGTCAGTTTGGCTCTGATTGGGGCTGGCCCTGTAGTCCACTCTTCATGCATTGCTCCATGTGGATACGCTGCCCTCAAGCTTTGGTATGCCACGGTGGGGTCTGCGTGCACACTCCAAATTCGGTGAGGACATACGAATAATCTCGCCCTGGGTGGGTTTTGTTTTCTTTTTGTTTGGTCTCTGTTGCTGTTGGTTTGCCTATTCATATAAGATAGGCATGGGAAGCAAGCACGAGGAGAAAGCAGCAGGACTGATGATCCTAGAGGGACTTGAGGGAGAAGGAGGCAGGGAAAGGGACCGGTGAGCAAACAATGCCATAGACAGGGGAACAACTAGGGAATTAGAATCAACAAGGAGGATGTAGAGATCCTGAGGGTGTTGAAGCAGTAGCAATCTAGCTGAGAGGAATTACTAAGAGGAAGAAGTAGGACAAGCATGATGGTGGGGCAGGAGGAAAGTGAAAGGAAACAGAGAAATGACCTAGAAAGCAAAACTGTAGATAGAGGTACACACATAGGTGTGTGCATATGTAAATACATTAATTCATAAAAATAGAGGTATTGGCCTATATACATATATTTATATGGCAATACACTGAGGTAATGGATGGACTTCGGGCCTCTGCTCATGCCCTCCCTCAGTGCAAGAATACTTTGTTTTAACAAACTGGTATTTTGTGATGCTCACCCTCCCGGCACAATCGTGAAGGCAAAGTGGGTGCATAAGCAAATGTGGTGAAGAAAGCTGATGGTACCTGGCTATCAAAAGACATAGCATCTGGGGTCTTAAAGGCTTGAAATTAAACAAGAGGCCATCTATCTCAGAAGCAACAAGCTCACATGAAGAAGCACACCAGCCTGTGCGATTATGAGGTGTAGTCAGGACCCAGGACCCAGTAACAGGTGTCAGAAGACCCCAAACAAACAACTAAACAAAACAAAACATATTATTGAGAGTGAGGGGGTTGGTGCTGAGACCCAAAACAATGGGATAGACAATGGGACATCCCCTCACAGAGGGGTCACAGGGAAGGGATGAGTCTACCAGGGTGCAGTAAAGCACCAATGAAACACACAATATTCCTCTGGTTCCTTTAGGCTTCCTCATCCCCCACCATCATGCCCTCAGTCCTGCCTGTCACTATGGGCTAGACTGGAGCATATGCACAGTAAATATAAGAGATAAGAGCTCAGGACACATGGAATCCTGGAACAGGAATGGGAGTATTGATACCAGAAGGGTAGGGGGAAAGTGGGAAGAGAAGGGGAGACAGGAGGAACCGATTGCAATGATTGACATATAACCATACACACCCCGCCAGGGTGACGAACAACAGAAACCGTGGGAGAAGAGACACAGCGGTTGGTGTAAGTTATGAAAATAATAATTTATAATTTATCAAGGGGTCACACGGGTGGGGAGGGAGGGAAAAAAGAGGAGCTGATGCCAAGGGCTCAATAGAAAGTAAATATCTATAAAATAATGAT
>NW_022103904.1:138207-139707 GCF_000313985.2 Echinops telfairi
AAGCAGCCATTGTTATTCTTGCCCATCCCTGTCTAGATTGCCATTAATTTCCATCCAGTCCTCCATGCATTAGGCTGCTCACCACAAAGTCAGCAGTTCAAAACCACCAGCCACTTGTTGTGAAAACGATGAGGCTTTCTACTCCAGTAAAGTGTTACAATTTTAGGAACACAGAGAGACAGTTTTACTCTATCCTGTAGGGTCCCTACCAGTCTAAATTGATTGGATGGCAGTGAGTTTGGGGGACTGTATGAAAATCTGACATTAGACCCACATGGATGAAATCTAAGTGTGCAGTTGCATGTGTCTACTGAAATAATGTGCACCCTACCCAGCACCCTGCTACTCAGTGTATGGCCAAGGGAAGATTCCAAGTCTGAAGGCAGACTCCCCTGGAACAAATGCATGATTCTATTTGATTTCAGAAGTGCAAACATAACCTGAATTAATCGATCTGCTGATGAGTCCACATTCCTGAATTTTTGAAGCTTGAGTAGAAGTAGCAGGGTCAATCTGGAAGTTGGGAAAAGCCTAACTGAGCAGAGGCACACTGAGGGAGGCCTGGCTGCCCAGGCCCTTGGGGATTCCTGCTGGGAGCTCCACCTGCTAGCAGTCCCCCCCTGGCTGGGATTGTGCTGGCTACTGGATCCTAACTGCACAGGAACGAGCAGCACGTGGATCCTTGCTTTCGTCAGCCAGAGCTCTTGAGAGGTGGGCTCAGGGAGGACTCTGCATGCCTCTGCTCAGCCCAGCTCCAGCCAGAAGCCTTGGGGAGACAGAGCTGCAGCCTGATGCCTGGCTCTCGGGCTGCAAGTGTAGGGACAGTGAGAGTCAACCCTGCCTGAGCCATGCCGGCCAACCGCACCAAGGGCAGCCCCGATTCCAATGGGACCATGCAGACACTGGCTTCGTCCCCGGCTGCCTGCACTGAAACAGTGACTTTCACCAACGTGGCGGAGGGAGAGGCATGGGGCTCTTTCCACCATTCTTATAAGGTAAGCCTCCTGTCTTCCACGCTGAACGCAGATTTTAAAGGATGAAACAGGTAAAACCGCAGAGACCCACTTATGGGTATCCTAGCGAACATTGTGAAGGAGTAGAGATCCTTTTCTTTCTGAGAATGATGAAAAGAATGATAAACTAATGTAACGAGCGTCTCATAGGATACAAGTGACTATATTGTCATTTCTTAGGATTACAGGTTGTTTTGTGTGTGCGGTGTTGTGTTTTTGCCTGCTATTAATGAAATGTGCAAATCATAAGCAATATGTGAAGGATGGATTTTTGCTGTTTGCTTGTTTCATTAAACTTTACTTTATCTTAGAAGAAAAGCACTTTTAATAAATGTATGGCAATATTAGAGGGGGGTGGCCTTGTGGGGGGTTGGAGTTGTGAATTTTTTGCTAGGAAGGTCCAAGGAATGGAAACTTAGGGCTGCAGAAAGAAAGGAGGACCCCACTTTCGTTGGCGCTCTTTTTCATTGAGTGCGTGCATTCAGAG
>NW_022103904.1:140385-155278 GCF_000313985.2 Echinops telfairi
GGAGGCTTTCCCTTTTCTCCCCTGGAGCGGCTAGTCATTGCCGACCCATGGTGAGCAGCCAAGCCCTTCCCCGTGGCCCTCCAGCAGCCCTTTCAATCCTGGGAGCAGGGCAGCCTGCAGACCCAGAGATGCTTTTCTGGGAGAAGCAGGCTTTGTGTGCGCGGAAAGTGTACCTGCTCTGGGTGAAGGCAGCGTCAGCAGCCTCTTTGATATTTATAGAACATGACAGCAAACGGAATGAAGAGAAAGTGACCGTTGCAAAGGGAGAAATAATACGCAATAAAGCCGCTGTTCTTAGATTTCAGGGAATAATCACTCTGAAGTGAAATTTCATTTGCCTCTCCTTGAATCTGGTACCAGAGTGGACATACTGAATATACAAATGAACGATTATCTGAGCCAGTGTTTGCACTCTCTGTCCTGGCAACATCATTGGTAGGCACAAAATAGCATCATTGTATTGCTATCTTGTACTGACTGATATGTTTTCCATAAAACAGCAAACCCCTAGACAGGAAAAGACAATAAAAAGCAGGGATTGTAAATCGGGTCAGGAACTTAGAATCCTCTGCCTCCTACATTTTTTACTGAAACACAATGGGATTTAGCTATGCAACAATCAGTGGTGGTGTTCATGGGCAACTCACTTGAATTTCATTGTGCACCTTCTGCGTGATCCTCTTTGAGCATTAGCATCGGGGGCGTGGATGGGATCAGAAGCACACTTGAGAGAGACCCAGGTCTGAAGCAAGCCCTTGTTCTTTTTGGTTCCTTTTATTCCACCTACTGCTCAAGAGAGAAACAAATGTGTCCCTTCTCATTGTCTTCCAGACTTGTCTTCTGAATCCCCAATATTTTACTAGAAACAGTAACATTAGCATTTTTAAAAATGGAACAGCAGGAAAAGTTGCAAAATAAGAAGAGTAGAAATAATAGCAACAGCCGTAACCATACTTTTCATTCCCTGGGTGCATTCTGGGTGTCAAAATCTCGCTAAACAGCTTTGGGACGCCTCCCATTTCATTCTCACATCGCCCAGCAGATGTTTACAACTAGAATCGCTTTCTGTCTCCTCTTGGTCCTGTCAAAATTCTGTCCATTCTTCAAGGCAGTGCTTCAGTTTCTGCCTTCAGGAGCCCCCTCCTGACGCCTGCATTCCAGGGGTGCTGTGGGCTGTCTTTTCTTCCTGCCACTTCAGCCGATGCTGTTTTCAACTATTAGTTAACTGTGGTGCGTGGATGGTCATTCATCTCCTCGAGGGGAAGAACTGGCTGGTGTTTGCTTCAGCGCTCAGCATCATGCTTGGCATGCGGCACATACCCCACAAGCCATAACTACCTAAATGAAGTGTGCTGCCTGTTTCAGTCAATGCTCGCAGCAAGTTAGGGTGGGCAACAGAAAGCTGCCATTCCCAGAGACAGAGGGAGGGGGTCGTATTAAGCACAGGCTCACATGCCAACCCCTGCCTGGCCTGGTTCCTGTCCCCATATTAACGGAAGTTCTTCTCTGCAAGCAGGCTCAGCTTATTCTTGTCCCGTTTTTTTAAATCGACTGTGATGAAGGTAAGTGATGTCTTCCAGTGGGTGACTATGGGATGAGTTGCAGGGCTATAGATCAGCATCGTGTACCTAGTTTACCTCTCAGGAACCTGTCCCCCCTGGGCTGTCATTTTGTTACTACTCTCGGCTGTCTTGTTCAGCCCACATACCTGGGTCTCTAAGTGGGCTTCCTATTTAGCTCTCTCGTTCTTCCACTCTGATCCCCAAACTCTTTTTTTGTGGATAACAAGATATCCCTGTCTAGCTCTCACTAGCCCATCTTCATAGGCTGAGAGTCTTCTTCTTTCCACCTCCAAATTCTTGCTTCTGCGCCCATCACTTTACCAGCGGTTCTCAACCTCTGGGGGCACGACCCCTTTGTGGGTCGAACAACCTTTTCACATGGGTCGCCTAAGACCATTGGAAAGCACATATGTCCGATGGTCTTAGGAACTGAGACGCTGCTCCTCTAGCCGTCTCCAGGGGGGTCCGCCCACATGCAGATACGCCCACACATGAGTACCCAGCGTGAAGACTGTCACCCATGCTACACTACATTTCAAGACAAATTTCATTTATTTGTCATTAGAAATAAATATTTCACAATATATAATTGTATATTATTTTGTGACTAATCACTATGCTTTAATTGTGTTCAATTTGTAACAATGACAATACATCCTGCATATCAGATATTTACATGACAATTCATAAATAGCAAAATGACAGTGATGAAGTAGCAATGAAAATAATTTCATGGTTGGGGGGGTCACCACCACATGAGGAACTGTGTGAAAGGGCCGTGGCATGCGAAAGGTGGAGACCCACTGCCTAACCTACCCTGCACTTCTTCGGACTTCACCAGGGAACTCCTGAGTGAGTTTTTTTGCTTCTCACTCTATCCTGGGCTTCCTGTCACTACCCCTACTTGGTCCTAGTTTCCAATTTCTTATCTTTTCAAGGTCCCAACCAGTTGACTTCCCTATGTCCTAGCCCTAAACATTATGGAATTAACACGAGCTTTCAGACGTTTTTTTAAAAGGTGTAAGCTGGCCTATCACAAAGGGGGTGGGGAATCCAAATATAAAACTGTCCAAATGAAAAACAAAGAGAAAATTATCCACATGATACTCCTTAATTTGGTGACTATGAATACACTAGCAATTTTTCTTGAATCTCTGGCTCTTAATGATGAGAAATCATTTTTTCTTTTCTAACTGGGAGGGAGACCTATTTGAATTAGTAAATTATCTAAATTATAAACTAATGCAAATGAAGTTTCATTTCATTACTCTGGTGAGAAGAGGAACATGAACCAAGACTGCTAAATATTACCTAATGAGAATCTGTTGTTGCATCTCCTTCGGAGGGATACGACGCGATTAGTCTAACTACTGTTTATATGTAAATGCCGCAGCTAAGTGCCAGAGGATGATTGGACACAGTGTGTTCCCTTTGTTTGCACACCCTCCCTGCCACAATGTCTTACTGCTAATTTTCTTAACACACCCTGCCTTCATTAATGTAACGAAAGCAAAGCTCAGCACGGCCGTGTCCTCATTATCTCAGAATGCAGTTTTAGCAAGTGTTCCGTTTCAGAAGTGTAAGGGGCCTGTGCTTGTTTTCATTACATTTGGGCACAGCTCCTTTCTGAGAACTGAGTATCTACCTACTGAGTCTCTGTCTTTTCACCTGCCCTGACTTGTTTCTGCTCCCCTTTGCCCAAGTGCCTCCTTCCCGGGACCTTCCACTTGTCCCATCCTGCCTCTCGGGGATTGGCTCGTTTCCCTTCCTGCCGTGGATTCCAAGACAAGGTCACCGACACCCTTGCTGGAATTCAGGACCCTTCAGTCCCCAACCTACCATTGTAGCTCCTGTAGTTGGAGCAAGAGGCCCTGCATTCTCATTCCGTATGTGTTGGCCTCTTCGAGTCAGCTTCACTCGGGATGTGCAATTTGAGTTTCTACTTCAGACTGCTAAGGGCCCCTAGGAGGCTAATGACTAACTGCTCCAATACTAGCTTTAAGGTTAGTTGTTCAAATACACCCAGAGGCGCCTTGGAAAATCAAAAAACCAAAACCAATCCCACTGTCTTCAAGTGGATTCTGACTCATCGTATCCCCAAAGGACAGGGTAGAACTGCCCCTGTGGGTTTCCAAGACTGTAACTGTTAATGGGAGTAAAAAGCCCCATTTTTCTGCCAAAGACCAGCTGGAGATTTTGAACTGCTGATCTTGAGATCAGCAGCCCAACGTGAAACCCATTGCGCCACCAGAGCTCCTGCCTTGGAAGCCAGGACTGCCGATCTCCTTCTGAAAAACCACAGCCTTGAAAACCCTATAGAGCAGTTCTGCTGGGTACACACAGAATCACCATAAGTGACCCTCGACCCACAGCAACTCAAAGCAGCACGCAGCTCCTTCTCCTGATCAACCCCTCTCACATTTCTCCTCACGTCCTGCCCCACTATTGCACTATCTATCTGATGCTTTTTCTCCCTCGGCCTCATTTCTGGTTCATGGGGAAACTGACCATACTACCAGTTCTCCCAAATTTATTACGTGCCTCTCCTCTACACCCTCAAAAGACACACCTCCTTTCCATGGAAAAAGCCATTGCTCTGGCAAAGGTTTCACTACAGGTATTTGATCAAGAATAACTTTTTTTTCCCCTCCGAAATCCATTTTTCCCCAAGCTACGTATGTGAGCAGCTTTGAAATACTTGCACGAAGTATTTGAAACCCAGAAGCAGACTGGTTTCCTCTGCGTGCCTTGAGGCAATGACGACTGTTCTCTGGGTGCGGGGAGGTAGCATGCCTAGCCCCCTGCGCTGGGGACGTTTATATTCAGCAAGTGGGAAGCAACACATCCATTAGTGCCTCAAAATGTCACCCTGGCATCCTTGGAGTAATTTCTAGTTCATGGAGGGGGTAAAATATTTTAAGCTGTACATTCCAGTGCACAAGAAATGCAACCTTGACTAGTCTCTGGAACTTGGAGGGTGCCTGGGTGAAGAAATGGTTGCTTAGTTACCCCCAGGTAAACTCAGGTGTTATGTTTGGGCTTCAGCTTCCTGATGGAATGTCACTCAAAGACCAGACGCTGCAGCCAGTGGGTGCACCACTATCCCACTGTGTGATGTTGGTAGTTTATGGACCCTGGGCCTGGGCTTCCTCACCTGGAAAATGAAGCTAATGAATGTCTTTCATAACGTCGTGGTCAAAAGTAAGTGGCAAAATGTTTGTGAAACTTCTAAGAACAGTTTGTGCCCCAGAACAACTACTCAATAAATATTATCCTGGAATTAGTTAATTCACTCTGGAATTAGTTAGTTCACTCTGTTTTCTCAAGGCTATTCATTGGGAATTTTCTGAAGTTTCCTAGGGACCTCTACAGTGGAAGCCTTCCATGATGGCTTTAATATGCATTACTTCTTCAAACATGATATTAACAGGGCTATATTTTTTCCCAAGTTGGAATTTTTTTAAATACAGCTTTAAAACAAACAACAAAAAACTCATACTGGTCAAGTTGATTCCAACCTTTGGACCAGCCACTGTTCAAGTACAGATATTTGGGAAGATTCTTTCTTTGTCCTCCTGGTTTCATGTCTACTTTTCATCTAGACAAATCCGAGGGCCCCACATGAAGCACTCCTTGCAGAGATGTGAAGTTATGCACTATGTGGAGTGAAAAGGAATGAGTTTCTAATGAGGGACAGATTTTCAAAGCCACAAAAAGTGGCAAATTCACCCAATGTCCCAGTAACGTTGTGATGAATAGCAGGGCTTTGTTTTGTATTGCCCCCTTCAGGAAGACGGATGGCTATCTAAAACTGATGCATGTCTTAGTCTTGTCAACACTCTGAGTTTATCATGTGATTTCGCATCATCTCATTTGACCCTCCCATCATCTCTGTTCCTACACCATTGCTGTCCAGTCGAATCTGACTCCTATGGACCCCGTAAGATAAAATTGCTCCAAAGGGTCTCCAAGACTTTGACCCTTATGGAAGCTGACTGTCACCTCTTTCTCCCACAAAACAACTGGTGGGACTGAACCACTAACCTTTCAGTTGGCAACGTCAGCATTCAACCACCGTGCCACCAAATGTAAAACATCACGAAGCAGGACTTCATGTGGTGGGAACTCATAAGGCAGGGCTACTTTTGTGGGAAGTCATTGGATAAAAATATAGAAACCTCACTACCATGGAGTCAATTCTGACTCCTTGACTTACAAGTTAGGCTCCTAACCACAAAGTCCCCAGTTCAAAGCCAGCAGCTGCTCTGAGAGAGAAAGATGAGGTTTTCTACTCCAGCAAATATTTCCAATCTTGCAAACCCACAGGGGCACTTCTCCTCTGGCATATAGGGTTGTTCTGATGAAGTCATGGGATCGACATTTCTGAACATTGTTTCCTTTAAAACAGCCTGCAAGAGCTGCTGCCGCGATTTCCGTAGACATTTGTGTAGAAAGTTTAGATAAGGACAGATGTCAAGGCCCCTCTCCGAGACACTTTGCTTTCACATCCTTAACTTTATCATGGAGGAAAAAGCATGTTCTTTGCTGCATGATTAGATTTGCACACAAGATGACTATCGTAAGGGTGAGAACAAGACTAATAAATGGTGGTCGAATCCAACCTCACATCAGTCTTTCAGATGTCACGAGTACATCACCTGAAATTTGCCACGACAAACGGAATGCTCAGTCTATAATTTTTTAAAAGGATAACTTGAATGTCAATAAAATTAAAATTAAGAACTACTGTTAACTTAACTGCTTTTTTCCATGAGCATTGACTGTGGATCCAAGCAAAATGAAATCTTAGGCAGCGTCAACCTTTCCTTTGTTTATTATGATGCTGTCTGTTGGTACAGTTAAATATTGGTCTAAATGTTCGTTTATGTAGTCTTCTTGAAAAGGCAAAACTACAAGGAGAAATAAACAAATTCGTGATTGCCATAGGTTGAAGGTTGGGAAGAGGTTGACTACAGGAGGTGGACAATGGCAATTATTTTGAATGATGGAACGATTTTATCTCTATTACAGTGATATTTGTATCGCTTAAAACTTACAGGGTTGTATATTTTAAAAGGCAAGTCTTCCTTTTTTAGATACAACTCAAAAAAAGTTGTAAGTGATACAATCCACATGGTGAACTAAATTTTCAATAAATCCAACTGACAGCCCATTGGAGGGAGAGCCGGAGACCCAGGGGAGTCTGATAGGAACATAAATTTAGAACTCATCAGGGCAGAATTCACAGAACAATGACCCCCCAAAAGCAGTAAACAGGAATTAAAACGGACAGAAGGACTCTACGCCTGAAGAGAACCTCCCAAGTGTTCCTTTGACTTCATCCGTCCAAAAGAGCAACACTTCGTCATCATCTCCTCTGCTCACGCTGCTTGACTTCTCCTCCTAGCCTGGACATGGTGTAGTTTGCACATGGATGCATCTATCCCTTATACTCCAGGAGGAGAAGAGCTTCACGTGGTTGGCCATTTTGACCCAGTGCCAACAACCGTGCCCAGCCTCCCTTAGACCCTTACCTAGTCTTAAATGAATGAGTGGATACTATCAGGGACTCAGCGCTGCATGAGGCACAAATATTGTGAAAGTGCTCAGGACGTGGGCTAAATGCATTTTCCAAGGGTCCTCTTCATTCTACCTTACAGGCAGACATCAATCATGAGCCACTACAATATAATACCACAGCATGGTACATAAAGCAGTACAGCAGAATGCTCTTTGGAGGCCAGGATGGAGAGATTTCCTGACATGTTGTCAGGAGAGACCAGTCCCTGGAGAAGAAGACCGAAGGACCATTTGTGAGGCTGGCACAGGCGCGGGCAGTGCTTTGCTTTGTGGTACTCAGAGTCACTGTGAATCCGAACGGACTCAACGGTACCTGGAAACAACAACACTGATCAGGAACAATGATGTGATGCTGCTAAGTTTCGGAACTAGCAAAGGATGCCCCAAATAAGCCCAGGAAAAGGAAGGTATGTTCACGAACAGATCCTGAGCAAAGGCCAGTGACCAAAAGTGCGTGCTGTTGGACCTGGCGGGCCCCACCTCTCCTGATCTACCCAGTTAAAACACTAGTGTGCCCAGCAGGCATGAGTCTCCCTTTCAGTGAGTGGTGACCAGTGGCATAGTTTGAGCCTAGGAAACTTAATCAAACAAGCTGAGATGTCTTAAAAGGATTTTTACTTTGGGGGTGAAAGAAGAAATACATAGGTATAGCTTTCCTTTCCCTTTTGTCAGGCCTAAGCCCAAACCCAGGGAGCTACGGCAGCCCTCTTGTGACCACATGAGAAAAGCCAGGCTATCTTAGTCTGTGAGCTGCTGAATAGAAGCCAGCAACCACCGCCACCAGATGGCTTATTATATGGAGAGGGGAAAAAAACCAAAAACGTTTATTGCAAGCTTTTGCTTTTCAGCTGAACGCACTTTCTTAATTGATACAAATTCCAATAGAAGACTGCATATAAAAGTACTGACACTTAGCCCTTTACAAAGGGCCAACAGAGTCAAACTGGCGTTTTTCATATTCACATTTGGGGGACCCAGGGCGGGCTCAGCCCACATTTCTCCTTCGTTGTTATCAGGTTACAAAGGGTTTGAGTAGAATGTCATAAAGAATGATTCAGACTATATTGTATGTTTCTTAGTAACCGAGGAACAAAGTCTCCTCCCCATCTTGAAAGAAGGTAGCCTTAAATTGTTCAGAATGGCTCTCTGTACTCCAGAGAAGGATGAGGTCATTCACTTACATAATTACACACATACGTATTTTTTTTATATCCGAAAAGCACTTTTATCACATTAGCACAAAAGGAAAGAAAAAAGACCTGCACACATTAGCTGGGTTTGTTGTTTTGTTTTCGTGAGAGCGTTTGTATTCTCCTTCCCCACCTGAGGAGGAATTGTACCCTTTCCTGTCTGTTGGAAGCAAAACGAAGTGTGAGTTGGACCCCTGGGCCCCGCCCGGAGCCCCGCAGCAGTCCTGGGCGCCTTCGATCTGAGCGCCTCGCAGCACTGTGTGCAGGACAATGTCAACTCCTTCCGTTTAGAAAATCACCACCCCAGAGAGTAGCTTTTCCACAACTACTGCAGAGAAACATGGCTGCTGCCATTGAGTGGGCTCTGAGTCATGGTGGCCCATGTGTGACAAAGTGGAATTGCTCTAGCTTTGTAAACTATAACCCCCAATGAAGGAGCCCTGGTGATGTAGCGAACTGAGTGCTGGGCTGCTAAGTGAAAGGTGTGGTTCAAACTCACTAGCTGATCCAAGGGAGAAAGATGAGGCCGTCTGTATACAGATTGACAGCCTTGGAAACCCGAGGGAACAGGTCTACTCTAACCTCCAGAGGCACTGTAAGTCCGAACCCACCTGATGGCAGTGTGTTTGGCTGTTTGGTTTTAATCTTTAGTGAAGTCGATCACATCCCATCATTTCCTCATTCACAAAGAGGGTATATGGATTGTTTTGCATTTACAATGAATTTTAATGTAATTTGATCTGATTTAGTGTATAACTTTTCATATATAAATGTATATGGTACATTTCCCCCACTAACATTTTAGACTTCACAAGGTGAAGCTGAGTACCTCTCTCTCGCTCTCTTTGCCTCAGGTTTCCTATCTGTACAGAGAGCATCACGAAAATCACGTCATAAGCTTGTGGCAGAGCCTGGTGTTATAGTGGTTAAGTGCTTAGCTAAGAACCAAGAGGTTGAAGGGTGGAATTGTGACAGACTAGAAGACCTCTGGATGGTTGCACTTTGTCCTATGGGGTCACGATGAATCACAATGGACTCAATGACACACATCAACTTACTGCTGGCAAGTGATTCCGGCTCATAGACTGCTAACTGCAGGTCAGCAGTTCAAAACCACAAACTGCTCCAAGGGGAAAGATAAGACTTTCAACTCCTGTAAAGACCGTCTAGTAATTCCACAGGGGCAGTTCTACTCTGTCCAATAGATTGCTATGAGTCACACTACAACCACCCTAAACAAACCGAACTAAACTCCGTTATCAAGTGGAAACTGACTCCCAGAGACCAGATTACGGGTTTTAAACTGCAGACCTTGAGGTTAGCAGCCAAACTAGTTTATGTGCAACATCACAAGGGCTCCTCACTCAACAACAGAGTTATGAAATGAGTTCCTAACAAACAAACACAATCTCAGAGCATGGGCTGTCAGTGCATCAGCCCACAACTATCGAGTCCATCTGACTGACAGTGGCCCTAGGGGACAGAGCTGCTCCATAGAGTTCTCCAGATGATAAAGCACGATGGCACCAGAGTGCCTCCTTGTTCTCACACAGAGCAGTGGCTGGATCTGAATCACGAGCCTTTCAGTTAGCAGCCCAACATTTAGCCGACAGTCCTGACCACCTAGTAACTGTCCCTGGACGTTAGCTCTGCCATCGTCCTCTGGGTCACTGCTGGTGTAACAAGTCCAAGTTCGGCACTGGTTGGTATCCATGCCTCAAATGACTTTTGCACGGAATTCCATACAAAAGTCACCTCCCCACATCCATTGTATCCCGATTCTGTCTAGCTTCTGCTCACTGTACCACAGACCTCAGTGGTATAGGGAAGGAGACAAATTTTAAGGGAGAGGAAGGTGATGGTCATGAAGGAATTAGGCTCATTAATCTCCTGAGAGTCTCTTCCAACTTGAGGGATGACTGAGAGAGGACTGGTATACTTCTCCTGACAGACCACCCTCCCAGACAGACCTCCCACCTATGCCACTTTCCCATGGCCCCACCTTTACACACTTCAGATACTCTTCACCCACCCATTTGGTTTGTGCCCTTACCCTACCAAAACTCCACCCTTCTATACTACCTACCTTCCTGGACTCTCTACTGACCTGGGCTGTTCACCCACTAATAAGGTGAATCGAATAAAAAGTCCCTGTATGTCTTTCACCTTGAGTTCCCTCTTGAGAAGGGAAGACACAATTCTCCTACAGATAGGAATAACCAAGGGCCATCCAGCTGAATCTGACCATGGCGGCTCCATCTTATATTAGTTTGGAGAAACTAATATTATTTAGAGAAACAAATCCACAAAAATTTATGTATAAGAGTTTTACATAAAGGTTAAGTGCACATCAAGAAAACCTCCCAACCCAGTGCTGCCCAAGCCCACAAGTCCAACATTAACCCATATGTTCAACACCAATCCACAAAGTCCTCCTCCATCTCACAAAACAGATGCAATGATGCTGGCTGCAGGAGGAAAGCCCAGTCAGTGAACGTGTAAGCATCTCAGCGCTGGCAGGGGTCTCTACACATATGCTCCAGCACCCAGGGCTGCATCCGGGTAAGTCCATGTGGTTTCTCCTCAGGGATGTCTTGCAGGAAGTGAGCCTTGCCTGCTGAAGCAGGAAACTGGCTAAGGCAGCTGTACCCTGGTCCAACCATCAGAAAGCAAGAGACCTGAGAACTAGAAAGATGAGTCTCACCAAGCCATTTATCCCTCTGCCCTTCAATTAACCCCACATGTGTTTATCATCCAGGTTGGCACAATAAACTAACTACCTCAGTCTGTTTTAGAGTAGAAATGTGTGCTGTAGGGTTTTCAGTGGCTGGGATCTTTCAGAAGCAGAGTGCCAGACCTTTCTTCTGAGCCACTCTGGGTGGGTTCAACCTGCCAAGCTTCCAGTTTCTAGCCCAGTACTTCACTGTTTGTGCCAAGTAGGAGTGAGTTATTGGAAAGAAATAGGAAGCCAGAATAATGTCCCCATGATTCCTAAGAAAGAATAAGCTTCCCTCCCAGCCTCTTTCTTACTTTCCTGTCTCTTCTGCCAGCCCTCACCCCTAACAGGGTTCTAAGCTTGGATCTTGCATGGGGTGTGTGTGTGTGTGGGGGGGGTATTATCTCTTTTTCCCCAACCCTCCTTTCATCTCATCTAAACTCCTTTCATTAATTAACTGGTACCAAGCTTAAGGAGAAAAATCATTCTGAGCTAATTCCAGCCCTCAGGTAATCCCTCCCATAGTCTCCTTAACTCTGCTGGACTATTTGCATTTTAAAAAAAGGCCTCAGCTATATGTAAATGAGCCTTCACTCTCCTGAGTGCTAGATGATGAGATAAAGCTAAGGTCAAACAGGGTCTGGAGGATTCTCCTAGAAGAAGCGATGGCCACTGGGAAGAGAGCTCACCTTAATTAGTCTTCTTATAGCTCCTGAAAACTCCCTTTGCCTTGCACTTTGCTGAGCTGGCCTCTTGTGTTCCAGGCTCTGAGTCAGACAAAACAGCCCCACAATGCACCCAGACTTTCATTCACACACAGACCTTGAACTGTGGGGTTTGCTCAAGAAATAATATCCACAAATACATAAAGAGAATATTGTTAGTTCTGTTCTCACACAAGAAAAAACAACAAACCCCAAACACCCCAAACCAAATCATCCCTATGAAGGCAACAACAGGAGGCTTTTCTGGTGTCCAAGGGATATACAGGCACATGGCTAATTATTGAAAACAAAGGAATGTCACCATATCATGATTGGTAGCAAATTAACTCATCACTGCATCACATGGGTCTACAGAAGCAGGGGAAAGATGATGATTGGGAAGTGTACACGAATGTAGATTAGAAAAAGTTTACAATATTGGTTCTGGGGGCCCAGCAGTCATCTGGCCCAAGGTGGTAAGTCTTTCTGGGAGTAGAGAGCCACATCTTTCCCCTGAGGTATCGTTGGTGAGTTCAAAGTGCACAATTCCTTAGTCAAACTGAATTCATGGTCAAGTCCAATATCAGTGACCTAGAGAAATATAATTCTTTCCCTGGCAAAGGCAGTGAATATTAGTGAAATATAACAGTCTATTATAACTCTTTAAACAAAAATAGACAGACATTATTATTGATTTACAGAGAATAAAAATTAAGGCTCAAAAAAAAAAGTAAGGCTCAGAGAAGAGAGACTCAGTTCCCATAGTAATTAAAGCCCAAACCAAACCAATTGCCATCAAATCAGTTTTAATTATGTAGACCCTGTATGACAGGGCTGGCACAACGCAGCCATTTTGAAGTTTTGCAAGCAGTGTTCCAATCAAGAGGACATATCTAAAACTCAGAAAGAAAAACAAATAGCCAACCAAGATTACATACCTAGAAAAGCTGTCTCATGAATACAATGATGAATTAGGACATGACAAGACGAACAAAACATAAGGGAATTTAAAAACTCAGATGGACCTTAAAAGAAATACTAAAGGGACTTTTTCAGATCAGGAGCTAACAATGGCAGACAATGTGAGATTAACATGCATGCCAACATCACCCAGCAGCCAGTCCACTTTTAACTCGCTGCCCTCCAGTCAATGCTGACTCGTAGAGACCCCACAAGATAGAGTAGACTGCTCCTGTGAATTTCCAAGACTAACGTTTACCAAGACTGTTGATGGGAGTAGAAATTCCTGTCTTTCTCCCTCGGGGAGGGAGCCCTTTGGATCAGGGAAGTATCCAAAGGAGAAAAGCCCACGTGACTGAATATAGGAAGCCAGAGATAGCGATTTGTAATTGAAGACAAAGTGAGAGG
The DNA here is from genome assembly GCF_000313985.2 of Echinops telfairi. Lineage (NCBI taxonomy): Eukaryota > Metazoa > Chordata > Mammalia > Afrosoricida > Tenrecidae > Echinops > Echinops telfairi. The sequence continues at coordinate 153,506 of NW_022103904.1, forward strand.
TAAACCGTATAGTTACAGAACTTGGAAATAAGAGGAAATTAAGACAATTTCAAAATAGAACATACAATTTTAAACTTGTAAAGAAAATAATAAATTACCTAGTAGTTGCAAAGAAAATTAATAAATCTCATCAGAATAAAACAGAGGGAAAAAGAGATTTAATATGCACTAAACAGTAACTACAGAAATAAGAAAACTCCAAACCAAAATCAATCCAACATAGAAAATGACATAGAACAAAGAAAACAGCTGTACCAACACACAAACAAACAAACAAAAGCAGGACTTGCTGACATGCTGTTAACAGACACATCCTAAACACAATGGGAAAACTAAAACAGACTACAAATCAAAGGATGGATATATATAGATATATATATATATCAAGCAAATGGAAATAAAAAAGAGCATGAATGAGGATATTAATTTCTGCAAAAATAGATTTCAAGGCAAAAGCCAGCATAAGAGCCAAGGAAGGACATTATTTAATTGTCAAAGGTCAATTGAACAACAGGACATAGCCCTAAGAAATGTCAATGCATCCAATGAAGAAATTAAAAATACATAAATCAAACTTTAGCAGAATTTAAAAAATAGACACAGCATAAAATAATAAAGAGACAGAAACTCAACAAAGATACAGAAAAACTATACAACACAACTGACCATTCACAGAGCACCTCACTCAACCACAGCATACATTATTTCCCAGTGCACATGAAACATTGCAGTTAGCAGCCCAATGTTTATCCCACAGTGCCATATAGACCACAGACCAATGTAATCGTGTCATCGTCCCATGATTTCCAACCGTTTCCTATTTCTGGTCTGCACATAATCATTTCTACACCAACGTGTCCATGCCAAGGTTTTCCCGTTGTGCTTCCCCCTTCTGGAATACTGCAAGAGAGTTCAAAGAATGGCTTCGATTCCATGATTACTAGGGGCTGTCGTGGTCCACAGCCCTGCTGTCAACAAGAACAATCCTGGGACTTCCATACCCGAACCAAACCCGCCGCTATCGAGTTGATTCCAGCTCCTACTGATTGTATCGAACAAGGTAGAACTGCACCATAAGGTTGCCAAGGTTTAAAGTATTTAGGGAAGCAGTTGGCCTTGTCTTTTACCCGTGGAGTGGCTGGCAACGTGAACCATTGACCATGCAGTTAGCAGCCCAATGGCTGACCCACCATGCCACCAGAACGTCTATAGCACATGCCTGCTCATTGATGTTCTCTATTCTCTGTGCCAGCTTGTCCTATACATCTATTAGACAGTTTCAGAGACATTGCAAGGTGGTGCAACCTGAACTCCTGTTCTTGACCCCAGTTTAGGTGATATGAAAAGTCTTAAAAATACATAAAACATAAATTAACACAATTACATATATACCTTCATACATTTTCTAAAGAGCCCTGTTGACTCTAAGGAAAAGAGTTGGAATGCTAATGGCAAGGTCAGAGCTTCAAACTCATCATCTGTTTCTTGGAAAACAAATGAGGCTGTCTGTTCCTATCGAGCTTTACAGTCTCAGACGTTGTGTACAGGGTCACTGTGGGTTGGCCTCTACTCCAGAGCACTGGGTGTTGTTTGAGGTTTATAAAAGTTTAGTATATTTAGTAATAATGATCATTGTGAAAGTTATAATAAGCATGTGTTCATAAAGAAGCAGGAAATACGAAGACTCTCAGAGATGATCTAAGATAGTATCACCACAGATCTGTGTAAAGCAGGTTGAAAGGGTGAATATAGAAAGGGGCCTACACAGAAGGA
>NW_022103904.1:156299-158197 GCF_000313985.2 Echinops telfairi
GCTACAATGACAATACCTCGCTGCCTTTGTAAGAGTGTCTCTAGACAGCTGGAGTAAATTCAGGAAGAGGCGGGGAGAAGTGAAGGTGGCAGTTCTGACAAGCCTGGACCTACCTCGGGCCTTTTTTGACATGTCTTACTTATTAACCACCTGCCAGTGGTTCTGAAGCAGCAGGTGGGACAAGTGGTGGGGAGAAGTTGGAAGAACTCCTGAGTGCAGAGTTCCCAATGATTCCGAAAAGGTGACTGCCCAGCCATATTTCTGTTTCCTTCATACGTATCTCATTCTCTAAGCCTCATTAAGGAGTCTTAGGGATCCAGAGCTTGGCAATTCTCTTCCTGCTTGTCACTGCTTGTCACTCCTGAAGTCGTATGCTCATGGGTATTGCCATTCCTTGAGTTCCACAGGGAGTCATCCTCAAGAGAATCAGAGATTGCAGATCGTGGCGTATGAGATTTCCAACCCACCTAGGGAAATTCATGAAACGCCAGCTACCAGAGCGCGCGAGGTGGCCGAGGATGCACTCACAGACTCTAAAGGGCAGGGAAGCCCCTCGCCTGCTGCCTGAGAACTGAGGCTGAGTCACGGGCCGCTGTGAGGGTTCACTTTCTCCCTCAGAAAGGAACAGTCAGTTGTTCCTTCCTGTGCTTGAGATTTTCATCTGGAACATCAAAAAGATGACGATAAGCATAAAAGGAACCATAAAAACGAGGCCAAAAACTCTTGACCCCTGTGGTGATGATGTGGCTTCATTGTGTGACATTTATGATGACAATTGTGTTGAAGCTAAATATCGTTCCAGTGGCCACTTAGTCAAACATGGGCTTTATACTCGGTATTGGATAGTCGTGAACCTGAGCTAGGCCCTGAGACCCAGCTTCAGACAAGTGGTGGGTCAGAAGAAAAATGAAGAATGTGTTTTCCACTGGAAAAATGAAGCAAATGAGGCAGTCATACCATTTCTGGCCCAAGAGTGAAGCAGGAAATGATTGCATTGGGAGGACATGGACTTTTAACATAGCAAAGCTATGTTCACATGCCAGCATCATCACTTAGAAGTAGGGAACCCTGGTTAAAAACCTTCTATGAGCCTCATTTCCTAACCTATGAAATTGAGAACACACACACACACACACACACACACACACGAGCCTCAAAGAGTTCATGGGAAAAACTCATGGGTTTTGAAGCCCCCGTGTTAGCCTGGGTCCCGCGGAGAAGCAAAGCCAGTGACATGTGCACGCGCATGTGCACAGAAAGAAATTCACATCAAGAAGTGGCTCGCACAGTTTTAAATTTACTCCACGATCTAACATTTTCTGCTTTCTTTTGATGGAGGGATTTTTTTCCTGTTTTATTTTGGCATTGTTGGTTTTTTGTTTGCTTACTTGCTTCTAGTTTTCGTTGTGTATCATTTTCTGTATCTGAAACCCAGGATATGTAAATCTTTAGTGACAGGAACTGGGTTAATAATTACGTAGCGGCAGAAGAGGCTGCGGAAAATGAGGAGGTCACAAAAATGAGTTCAAAATAGAAGAAAATGTCCTGAAATTGATGGTGGTGATGACAGCACCACTCATCTGTATATGCTTGAACGACTGGATTTTATGATATGTGAATTATACGGCAATAAAACGAGTTGATTTAAGGAGAAAAGAGTGAAAAAGAAATGGGTCACGCCGTTGCAGATTCTGTGAGTCAGCTGCTAAGTAGAGGCTTCTCCTGACTTATTTAGCTGGGGAGGGGCGGACTGGGGGCGAAGAGTGGGGAGGGGTGTTGATGAGCCAGGAAGTGGCAAGACAAAGCAGGAAGACCACACGCTCCTGAATGCAAAGTTAAATGAATCCAAGGTCAGCAGTCTGCGGAAGGCTCTCAGAATCAGCCGGAGCTTTTGACAA
>NW_022103904.1:160158-170516 GCF_000313985.2 Echinops telfairi
GATCTAATACATTTCCTCGATTCTATTCTCCTTTACCTCCATTATGCAAATATCAATCATACCACTCAATACAGTAAGACCTTATTTTGCCAATTGATACAGAGGCATGAAGAGCTCAAAATAGCCAGGTTCAAATTCCAGTTCAATGCAACCGGTGCTGTGTCTCCAGGTGGAACTATTCCTCCCTTGGAACTAAGATTTCCAGATGACCCCAAGAACATAAGGAAGCAATTTAAAGGAACCCAAAATATGAATGGTTCACAAAGAGTAAGGTTGAGTGGTACCACTTCTGTTTCTATCCCTTGTTTCTTGGACCAATACATTCTGACTAGTAGAGACTGTGTGATAGGTAGGTTTATTGTGTCAACCTGGCCAAAAGGAACATGTGGGATTAATAAGGTCACAGTTTGATTAGAGGGCAAAGAGATAAATGGGTTGGCAAGCCCTACCCCCACTCTCTCATGCTCTCTTGTGATTGGACCAGCGTGCCACTGCTTTAGATAGCTCTCTGCCTCAAAATGTGAGTTACACTACCTGTGGACAGCCAACCATGGATTGTGTCACTAGAGCTTGAGGTTCCTTTGGGACCTGTTCATCAGACTGCTGATATACATCACTTGAGTTTTGTCGGATCCTGTTGTCTTGATTGCTTGAGCTCAATATCCCATCCGGGCTGCTTTGCTAAGCTCCCGAGCTGCTGACTGTTGGTGACTCGCGCTGCTGCTTGCTGCCTGTGGCCAGACTGCCTGCCTTGCCCTAAGGAAGACTCAGTTGTCTGCTTCCTTGACCTTGGACCCAGCAGCTCTCGTGAGTTGAAGGACTTCCAATGTATTAACTGTTCCACAAAAGTGAGTTGAACTGAACTCTCTATACTGCTGTGTGGAATAATTAGCTGTTATATTCATTCGTGCTGTATATATATGTGTGTGTGTGTGTGCACTCATAAGCGTCCTGGTTTTGTTTCTCTAGCAAACCCTGTCTAACACAGAGCACCATAAAGCAGCTACAAGTTTAAAGCATACACAGTCTTCTCTAGAACATTGCCCCAATAGGCCCTGTCACCTAGCTGGTGCTATAATGACTTTAGAAAGCCATTCAATTTTTCTATCAAGTCAGCTGCCTCAGGATGATGATACATTTGAAAAAACCATTAGATTCCATGAGCATGGGCCCATTGATACCCTTCATTTGCTGTGAAATGAATCCCTGAATCTGAGGCAATGTTGTGTAAGATACCATGCCAGCGGACAAGATAATCTGTAAGTCCACAAGTGGTAGTTTTGGCAGAAGCATTGTTTCAGAAAACAAAGTCAGATCTAGAGTAAGTGTCTATTCAGTAAGGAAAAAAAAGCAGCCCTTTCCATGATGGGAGTGGGCCTCTGTAATCAAACTACCGTCAGGTTCTGACTGGTCTGCCCCCAAAAGAGCTCCCTATCAAGGGCTCAATGTTGGTCTCTCCTGCTGGCAGACTGGCCACTCAGCAATGGCACTAGGCAATTTGGCCTTGATGAGTAGACTTTTACTCATCATTGTTGAGCCCACATAAGCCCAATTCTTGCCACTATAGCCACTTTATTCATACACCCATTGGCCAATGACTTACGTGTCTGGGAAATAGAATGACCGATTTCCACAGAATATACCATCCTATCCACTTGATTGTTAAAATCCTCGGCAGAGGTAGCTCTTTGGTGAGCATTCACATGAGACACAAATATCTACACGACTTTGGCCCGTTCAAAGAAGTTTATCCACATGCCTCTTCCCCATATCTCCTTGTCACCAATTTTCCAATTATACTCCTTTCAAGTCCCTGATCAGCCTGGTACCATATGAAATTCTACCGATTGGGAGGATTCCTCTTTAACACTGTCCTTGAGGGAGGTCTCAGAAGGGGGCCGCTGTCCACTTTGGAATGGTACCTATATGTGTTAGTCTGGGTAGACTAGAGAAACAAATCCATAGAAACTCATATGTATATAAGAGTTAAGTGTGCATTAAGAAAGTATCCCAACCCAGTGCTGTCCAAGCCCATAGTCCAACATTAGCCCATATGCCTGACACTGATCCACAAAGTCCTCTTCCAGCTCACAAAACACATGTAATGAAGCCGACTGCAGGAGGAAAGCAGAATCAGTGAGCATGTAAGCATCTCAGCGCTGGCAGGATTCTCTACACGGCTGCTTAAGCACCCAAGGCTGCATCAGGGTAGGTCCATGTGGCTTCTCCTCAGGGATGTCTTGCAGGAAACGAGCCTCCCTGAAGCAGGGAACTGGCTAAGGCAACTGTGCCCTGGTCTGACCATCAGAGAGCAAGATACCCGAGAACAAGAAAGGTGAGGCTCACCAAGCCATTTATCTCATCCGCCCTTCAATTAATCCCACATGTGTTTATTGGCCAGGTTGGCACAATATACCTTAACTATCTCACTATATATCACTGTAGACCATGCATGAATTTTCTCTCCCTCACTGAGCTGATCCTAGGAACTTCCCATGAGATCATACAAGCAGACTGGGAGAAAAATGGTATTTGGACATGAATGGTGATGTAATCATTTGGACCCCTTCTTCATGCAGCTTATTTGTACCTTTAGATCCTGCTCTAGCCTGATCTCGTATATACCACTTCCATTGAATCACAGAGCACTCCTGTGCATGGCCAGCATTCTGACTCTGTAGGTCGGACAACAGCATGTTCATCGTGGGCAGTGCAGGCCGTATGGTTACTTGGTGCCCCATGGGGAGGTATTCCGTCTCCTCTGAAGCCCAGTAACAGACCAAATGGTGTTTTCTTTTTTTGTGATCCAAGTGAGTTTTTATAAAGGATATAAGTTTCAGGTGTTACAGTTAACTGAACACAGGACTATACCCCTCCATACGTGGCAATCTGAGGCGGGAGAGGGAGAGAGTGGGGAGACAGGGAGAGAGGGAGAGAGAGAGACTGCAGCATGGCCAAGTGGAATGCAGAGGAGCTGGGATGGGGGAGCAACATGGGGTGTTTTCAAAAGAAGGGTAGTAGTCTGCGAAAGATGGCAATGCTTTGCTCTAAAATCCTAAGAGTCTGCACTGTGATCCACCCATAGGGGCCTGTCAGACTCCAAACGGAATCTCTTCTGCTACTGGTATTCCGAGCACCATTGGATCAGCTAGATCCTGTGGCCTAGGGGCAGCCCATGATAAACAATCAACAACAAAAATTACTTAACACACACTATATAAATAACAAACCAAGTAAGTCTGATATTGTGTTAATGTGATTCATTTATATAATGCTAGTTGCCTTTCATCTTGCAGTATTAAAGACACTTGAGACATTTGGCTTCTAACTTCTAATATTACACTATGAAAGAAGATATTCACTCCTTGAGTTCAGATCAATCATGTCACACACTCTAGACAAGCTGGACATATCCAAATTCAACCAGAAGTATCCTGTATGTCCTGAGATAATTACCATTTCAAACGATCTTTCCCTGGTGACCTTTGCATTTGTCTCCTTCTCTATATCCATCAACAGGCATTTATGAATCACTGTCCATGAGCCAGAGGCATGTACCTGGGTGACATGATTTGCTTCTGTAAAGAACACCCGATGGAGCCGTTCTACTGTGTGACTCATGGTGAACCATGAGTCAGATTCGGGGCAATGCGCTTGGGTTGGGGTTTTGTCTCAATCTATTTTTAATGGGTCAGAGAGATGGCTAGCTCCGGAGATAGAGAAGTGACCCAGACATAATTCCTGTCTTCAGGAGCTTCCTTTGGACTATCTAAGGATGGACCCTGGAGATAAATCATTAGCAAAGGCACTCTTCCATCCATTTATCTCAATTCTAATTCATAATTCTCTGAGTTTTCAGAGAGCTGACATCACTGTGTGGGCTAATTGGTAACAGTCAGGAAACTGCACCATGTAGTAGAGTTGAAGATATTCTATCTGTTTCTTGTTGAAAATTTCCCAAATCACCTCTGCTTTGTGTAAAGAATTTGAGCCTGAGCAGACTTTTGTCTCACATGACCACTAGGGGGCATTTAATCCCTGACTATATTCTGCAATAGTCAGAGAGAGGCGTGGCTCACCTTCAAGACCTGCAAGAAGAGAGGGTAGGGGGTCTGCCTGGGAGGCTAAGGTGAAATCTCCATAGGCAGGCTCTGAGAATATGTATAAGTGAAGAAGGTGAAGTCAAGCATCATTCTGAACAGATGGTGAGTTGTTGATAACACACCACCAACCTTTAGGAGCCTTGCTGGAGTAGTGGGTTATGCTTTGGGCTGCTAACCACAAGGTCAGCATTTCAAATCTACCGGTCAGTTGACTGGGGAAAGAGGAGGCTTTCATAAAGATTAACAGCTTCAGAAATCTGTCCTCCGCAGCGGTTCTCTATGAGTCGGAATGAGAATGAATAAACCAACGTTGATGTAGTTGAAAATAAGGAAGTAGACTCACAGGCATTCGTTGTCTGTCTACGGTGCCTTAGGCTCCGAGCTAGAAACGTCCATTCTCATTATCTCATCTGTGTATCACAATTATCCTGAGAAAGATTTTGTCTTATCTTCATTTTGGCAAGGAGGAAAGGGAGACCAAGAGAGCTTATAACTTACTGACTGTACCACACAGCTACGGAGTCCTGGTGGCCCAGGGGTTACCAAGATTGGCTGCTGACTAAAAAGTGCATGTTTTGCATGCACCAGCTAGTCCATGAAAATGTGATATGGCGATCTGCATCTGCAAAGATTGGCAGCCTTAGATGCCCTGTGGGACAGTTCTGTCCCGTCCTATAGGGTCGTTATAAGTCAGAAAACCTGGACAGTGGTTTTGTTTGTGTGTGATAATTCAATACATAATTGGGTTGGCCACTAAATATTTTCATACTTAAAGAGCCTTGTACTGTTTGATGTGACGGCAGTTAAGCTCTTGAATGCTAACTGAAAGGGGATAGCTCACGCCCATCAGCTGCTCTGTGGGAGAAGGATGTGACCATCTCCTTACGTAAAGATCGCAGACTCGGAGGCCCTCTGAGGGCTACACTACCCTGTGCTATTTGGTCACAGTGAGTCAGAATCAACTCAATGGCAATAGGATTGGTTTGGATTTGGCTTATAGCATCAATACCTTATACTACATTTGGCACATAATAAGTACTTAGCTGGGGGGATTAATATACAAACAAACAAATATGGTGAGATCATCCAATACAGAACATCATCTCAGGTGGAGAATGGCCTGACTTGACAGGATTTGAACAGTCTACCCTATGGTTATCATCTAATCCCAAGGAGCATAGATACAGACCTGTTTGCACAGCCGGTTGGTGCTCCCAGCCTGTAGTCCAGTTGCCCCAAGCTCCAAGGAAAAAGGCCCTGTCCAAGCCAGCAGCGACTGTGCTAGCCTCCTGAAAGCGAACCTTCAATTCCCTGACATAGCAAACCAGGGTGATTTGATTTGCAGTCTTTGTCATTCTGTGCTCCCCAAAGAGCAGATTGGAGGTCTGAGCCCACTTGGAGGAAATTGGAGTCATCAGGCGGGTTGAGAAGGCAGCCAGTCTCTGCCAAGTGGGAGGTCAGAGGACTCTCCCATTTGAAAGACGCTTGATTTCTGGAATCGGAGCTCTGGTGCCAATAGCCCAATCACCAGCTCACCATCTGAAAAGCAAATAATTCACACACTTCAGCGTTGTTTTCTTGGAAACATGGCCTGCACACACTTACCACAGGCTGTGAGTTATATAACTAGAGAGGACACAAAGGATAGAACTGTTCTGGAAGCATGATGTCAGTTTCCAGTTCAATATTACCCTGAGTTCACTTCTTGTATTTACTTCCTCTTTCCTATTCTCATCAAAATAGCCTCCAGAATATAACTATAGTTGGGAAAACAATCAGAAGAAGAAAATGGGAACATATTCTGGCATCCTATCTGATAAATGATCTGAGGAATTACTACCAGGTGTAGAGCAGGTAAAACGTCCAGAGGGCAGGGCCACACCACTACCACCATGCCCATGCTGTCTCACAGTGACCACCTGTAGGATTCCCTGACTGCAGATCCTATAGGGCGGATGCTTCCCTGTCTCCGGCGGAGTGGCTGATGCGTTTGCATCACTCATCTTGAAACTAGCAACCATATCCCGGAGCAACCACCAGAGCTCCTGGAGGGCAGGGCTGACAGGCTTCATTCTCTCCTGCTCACTGGGGAAGATCCCAGCTCTAATGGAATGCCCGTGCAAGGGTGAGTGCCTGAGGCTTGGGAAGACCTCCTTGAGATTTCCATAGGAAGTTCACCAGTGTGCAGACTTTACAAAGGGAGATGGTGGCCAGTGCATACTCCCAGAAAAAAAGGAGGTAGACAGATAATGAAGGAAAACCAGCACAGGGCCTTGATGGCGATGACGGAGAGTCTCAGTAGAATAATAGCCTATAGTTACTTCCTTTCCAACTTCCTACCATCCCTGGCACAGCAGCTCCTTTGGTAGCTATTCTCAGATATTGCCATTTTCCCACTCACTCTGGTGGTGTAGTGGTTGTGTATAGGGCTGCTAACTGCCAGGTCAACATCACTAGTGGCTCCTCGGGAGAAAGCTTGGCTTTCTACTCCTAGACAGAATTAGAGTCTCATAAACCCACAGGGCCAGTTCTACCCTCTCCTACAGGGTCGCGATGAGTCGGAATCGACTTGATGGTAGTGAGTTCGGTTTTGAGTTTGGTGGAGGCCTGAATTTGGCAGAGATACGTCTGAGATGAAGAAAGTTCAACAGAGACGCAGTACTGGACAAGCATGCAGACACACCATCACCACCAAGCTGAGAGAATCACTGGCCATCATATAATGCTCTGTCATTTGAGATAAGCAATTAAGGCATTAAATGCTTCTCCATACGATACATATTCCCTGAAGAAATGGGAGAAAGCCTTGGAACATCTGTCATGTGTCTTCTCAGTAGGTCTCCAGAGGACACATATGAAGAACAGTGACGTGTGAGTTCAGAAAATATTGCTTTAATTTAAGAATACTATAATTGCAAATAACGAGAAGAGTGAACAGCTCATTTTATTGGTTACTTGCAGGAAAATTCCAGACTTATAAAACTCAAAGTAGAAAATAGAGCTGAATAGGATTGTGGGGAGAGAACGCAGGAGGGGGAAAGGAGGAGGGGAAAAGACAGAGGAGAGAGAGGAGAGAGGACAGAGAGAGAGAGAGAGACAGAGAGAGAGGTGGAAAACCCACTGAGACCCAGATAATACATATGTGTGAAGGAAGAGGGCAGTGAATTAAAAAAAAAAAAAAGACAAATTACTTGATTTTTAAAAAGGAGTCTTTAAAAGGGTGAAGAAGGATCACAATGACAGAACACCTAAAACAAATCAGTTCATTTAAATTTTGAGAAAACTGAAACCCCCAAAATCATCAAGACTGTGGATAGAAAACTGGGTATCTACCAAGAAATACAATGTGGTCTTTATTCCAACACATTCCACGATATGTTCCAATAAGGTCTACACATTGTGGCTTCAAAATACTAAATACTATGCAAGTGAGGTGGAAATTTTCCCTCTAGTGTGTGAAGGTTCAGAACATGATTTATCCTTACTGGAAAAAGACTTTTTTTAAAAATAAAATTGAGTATACAACTCCAGTCAAGAATTAACCAAAATAAAAACTTGGGCATAGCAGGCATAATATAAAAGAAAGCGCAATAAGCCAACACATTAATACATCATATTATTTGTAGCTAAATGTGTCTTGGAAATATTATTATGAAACTGTAATACAAATCGACTATTCTTCAAAAAAAAAATCACTTCTAACCTTTACTGATCATTTTACTAATTACTTAAACAAAACTAGAAAAAGGAGAGTAAAAGATAGAAAAGCATATCATCATAGCAGGAAGTAAAAAATATAGGTAATTCTTTATTCAAAAAATTAATATTGAATTTCTCAAATTATTCAGAAGTTAATACATGTGAAGCAACATCCTAAATAAGTTTCAATACTTAGAGGGGAAAATTAGCATGGAATTATCAGTTACAAAGAAAATAAACATGCTTTGAAAGTAATAGAAAAGAAAATTTAAGCTCTTATATTTCATTTATCACAGAACAGAACAGACACCATCTTCTTAAAAGCTGAATCTCAGTTTAAATAAAAAAATCAAAGATGTATGTTAATGATAGGAGAACTGAAAGGAAAATGAAACAAAAAGCTTGGAAACACAGGAAAAACGTAAAGATATATCATGAAAAATACAAACAGGATAAAATTGTGTATAGCAAAAATAATAGCAGCAAAAATCATTTAAGACAGAAATAATAAAAAAATAGAGGCTGGGGTGAAACACAAAAGAGAAATAATTATCTTTACAAAGGAATTTATGCTACAATTAACTCTATAACAAAGATAAGCCCATTAGCATAGTTCATTAATATTACATTAAATGTAGTAATAAGAATTCTTAGGAATAAAAGATAAATGTTAAAATTACAATACAGATCATAGAATAATAATATTGAAATGTTTAATTTATAGGTACATGCTCAACTTAAATGAAAACACTAATATTAACACTACATACAAAAATGCTAAAATAGATCACACATAGGATAAAAGTATATGATGTTAATAGAGGATTCATAATTGTCATAAGATAACTGGAAGAATTTTATCATATTAAAAATTATATAAACTAGTATTTACAGAGCTCTAGCTAATTGATCAGAACATAAAGTCCCAAAGACAACCACATTGAATTTATACAAATAAGAACACATATTATTATTACAACTTTATAATTATTCTGAAATTTCTAACTAATGCAATAGAATGGAGATTAGGAATACGATATATTCATATAAGTACTTGAAAGTAGGGCATAAAATTATCATGTGCTATTTGAATGATGATACTGGTTAAGAACAGTGAAAGTACCATGGACTTCCACAAGATCAACCAAATCTCTCCTGGAAGTGCACAGGATGCTCATCAGAAGCAAGGATGGAGAGACTTTGTCAAATGTGCTTCAGGCATGTTATCAGCAGAGACGCATTCCTGGAAAGGGCCATCATGCTTGGGGAAGCCGAGGAGGACCCTCCATACTTGGTAGGAAAAGGAAGTCCCTTCATGAGGTGCGCTGGCACCATGATGCAACCATGGGCCCCGGCAGGCGAGGGTGGTCCCAGCTCAGCAGTGTCTTCCTTCTGCTGCACATAGAGGCCGAGCCAACAGATGAGCCCTAACAACAGCCACCATAGTGACCTGAGGCTCTGTATCCAATGGACAACATGCTTAGGTTCTTAATCTATCATCGGTTAGACTTAGTGAAACCATTTCTAACTTGGCTGATTTCAAAGTACACCAACCAAAAGGAGTTGCTTTCATAGACACCATTATTAACTCATGAGGAGAACATACTGGTGTAAGCAAGAGATCCCATGTGAAATAGAAATATTAAAAAGATAAAATAGCTAGGGACACAGACAGTAAAGGAAACTTCATGAAGAAAGCAGAAAACTCTACCCGGAGTCAATAAAGAGAGCATCTTAGCATTCTCAAGTTGAAGATTTGCTTCCCCCACAGCTGTACTGCGGGGAAATACGTGCTAGAGAAAAGCACACTTTCCGCTGCATATTCTACCTTCTACACTGGAAACTGCTCCGATGTTTACTGAAGCAGGTGGATTAGATGAAAGAGAATCTTTTCAGGAATAAACATGAAAAGGGACAAAAAGTTCAACTCCATGCAGCCACGCATGGGTTAAACCTCACAATCATAGCCTGAAGAGCTGAGGAAAAAAGAATCTATACAGCGTGAATGATCCCTAAAAAGGTGATAAACAGGCAACACTGTTTATGGATGAGTGCCTAAGTGGTAACAGTAAAATAAGTAAATAATGAATAGGTACAGACACAGATGGATACATGGAAATTATTATTAGAACATCAAGTGATAGGTTTTGTTTTTGAAGGCTCCAAAATGGTTATGACAGGAAATACATAGGGGGCTTTTTGGCAAAGGCAACAGTCTTTGTTGCGATTCTGGTGTGCTTACATGAGCTTTTATCATGTACGTAATCATACAGTAACCTGTGTCGTTGGTGTTAAGGTGCCATCAAAGCAGTTCAGACTCATGGCGAGCCCCAGTAATGGGGTAGACTTGTCCCCACAGGGCTCCCTTGGCTGTAACCTTACAGAAGCAGGCTACTAGGTCTTTCTCCCTCAAAGCCACCGCATGGGTTTAAATTTCCAATCCTTCGGTTACCATCCAAGCATTTCTTTTTTTCTAATTATTTTATTTGGGCTTAACACAATCCATACATCCATCCATTGTGTTAAGCACATTTGTACATTTGTTGCCATCATCAT
>NW_022103904.1:171437-178570 GCF_000313985.2 Echinops telfairi
ATCTGTATATATTTTTATGTACTTCTTTGTGCTTATATTATAAAAAGATATCACAAACAAACCTAGTTTCAAATAGATAAAGCACCACTAATATTACCAAGAGATTATGTTCTTTATAAATAAAGGATTCTAACAAGTTTATCAAACAGAGTTTGAAGATGGGCCATTTGCTATATGACAGGGTAGAACTGAACCTTTGGGTTTCAGAAGGCAGCTGGTGGGTTAAAACTGCTGACCTTGTCGTTACCAGCCCAGTGGTTAGCCCATTGTGCCACCAGGGCTTCTTAAAATGCACGCATTAAGCATGATGTGTTATTTACTACATAGAACAGGATATTTTAAATAGTACTTTGTCTTCCAGAGAATATTTTGAAATATTCATCTTCACGTACTAGCAGTGTGACTAACAACCAGTGCAAGATTTCTTGGTAGTATTTAATGAGCAAGTAAGAGCTTTACAACCAATAAATTTCTTTGACTTCAGTTGTTCAAACCCAGAACATTTTTCTTAGAAATTAGTATACAGATGTTTATTACAGGATTATTTATGCCTAGGGTAACAAGTGGTTAAAAATCAATATCCAGTAATAAAGATCTCTTGTGTAAATTGCAATATATCCATATTGTAGCTTTGGGCAACCAGTAGAGTTGATCAGGTAAAGTATTTCGTTGCTAGACAGCCCAAGTACAAGTACAGCAGCCAAAGCCATACCACAACCAAATCCCTACCATCCAGTCAATTCCAACTCATAGGAATCCCATGTAGGGTTTCCAAGACAGCAAATCTTCACGGGAACATCCAGCCTCGTCTTACTCCGAGAGCAGCTAGTAGATTTGACCTTGGGGCTAGTAGTCCAAACATCTACTTCATATCACCACTCTTTTCGTATGATGCAAAGGAGGCAGAAACCAGACCTCATAAATGTGACATTGGAATACATTTTTAAAGTTGTAATTTATAAGTTATAATTGCCCTGAGTATAACCTTGGGGATAAAAAGCAAGAAAATAAATAAAATCACTCTTTTAGAAATACTGGGAGGACTGAATAAGACGATGTGTGTCAAATATGAGTATCATTTTGGTTCAAAATGTTGTTGTCTAAGAACAAAGCAAGTTCCAAAACAAAGCCTTGAAAAAACCATCAACTTGTAGAAATAGGGAAAGAGAGAGAGAGAGGGAAGGGAAGAAGAGAGGGGAAATGAGAAGTGGGGAAAGGGGTCCGAGAGGAGGAGGAAAGGTTGATTTTGGTAGTACCAAACACTCACACTCCCTGCCCTTGAGTCCAATCAGACGCACATCACCCTCTAGGACAGGGTCAGACTGTCCGGATGAGCTTCTGAGCCTGGCACTCTTTACCGAGTAGAAAGCCTTGTCTTTCTCCCACTTTGATAATACAGACCCCCAATTTTGAGTTTTCATTTCGTCTTTATGTTTTTCTGTGTCTTATAATGTTATGTCTCTACATGTTTCCTGATGTAATTTTTCATTATGAGAAAAGGACCCAAGAGATGCTCTCACAGGCTCCCCCAGATTCTGGTGTCACAAGCACTGAGCTTGTCCCCGCTAAGATACCCACATTTCATGCTCACTGCCCCCCTCCAAGACGCTGTCCCTGAACTCAACCCACCGGATCTTTACTTTATAAAACCATCGGCACAGCCTGGATTTGATCTTTCAAGCTCCGCACAGTCAGATGAGCCTCTTTCAGTGATACGTGCTGCAGGCTAAAGGTCTGCCTGATGCCTTCCCCAGCTGGAGGAGAATCAGGTCTTAGAATTATGATAGGGCTAAGGATCATGATAGGAGAGGGAATTTCAATATCCTTTATGGCTTCCCTTTTGCAAGGTCCTAGGTCAGTGGTTCTCAAGCCTCCTTATGCCACAACCCTTTAATTCAGTTCCTCGTGTTGTGGTAAGGAACCATGACATTATTTTCGTTGCTACTTCGTAGCTGTCATTTGGCTACTGTTAGGAATCGGGCGACTCCTGTGAAAGGGTCGTTCGACCCCCAAAGGGGTCACCACCCACAGGTTGAGAATCGCTGCCCTAGGTGATGCATGAGGTCTCTGCTCCAATACTGGCTGGAAAAAGAAAAGACATTTTGAACCCATGCCAGGGCGCCACCGGAGACTCTCTGCTCCCGCAAAGAAATACCGTCTCAGAAACCCTTAAAACCAGTTCGACTCTGCCCGGCAGGGCAGCTAAGAGTTGAAATCCACTCCGTGGTAGAGAGGTTTTTGTTTACTGCTGCTGTTTGTTTGTTGAAGGGTGCCACCGGAGTGAGGGCTGGTGAACGCTGCTGTGGATCACATGCAGGAAGCGCCCTGCAGCATGCAGATGGAGGATCGGCTGCACCTGCACGGCTTTGGTGTGGGGGATTTTGTCCCAAACTACGGAGGTCGTGGCAGATAGGTGCCCAGTTGTCTTAGCCTAGTGATGAGGCTCCTCTCCACGGCAGCCTCCAATTTCAGACGTGAGCAGTCGTATCTAGACCTTTTGTGCTGGTGCCTCTGTTTTCAATTTGGGGGTTGGGAGTAGCTTCCTGGTGCCATCACTTAGATCCCCTTGGCTACATGTTCTTCAGCCATAGACAAGCTCCGCCTGGTCCCGATCCCCAGGCCCCAGGCCGGTCCCGTGCCCTAGCTTCACACCCTGGGCTGTGAACGTCAAACGGACGAGAATCTTCATTTGAAGGAACTATGAAAAACGAGTTACCGAGTTGACATTTTTAATTAGTAATATTCTTCTTTTATTTATTTTTATTTTTCTACTAAGTATACATATTTCAGCAAATCTTTGATATTACTATATTATAAAATTATGCCAGATGGAAAAATAACCCATAATCACACTAGCCTAAAATAACCACCCTTAACACTGAAGTGTACTTCAGTCGTTTTTCCTCTGTGTCTAACTCTGCCGAGCTATAATCACTGAACATACAACTGTCATCATGGTTTTCCTTCACTTATCAATATATTATAAGCATGTTTTTAATGTTGTTACACAGTCTTTATGGCCATCATTAATAGCTACACAATATTTTACATAATCAAACTGCCTTTATTTACCATCTTGTCATCTTTAAACTAAAATTACTTTCTCCTTAGAATACATATTCTAAGGTAGGTATTCTTTTATTTAATCTACCGAGTCTAAGTTTTTAATTATATTTTATTTAACATATGAAGAAAATCCCCTTTAAAATTTTTTTAAGTGCACAATTTATTTGTATTAATTACACTCGCCGTTTCCCACAACTGTCGTCACTATGCATTTCCAAAAGTTATTCATCATCCCAAGCAGAAAGCCAGTGCCCACTGAGCAATAATTCCCTATGCTCTCCCCGCCCCCAATAACTACCAATATACCTTTGTTGCTACTTATTTGCTTGCTCTATACCTTTCGTCTAAGTGTGACCATAAAATATGTGTTCTTTGGGGTCTGGCTTATTCCACTCAGTATAATGTTCCCAAGGTCATAGCATGTGTCAGAACTCAAATGCCTTTATGGATGTATTTATCAGGTTCTTCTTCACACCTTGAGTTTACACACATAGAGTTAAAACTGCTTGGTCAAGAGATGCATTCTTTATAATTAATCATTTTATTGCAGGGCTCTTACAAATATTATAACAGTCTATCATTCAATACTATTAAGCACACTTGTACATATGTTGCCAACAAAATTTCCAAAACAATTTCTTTCTACTTGAGCCCTTGGTATCAGCTCCTCTTTTTTCTCCTCCCTCCCTCACACTCCCACCCTCCTGAATGATTGATCAGTTATATATTATTATTATTTCAAATCTTAGACTCTCTGTTGTCTCCATTCACCCACCTTTCGTCCCCCTGGGAGGGGGCTATATATCCAACCTTGTGATGGGTTTTCCCTTTCTACCCCACCCACCCCCACCATCCCACTACCCTCATGAGATCGCTACTCCCACTACTGTTCCTGAGGTTTTACCCATCCCCAATTCCATGTGTCAACAGCTCTTATCTGTACTAATGTGTGTACTCCCAGTCTAGCAGGATGTAGTTTTAAAAAATCTCTTGATATGTATTTCCAAATAGATTTCTTACATGCTTCCACTCGTTGCTCTGTTGTAAATAAACACCACTGTACTATTGGCCTCTCAGGACTAGACAAGCCAAGGATATGGAAGGAGGAGAAGGGCATTCTAACAATGGAGTCTGAGCCAGGCCTTCAGAAAAGTACCCTGCTCCTCACTGGTGTGACCATTTGGTGTTGCTCTGTTTCTTGCAGACTGAGCAGTTGGTAACTCTGTGGGTCCTCTTCGTTTTCACCATTGTTGGAAATGCCACTGTGCTGTTCTCCACATGGAGAAGGAAGAGAAAGTCCAGGATGACATTCTTTGTGACACAGCTGGCCATCACAGGTAAGTAACTATACAGCTGGGAGAAGGGGGGGTGGGGGGTGGGGGGGAGCTGTGTGCCAAATCCCTATGGCTCCTCACTTTCAATTATTTTTTCTAGTACAAATGCAACACCAATATTTCAATGTATTAGTGGGTTCTGGAGTGATTTTTATAGGGATATAAGATACACATTTGAATCTTTCCTCCAGAAAATGTCCATGATGAGAATAACTCACTAACCAAGAAAATAGGTAATACACTACCAGGTACCTGGGTTCTCTAGGACTTCACTCCTATACCCAGTGTGTCACACACAATCTCCCTGGCTGACTAGGTGATAATATGATATTTACAGATCTCCAGAAGGTGATTATGAACTTAAAGGAGGGCATCCCCAAGAATGGACCAGAATGCTCTCGACTGAATAATAAATGTGAACTCTTAAAGACTTCTGAAGATTTAAATCTGTAGGTATCATTTTTGAAGTGCTTGTGATGTAAAACACTACTTCTGGAAATCCTATCAGGAATGAAGCTAATACCCAGGACTCTAATGTGGGATTTGGGGATGAACTTTTCATTGAACTGCAGTAAATCATGCATGGGCTGTTGAGTCAGCCTTCAACTCATGGTGACCCCAAGCACAATGGCGCAAATTGCTGCCATCGTGTCATTCACAAGATTGGTTTGGTTACCGAACAGACCACTGTGATCCATAAGACTTTCATTGACTGATTTCTCAGAAACAGATCCCAAGGCCCTTTATCCTGCTCTCTCTTAGTCTTGTAGCTTCACTGAAACCTGTTCAGCATCACAGCAACACGTAAGCCTCTGACAGGCAGCTTGTGGCTAGGCATGAGATGTATTGGCTGGAAATGGTGAGATATTTTCAAGGAAGAAAATGAGCTGTGAAAGAAAAAGACCCTCACAGAGAAAGGTAGACCCTAAATTGGAAGAGCTCACATTTAAAAGGGAACCCAAACTGGGAGAGCTATTCCATATGACAGTGAAAATGGCAGATGGGATTCCCTGAGGATCCCACCTAAGCCAAACTTGGAGTCCTGGTCACCGGGAGCAAGATGGCTACTGCATTAGTTTAATTTGAATTGTTAGAAATCAAACATAAAACAAAAACAACAGTAGGTAACTGCCCAAAGGGGCTGATGTTTTCAACTGTGCTATAATCTCAGTTACAGTAAAGGCAGTAGAACGTTTTTTAGAATTTATTCTTGGTCCAATTTGTGCATGTGTGCATGCATTTACACGTGTGTGTGTGTGTGTATGACACTGTAACTTAAAGCCCTCATTGGCTACCTTATTTTCAACCTGAATTCTCTTCTCTCTATGTCAAAGTGTAATAGGCTCTTTTGCCAAGCAGGACTACAGTCATCAAGTTGAAAACAAAGGCAATATTGGAGAAAGAGGGATGGTAGATAGGAACCTGAGTCAAAAGGGTGTGTGTTGTAATATAAGCCAACTCTTCCCATCTTTGTTCTAAAGAAGAGTTATGTTCTTCACTCTTGCAATGGAGGGAGAGAGGATAACTAATATCATCCACCAAATTCTGGAAAAGGGTGACATAGCTTACTTTCATTATATTTTCTGTAACCTACATTGTACTTAACTGTGTATTCTGTTAGAGTATACAAATTTGTAAGTGGCAAGAATATCAGCTTATAATTTAAAGTAAGTGAATAATTTGGATTTCACAATCTATTGTCAAGTAAAAAGTTGTGCGTTCATTCTAATTCATAGTCTGTGCTGTTACACTGGTCATAAGCTCACATGAATGCTCTAGACAGTCTGCTTTTCATTTGTTGATTCTTTTGGAAATGCTGAAGCAGGCAGTTCATAACCATTCCAAGTGGAGAATTCTTGGAAAAGAAAGTTTAGTCAGGGTACAAGAAATTTAAAAAGGACTAAAATTCAGTTGACTTTTCATATAAGATGTTCACCCCAAAAGTCAAATCTATTTAGAGTCAATTCTGACCCACAGCAACCCTGTAGGGAAAACAGAACTCTCTCGATCGCATGCTCAAGGCTGCAAATCTTTATGTAAACAAATGATAGCATATTTCTTTAGCAAAGCAGCAGGCAGATTCAAGCCTCTGACCCTTCAGTTAACAGCCACGCACTTAACCACTGAGCCACAAGATCTCCTAAGATATTCACATTTCCTCCATGCACATTAGGGGATGAAAACACATATCAGTGTACTGAGTATTCATATGTTATGAGCACTTGGGTATCAACTAAGAAGCTGTTCTATGAGATTCATATGAATTTGACTGGGATCCCAATCATGTGTTGAGAAATTTGCAAGATTTCTTCAACATTTCTTGACTGTACATTCATATCCAGCATTAAAGGTTCTTGCTTCTCACCTTCACCTTCTCCAACTAGTCTTTCTTTTATTCTATGTACATCTGGACCTACTTTTTTCCCTTTATTGTTGTGTTAGTCTGGGTAGCCTGGAGAAAAAATTCATGGATACTCACATGTGTATAAGAAAGAGTTTAGACATGATTCTACACGTTGAAAATCCCAAAAGCTCCACAACCGGAGTATTGACAGCAGTAGAGGAATATGGAAGAGTGGCAGGAAACTACATCAACAAACAGAAGTCTATCAGTTTGCTATATACATCAGACAGTACCATGGAAGAGGAGATCAAGAAAGCAGTACACTTCACAACAGCCGAGAATAAATTGAAATACCTAGGAACATATTTAACCAAAAAAACTAAAGACCT
>NW_022103904.1:183297-184316 GCF_000313985.2 Echinops telfairi
CAAATTGACACCTGATTATGTAACTACCACAACTGTCTCTAAAATCAGCCAGAGAAATGAAACTTTTTGTGTTTAAAAAGACTCTACTGAATGTTTGGAGAAACAAAAGGAGATTATGCCATATAAAACTAAATATCCTAAAATTGAATATCATATAAATTATATTCACAACCCATTTTATTCACAAATTAATTGTTCATATACAAGTTACAGTTGAAGCTGAAGAATATCAAATCCAATCAACAAATCCAAAATAAAACCTTGTGTACGTTCCACCTGAGTCTAGAGACCATATCTCAAGAACCGACTTGTTGCCTTCAATATGGACGACTGGAGACCAGACCTGTTGCGGCATGACATCAAGGCCATCACACATGAAGCAAAAGTTCATTGAAATGAGAGGGAAGGGGGGATGGGCGTGGGGGGGGGGGTACGACCAAAATAGATGGACAAAGAGGCACTGGAAGCCTATAGAATGTAAATAAAGCTAGAGGGGGAAATGATGAAGTAAACTAGCAGAGCAGAAGATTTCAAAAAGTGGTTTGAGCATATCAAGCAAAATATTTTAATGACATGTGCAAATACCAGACGTTAGAATGTTTAAAGGGAAGAACACATTTGCATATCTCAAGCTGAAAAAAACTGACATTAAAAATTCAAGCCTTGAGTTGCGATAGTGAAATATTCTGAGCAAAATATTGAACATTGCAGCAAGCATCAAAAAAGGATGGAAAGAACTCAGTCACCATATCAAAAAAAGAATTGGTCAGCATTCAACCACTTAAGAAGGTAGCATAGAACCAAAAACTAATGGTACTGAATTGGGAGGGGGAAGTCTCCAGGAATTGATAGAATGCCAATTGAAATATTTCCAAACAAACAAACAAATAAAAACAATGCAACACTAGAGAGCCTCACTTGTTAATGGCGAAAAATGGAAAGACAAGCTACCTGGCCAACAGACTGGAAGAATTTCCTATTTGTGCCTATTCTAAAGAAAAGTGACCCAAAAGACTGAA
>NW_022103904.1:184442-185571 GCF_000313985.2 Echinops telfairi
AATCATCTGACTCATAATGACCCTATAGAATTCTTAATTCCCCGGCAATTCTCTCATTGTCACAAGAAGTACAAGATAATAGGAATGAAAACATTAAGTCCAATAAGTCTCCAAATTTGTTCCTCCAGAGGGATACCGAATAGTTTAAAATCAAGAAGATGTTGTGGGTTGTAATATGTCTCCATAATCAGCCAGTTTGTATGCTGAGAAAATAAGCTGAGAAACTGAACTAATTGAAGAAGAACAGCATAAGACTTACAAGCAATCTTCTAGTTGTGGAGATACAAACTTATGAGTCCAGTTGTGCAGATAAACACAAACTTGCTTTCTGAAAGAGAAAAGGCCTTGAAGCACTAACAAAAATCAAAGAATGCAGCCTCCGATATGGATTCTACCTCAACGTAAAGAAAACAGAAATTCTCACACGTGGACTAAGAAGCAACATCAAAATAAATCAAGGAAAGATTGAACTCTCGTCAAGAACTTCACACGACGTGGATCCATATTATCAGCAATTCTCATAGAAACCCTATAGGACAGAGTAGAACTTCCTGTTTGTGTTTCAGAAGCCTTAAATCTTCATGAGAATAGACAGCCTCCTCTTTCTCCCGAAGAGTGGTTGATGGGTTCAACTCACAGACTTTGTGTTTAGCAGCTCTGTGACTAGCCCACTACGCCACCAGGGCTCCCATGAGGTGGCATTGACTTGATGAGGCCTCTCACACTCTCCTCTTACAGGCCTCTCACACCCTCCTTGCCACTAATTTTCTGCAGAGTGGACCATATGGCTGATCCCACTATGAGACACGATGTCCTTCACTGACCCAGGGCCTATGGGTGACAACACTGGAGACTCAGTGTCGGGATTGGCCCAGTCTGACCCCGAGACACCGAGGGAAAACACTAAAGGCATCCCGGGGGAGAACAGGGAGCACCCAAGGGAATTTAAAGGATAGACTTTGGGGCCAGAGCATGGCACCCCATCAGACTTGACTGGAGGACACACCTAGAGGTCAAAAATCATCAGACCTTGATCTATTTATAGTTTTTTTCTTTCTTTTTAAAGTTTTTTCTTTTTCTGTTTTTTTTTAATTAATTTATTCTTTTCTAGGTCCTTGGTTTTCTTTTT
>NW_022103904.1:186068-187706 GCF_000313985.2 Echinops telfairi
GAGCATCGAATGAGTGTAACTCCCATTGAGTGTTCAACAAAGGAAAGATAGATAAAAAGAAAACATATTTTTTGGCACAAAGTCAAATAATTTCCTTCTTCTCTGTAGGCTTCAGTTCTCGTAGTGGGAAAGGAAATTAGCTTTGCCTCCAAGCACTTTCTAGAGAGCAACTTATTAACGAATCCAAGAGTTCTCCACCCTCACAACCCCTTACAAATTACCTAAACACTGAGAGATCGGTACATTTGAAAGCTTTGGCAAGGGAGGCGAGGC
Source organism: Echinops telfairi (assembly GCF_000313985.2). NCBI lineage: Eukaryota > Metazoa > Chordata > Mammalia > Afrosoricida > Tenrecidae > Echinops > Echinops telfairi. The sequence goes on from NW_022103904.1 coordinate 186,342, forward strand.
TGGGGTGTCCAAGTGACCCAGTGCTTGCTGCACTTCCCTGGGTTTGCTTCCTGTTGTATACTAAGATTTTTGATTTACATGTTCTGCTTATTGAATTCATCTCATGAATACTAAGGCATTGAAAACTGTGGTTTTTTTCTGCACTCATAATTTTTATATGAAATAATGCTAGTTTTTTTGCTGTCTAACATTTTTGCTCTGAAATTTTTATTGTCTCTTTTACTCAAGAATCATAGTCATTTTTTGCTGTTTATGTGTTTAATTTAGTGTCTGGGCAATTTTATTTTCCCTATTATTTTGTAATTCAGAATGGATAGGTATTAAAAGTGTATTTTTAGGTGCAATATGTAATTATTATTTTGAAAATAGAAACTATCAAAATAGGACATAATGACTTATTCTTTATAATTAACTTGTTAAACTTTCACTTATTAATTATAGCCTTCAATTTTTCTCTATTGTCATACGTTTTCTTGCCTACTTTATAGGCTAAAGAGTTTTGCACTTCCGCTCATTTTCTCCTAATATTTTTACCAATACTTGCTTTATATACTTCAAAATTTTGATATTTGGTTTAGAGGGTTTAGACCAGTATGTTTTTCATGTAGATTCGTATGCTAAACCATACACACACACACACACACACACACAATTCTTTTGGTTTCATTTACTAGCTCTGCTTTAAAATTTATACGCATATAATACTGATATCCAGGTCTTCTTTTTCTCGTTTCTAATTAAAAAACAGAACTGCCATCAAGTCCATACTTACTCATGGAGACCCTGTAGAACAGCCCAGAACTGCCTTTGTAGGTTTCTGAGGTTGTAACTGTTTATGGGAGTTGAAAACCTTCTCCTTTCCCAGAATTCATGGCCATTCAGTCAACTCTAACTCACAAGCTCGATAGAACAAAGTAGAACTGCTCCCGTGGGTTGCCAGGCCTAGAGCTCTTTCTCAGAGTAGAGAGCCTCAGCTCTCTCCCACACAGAGCAGCTCGTAGTTTGGATCCTCAGCCCAGTGCCAAACCACTATGCCACCAGGGCTCCATTATTATTTGTCCAGCACTAAGCAAACATTTTAAATAATATCTCATTTTATAAAATGTATGACTTGTGCTTTATAATTACATGTGCAAGAACTATGAACGTGTGTTTCTGTGTTTAGAAATTTCAAAGGTGGCTCTCCCCATTGTTGGCTTTTCTGAAATACTTTGAATGCTATTTTTCCCCTTTCAGGGTGGGAACCTAGATATTCAATTCAATGCCATCAAATCATCTGACTCATAATGACCCTATAGAATTCTTAATTCCCCGGCAATTCTCTCATTGTCACAAGAAGTACAAGATAATAGGAATGAAAACATT
>NW_022103904.1:189427-190529 GCF_000313985.2 Echinops telfairi
CTATCATGCTCAGTCCCCACCAGGGTTTCAGCAATTCCTATTTGTTACGTTACCCTTGATCATGCCCTACCAGGCCTCCCACACCCACCTCACCACCAATTTGGATCACTTCTGATCTTAACTTCAGAAACATAAACTATCGATATGCAAATAATTATGGTATTTTCTCTCACTATTAAAAAATCTTGTTCTTATTCTGTATTTGAAATAATTATTTCATCTTTCCTTGTAATTGATTTGATTTTTATTCTATTATTACCGATGTTAATTCTATTTTTACTGTTTCCAAAGTATTTTGAGAGTCAATCTTTCTATCAGTTTAAAATATTCTATCTTTATATTTACTTAATACCTTTATATTTCAGAATCTCTCTTTTTATTAACTGTCCCTTCATCTCATCTCTCAACTTTTATTTCATCCTGTCAAAGTGTCCCTAAATTGTCTTTTAAAAATACAAAGTTGACACTGTCTAAAATTTAAATAGGTTTTCTGATTTTGGTTTTTTGTTTGTTTATTTTTTTGTAGGATGAGTGTAAATTGTTTTTCTGATTTATGTGTGTCCTGTTCTACTTCATCATTGTTACAGATCTACAAAAGACTACAATTGACCAGAAGTTTCTCAACTGACCAAAATCTGAATAAATGCTCATGGATTTTAGCTATATTATTTTTACAGTAGTTGTACAATCTTCATTTTTCCATTTCAAGAGTAGAAATGGTCTGTGTTCATAAAGAAAATCAGTTTATCTGGAAGAGGAAAAGATAAAAGATACTGTCAAATCACTATGAGAACACTTCGACTAAAATGAAAACACTTCAAATAAAGCTTGTTTCCTTTTGAAATTGGCTTTTCTGACCCAGAATGAAAAATCATGTCATTGTCAATGAGTGGGGTAGTGCGGAGTGGAGACCCATTTGTAGGCCACTGGACATCCCCTTATAGAAGGGTCTTGGGGAGGAGACGAGACAGTCAGGGTGCGATGTAGCAATGAGGAAACATACAACTTTCCTCTAGTTCCTTGTTTCCCCCTCCCCGACTATCATGATCCCAATTCTACTTTTCAAATCTGGCTAGACCAGAGGATGTACACTGGTACAGAT
>NW_022103904.1:191321-215569 GCF_000313985.2 Echinops telfairi
CTACTTGCCCCTGAGTAGGTTCCAACTCAGGGCAACCTCACGTCCAACCGAACAAAATGTAACTGGGTCCTCCCTCACCTTGGCAGTTGTTCCTATGCTTGAGTTTCCTGCTGCGGCCCTTGTGTAAACTGAGAGCCCTCCAACACAGGGGACTCATCTTCCAGCATCCTATCAGACAAGATTTGGTTGTGATCCATAAAATTCTCACTTGGCCCATTTTCAGAAGTAATCACCTTCCGGTCTGGAAGCTCGGCTGAAACTTGCAGACCTGTGTGTACTTTAAGTACTGGCCTCATAGCTCCCAGCATTACTGCAACCTGCAGTCTACCCACTATACAAAAAGCCAGCAGACAGGTGGTCCCTGCTAATAATTCACAGAGAAACTTCTCGACAAACATGGAGCTAGACTGTAATTTCTAGGAGTTCTCTTGGCAGAGTAGGAAAGTAAACCTCTACATAGGCCTCATGAGACCCTTCTTAAGTTAAGCCCTCATATGTGTGTTAATCAGTGTGGACTGCAGCATATGCAAGTACACTGGTGAACTAGGGCTAAGGTCAAGTAGCTCACTTTTAAATAGTCTGCTTTCCCTAAAATGCGTGGATGGATAAGGGGCATGAACGGTCTTATCTTCCGTTGTCAATCAATTAGTGAACCAATCAACTGGATAGGGAAGAGTCTGCTCTAATTATTTTCAGGGAGAGATAGGACTTGGTGCAGAGAAGACAAGGTCTAGAGAGGGACATGGAACTTTCTGGAGGAGACCTGACCAGGTTGTGCTTGAAGAGAGCAGCAGCAGAGCCTAGCTTTAGCAGAGTCTTTGTCTCTGCCTACAGGAAGTCCTGGTGGGTCTTCATGGAGGCCCCACCCAGGGAACCGAAAATGACATAAAGAAGGTTCCCTCTTAATAACTAACTAACTACACTTATCCGTGATGGACGAGGACAGACTCTTAGACCCACTGACAAAGCTCCTTCACTTTCCTCGATCGGGGATATGAAATCCTCTGTGGGTGTGTATAAAGCTGTATATTGTAAGAGGGGCTTCAGAGCATTCCTGGAGAATAATTATTCTCTCTACATTCTATTTTTCCACAAACCTGTGGAAGCCCTGTTGAATAACACATATATAATACATGTTTACTTTCTATTATATATATAGGTAAGCATACGATAGAATACAATACACATATATAATATGCATACATATATAGTTCAAAGGAGATAACAACCGGAAAGGAATTGAGTTCAGAGAAACTACGAAATTAAGTGTGTGCTAAAGCCCAAGAGAGAAGCCCAACCAGATTCACTGCCATGAGATGCAGCCTGACTCTCAGTGACTCTGCAGGACAGACTCGAGTTTCTCAGGCTTTAGATCGTCGCAGGAGCAGGCTGCCTCATCTGCCTCCGGTGGAGAAAGTTGGAGCCACCCACTTTCACTTAGAAGCCCAATGCTCAACCCACTGCGCCACCAGGGCTCCTTGCCCAAGAGAGATCAGGTGATGAGAGAGGTATTCGGTCCTTTCTCAGGGATATGTCATCACCCCCTGCTGATTACATATTTGTTCAAGAAATCAAACCCACAGAGCACATAGAATGCACCAAGCATCTGCTACATGCGAGGGATTGCATCGTGAGCAACTATGGTAGAGTTTATCCCATATGGAGCATAAGTTTAATGGAGATTGTAAACATTAAGCAAATACTCACACTAGTCAAGGAAGGATTGAGTGGTATCCAAGAGCAGCCAATTTTTCTTCTCTGATTCTTTGATCACGAGGTAACACTCCAATGGCTGCTGCATTCTCTCAAATGCACATCGAGAAAAAAAACCCTGAGCATTTAATGGGGATGGGGTGGTGCTGATGATATAGAGTAGTAAGTACATTAGGGTCCCAGTTTCATAGATTCTGAAAAATTCATCTTAGTTAAGTTACCCTGTAGGCCATTCAGGGACAAGTAGACAAACTAGAGACACCTTGCACCTTGTTAGGTACTGCCCTTTCAGGAGAACTTTCTGCTCTGTATCAAATATAATGATATTCCTTGGAAGAAGGGAGATGAACTGAAGGGTGCCAAGAGTGGAATCCACAGTTGATGAAGTACATATTTCTACTATTTGTGACAAAACTGCCCCTTCTACTTCCTGCACTAGACTTTCAAAGGGATGAATAATCAAAATGCTCAAAGAATTCCCTTAGCCAATAATGCAAGGTCAGATGTCTATATATGGCCTGATAGTGAATAACTGAAAAGCCTTTTTAGTCTGGGGAAATAGTGTGTTGGTATAGAGAGCATGCAGGGCGCTCTGCTACACACTGCAGGGAAGAGGGAAGTTCGTAATCAATTGTCTTTCATGGCAAGACTTCCATATAACAGGGCAAATAATGAAAAGCTATAAGTCAAAATGACCTGTGTAGACAGAAAATATGATAAGGACAAAATATGATAAAATAGTAATAATTTATTAATTATCAAGGGTTCATGAGGGAGGGGGGAGTGGAGAGGGAGGGGAAAAATGAAAAATGGGGAGCTGATTCCAAGAGCCCAGGTGGAAAGCAAATGTTTTGAGAATGATGAGGGCAGTGAATGTACAAGTGTGCTTGACACAATTGATGTGTGTATGGATTGAGGTAAGAGTTGTATGAGCCCCCAATAAAATGATTTAAAAAAAGAAAGAAGGAAAAAAAAAAAAGGTGAGATCATATTCAGGTTCTAGAAATCAGAAAGACCTTCTTGGAAGAGATACATCTTAAAAGATGATTGCTGTTGTTAACTCAGAGCAGCCCCCATGGGAGCAAGGAGCCCCTTGGTGAGCTGCACCTACTGACCCTTCAGCCAGCAGCTGGCTGTTGAACTCTGACAGCCCACTAGGACTTTTAAGAAGATGAGTAGATTTCCAAAGAAGACCAAGAGGCCATTGTAACATCCGGGCCAGTGACACATGAGGATTCTGTTAACGAGTAGGTACATAAATATTAGCACTTGTTGTGGTTATGACTGGTCCTTGAACCGGCTCCCACCCATAGCGTCCAGCGTTGCCGGATCCTGTGCCGTCATCATAATCATTGATATCTTTGAGTGCCTTGGCATGGCTCTGTGACAAAGTTGTCTGTCATTTTGCAGACCCTCTATGGGGATACCTTGTTTTATTGCACCTTGTCGATATTACAGATTTTACAAATCAAAGGTTTGTGGCAGCCATGCATTGAACAAGTCCATCAGCTCTGTATTCCCAGCAGCACGTGCTCGCTCATGTCTGCGCCACATGGTGGGAGTTCTCACAATAGTTCTCACATAATGCTGCTGCTCACTTAGAAACTACCCAAAACACAAACAAAAACAACCCTCCAAACTTCCTGCCATCAAATTAATTCTGACACATAGCATCCCCTATAAGACACGGTAGACATAGTGAATGAAGGGGGGAGTGCAGAGTCGAGACCCAAAGCCCATCTGTAGGCCACTGGAGATCCCCTGGCAGAGGGGTCTCAGGGAGGAGATGAGCCAGTCAGGGTGCGATGCAGCAACGATGAAAAATACAACTTTCCTCTAGTTCTTAAATGCTTCCTCCCCGCCCCCACTATCATGATACAAATTCTACCTTGCAAGTCTGGCTAAACCAGAGGATGTCTCCACTGGTACAGATAGGAACTGGAAATCCAGGGAATCCAGGGCGGATGATCCCTTCAGGATCAGTGGTGTGAGTGGCAATACTGGGAAGGTAGAGGGAGAGTGGGTTGGAAAGAGGGAACCGATTACAAGGAACTATATGTGACCTCCTCCCTGGGGATGGACAGCAGAAAAGTGGGTGAAGGGAGACGTTAGACAGTGTAAGATATGAAAAATTAATAATTTATAAATTATCAAGGGCTCATGAGGGAGGGGGGAGCGGGGAGGGAGGGGAAAATGAGGACCTAATGCCGGGGACTTAAGTGGAGAGGAAATGTTTTGAGAATGATGAGGGCAGTGAATATACAAATGCACTTTACACAATTGCTGTATGTATAGATTGTGATGAGTTGTATGAGCCCCTAATAAAATGATTAAAAAATTTAAAATTTTTTTTAAAAGACGAGGTAGAAATGCACCTGTGGATTTCCAAGCCTGTAAATCTGAAAGGAGTAGAAAGCCTTGTCTTTCTCCCTTGGAGTGGCTGGCAGTTTTGAACTGCTGAACTTGTGGTTAGTAACGCAGCATGTACCCCAGTATAGCCCCAGGGCTCCTTAGTAAACATAACTTTTATATGCACTGGAACACAAAAATACTGTTATTTGCTTTATTTTGGGGGATTGGAACTGAACCTCCCAAAATTTCAAGGTGTGCCTGTGCTTCAACAACCATGATGTTCTTTTCAGCTTCCCGGTCTTTCTGACGACTCATCCAAAGGTCTTTTTGACAGTCCACGGTGTATTCAATATTCTGCTCGAACTGCACAATGTGACTATATCATTTCTATTCTTGTCTTTCTTTTTCTCCATCAAATTTTCACCACCAACGAATTAGTTCTGACTCAAATAAGAACCAACTTTAAAAAGTAATTAAAAAGTAGTCATTTCTAGGTGCTACACCAAAGATTCAGAATTATTTGATTTAGAGCCAAGTGGAAGTTTCCTTCCCCCCCACCCCCCCAAAATTCCCCAGATGGCTCTAGTTTGCAGCCTGCTTTGAGAAACCCTAAGAAGATGACGGTGAGACGCCTCTCACACAGCCTGCTCAACAGATGTGAGCTTTGGTTCCCATTGTCTTGCTGCGAGGGAGCAGCGGTGTGGGCCCAGCCTTCTGATCTACATGCAGGGTTCTTCCCCTTGCCGACAGCAACCTGGAAGGTGGAACAGACGCGTAGAGCAACACATCTCAACCTGACTGCACATTAGAACCAACAAGGACCTGGGTCCTCCCCCGATCGGCTCAGTCTGAATCCCTGTGGGTAGAACTACTAATAATTCCTCTGTATGTTACTTTTATTTTCCAAGTATAATTGATTCACAATTCTGTATCGGATTTAGTTTTCACAATCTGCCTTGTGTTATAACTGCTTGTGTATATTCTCTTCTCCCACGGTGAACCACTGACAATCAAGGACGGTGCTTTGTGCTGTTTTTATACCATGCGGTTTTGTTTTATTCCATCTCTCTCCCCTTACAGTCAACACCCAGCAAAGCACATGGTTTCGGTTCAAGGACTCTGAATTTAAAGAACTGTCAGAGGCTGTAGATAACTATCAGAAACTCTGACTTATCCACTTCAGTGATAGTACTTGCTGTAATTTCTTGTGCTGTCCATTTAGTTTTATATCCTTTCTTCACACTGTAGCCAATACGATCTTTTCAAAATGCAAACCTCTGGTTCTGTTAATGATGAGCAATGGGTATGATAATCAAAACACAAGAAAACAACAGCAACAACAACAACCAAAATCCCTGCTGTCAAATTGATTCTAACTAAGAGCGACCCTATACAGGGTTTCTGGGGCTGTAACCCATTAGAGGAGCAAATAGACTCATCTTTCTCCTGAGCAGTGACTGGGAGGCTGGTCCTGCTGACCTTTCAGTAAGCAGTCCAGTTGTTTACCTGGCAGCACCAGCCGTACTCCTTGCTGGGAGGCATAGTACATCCACAACAGTGTGTTCCATGCATGCTAGTCCCAACAGCCGATCTATTTGGGTGTGTGCATGCTCAAGTCTTATTTACATGGCTCCCAGTGATTAAAAAGTGTGTCCAAGGTTTGAACCACTTCTCTAGGGAAAGATCCAATCCAGGTGGGTCTGAGACCCAGTATCAGAGTTTGGACTGCAATAAATGAGGGCACTGGGTCATCACTGCAGTTTTTAATTGGAGAAGTGACATACACAGAGATGTGCATAAGCTTATAAACCAAAATAAAACTTGTGGATGTTAGAAGGGGACTTAATTACTTCTGCGAGAAGTCCTTTATTCATTTCTCAGTGGACTTATGTAATCGCCTCAGTTGTGTCTCCACTGTCTATACTTCCATAATTATTTTTTCCATTCCCTAGCCCCGATAGCCTTCAATTCATTTGTGGATCTGTCAAAAGGCCACATTTCAGTATATTAATTCTCTCGCTGAATGTTGCAGCTTGAATTCCCCTCTGCTGGTTTCATTAAAATCTAAACGGGAGAGAAAAAGTCGACCTTATCTAGGAGATCCATGTGCACAGGCTCGCCTCATTACCCGCTATCTGTGTGCACATGGATGGTGAGCAGGCATGATCTTACGGACACAGCTCTCTGGTGGTTGGGAAGAAGGAGTCAATGCTAGACAGAGGAGCTCTTTCCCATCACCCCTGACTCTCACATCAAATCATATTTCAATTGTCTGATCCATCCTGGGGCAACCCTAGACTACAACTATGAATATAATAATGTAGAAACCAAGGGCTTAATCTCACTTCTCTGAATAAGCTTGCTTTTTATAAAATAGTCATTGCGTTCGTGGTTCTGCTAGCACAGTCCTGGGGTCAAGGGAGAAAATAACCAACAAATAAAATGCGTGTGTGTGTGTGTGTGTGTGTGTGTGTGTGTGTGTGTGTGTTTCTAGAGCAAAGTTAGAGGTTTCACGTTAAAAAGCCAGGCTAAGCAGTCTCTGCAATTTCCCCTCTTCAGCCTCCCTTCATAGTCAATTGAAACTACAAATTCCAGGGATAGAAAAAATAAAACGTACAGCTTTAAACAACAATAATTTAGCTCAAAGACAGAGAGTGAGACTGCCAGGTACTAGACTGGGCTTCCTACTCTCATAAATGCACAGGGAGGTCACTATGAGTCAGCGTTGACTCAATGGCAATAAGAGACAGAGACACTAACAAGTCCTTATGCATGAAAGCTATGGGAAACGGCCTAGAGGGAATCAAGAGATAGCATGTAAGGACTTGGGGACTGTTAGTCAAAGTTCCATGTCTAGATCCTTACCCTGGGCTCCCCAAAGACATAAGTTGGGGAAGCTTCCGCGAATGGGAAATGAAACTCCTGATGGCAAGGAAGCCAGCCATCTGTCCCAGGCCTTGCATAATCACCCTCCAGAAAAAGAAACCTCCATAAATTGGACCACAAGCCCACATGTCAGCACTGTGTTCACTAGATGCCTAGAGGGAACCATGATGTAAACAGTACCCTGGTTATGGTTAAGGATTGATGTACACAAACTATCCCAATTGTTAGTGCCCTAATAATGCGTATTACTGCTCCTGTTTCTTTGGGTCAGGAATTCCAGCAGGGGCTAATGAAGCATCTTGATTTTGCACCTGAACTCAGTTGGGATGACTTGAATACTCAAGAGAGCTTCTTCACCTCGATCACTGTTGGTGCTGCCTGGAAGTTCTGGGAGCTTCACAGGGAGAGCCAGGCAGTTTCATGAGTTCCTCTTCTCATGAGCTTCTCCAGGACTTCCTTAGAGGAAGGTAGGTGGTTGTAAGAGGGGGTTCTTGGTAGGTGTCATTGAGCCAGTACTGACTCATAGTCACCCTATACACAGCACAGCAAAACACTGCCCAGTCCTGGGCCAGCCTCACAATTGTTTTATGCTTGACTCCATTGTTGGAGCTACTGTACTGATCCATTTTCTTGAGGCTCTTTCTCATTTTCCTTGCCTCTCTACTTGACCAAACATGATTTCTTTCTCCAGGCACTGGTCTTTCCTGCCATGTCCAAGGCATGTGACGGTCTATCTACCCTTGCCTCCAAAGAGCATTCTGGCCATACTTCTTCCCAAACAGGCTTGTTTGTCCTTTTGGCATCTGTAGTACTTTGAGTATTCTTTGCCAGCACCATAATTCAAATGCATCGATTTTTCTTCCGTCTTTCTTATTTATTGCCCAACTGTCACACGCACATGAGGCCATTGAAAATATCGTGTCTTGGGTCAGGGACACCTTAATCCTCAAAGGAACCTCTCTGGTTTTCAACACTCTAAAGAAGTCTTGGGCTGCAGATTCATCCAATTAAATGTTTTCTTTGACTTCTGCTTCCATGAGCATTGATTGTGACTCCAAGCAATATGAAATCCTTCCAATCACAATATTTTCTCCATCTACCATGATGCTACCTCTTGGCCCAGTTGTGAGGATTTGGGTTTCTTTCACACTGAGTTGTAGTCCATACTGAAGGCTGTAATTCTTGATCTTCATCAGCAAATGCTGCAAGGCCTCCTTGCTTTCAATACGTAAGGTTAAGGCATTTACATGTTGTAAGTTGTTAACAAGCCTTCCTCTGTTTGATGCCACATTCTTCTTCATATAATTTAGCTTCTCTGGTGCTTTGCTCGGCAGGTAACTTGAATAAGTATGGTGAGAGATACAACTATGACACACACTTTTCCTGATGTTAAACCATGCAATATTCCCTTGTTTTGTTCACACAATTGCCTCTTGCTCCACGTACAAGTTCTGCCTGAGCACAATGAAGCGTTCTGAGAATCCCAATCTTCTCAAGGTGACCCATAGCTGGGTATGACCCAGCCCTGGAGGCATGAAGCTCCCCTTCCACTGGTCAAGTATGAGTCACATTCCTAGCCAATATTCAAGGTGAAGGATAACACAAGGGTATAGACAATATGAAATATGGTTTATTGGAGGGGGGGGGTCATATTTGAAAACTAACTATAATACTCCTATAATTGTGCCTTGTGTCAGTATAAGACTGTTGTGGAGGAAAATAAAGGGAACTATAGGAAAGAATTAGGAAGCAAAAGACATTTATAGAGGTATAAATATAGACATGTACATATGTAAATATATTAATATATAGCAATAGGGATATAGGTCTATGTACATGTATTTATAGGCTAAATATCAAGGTAAGCAGATGGACACTGGGCCTCTCCTCAAGTTCTCCCTCAATGCAAGAGCACTTTGTTCTAATAACCTGGCATTCTGTGATGCTCACCTTCCTGACATAATTGCTGAAGTAAAAAATGGGTGCATAAGCTAATGTGGTGAAGAAAGTTAATGGTGCCCGGCTATTAGAAGATATAGTATTTGAGACCTTAAAGACTTGAAGTTAAACAAGCAGCCAACTAGCAGGGAATCAACAAAGCCCACATGGAAGAAGCACACCAGCCTGTGTGATCATAAGGTGTCAACAAGCAGGGATCAGAAGACACAAAACAATCATATCTATGCAAACAAGGGGGCTCTGAATGGAGACCCAAAGCTCATCTGTAAACAAGTGGACCTCCTCTCACAGAAGGATCCCAATGAAGGAATGAGCAGCCAGGGTGCAGTATAGGACCAATGAAACACACAACATTCCTCGAGTTCTTTAATGCTTTCTCTGCATCCCTCTCCCCACTATCATGACCCCAATTCTACCTTACATATCCAGCTAGACCAGAGCATGTACACTGGTACAGATAAGAGCTCTCAACACACGAAATTCAGGACAAATAAACACCTCAGGAACAACCATGGGAGTATCAATCCCCTGAGGGTAGAGGGAAGGTAGGGGGAGAATGGAGGAACCGATTGCAATGATCGACATATAAGCCCCCCCCGCCCCCCCAAGAAGATGAACAGAAATGTGAGTAAAGAGAGACTTCAGACAGTGTAAGATATGAAAATAGTAATAATTTATAATTTATCAAGGGTTCATGAAGGTGGGCGGGTGGGGGAGGGAGGGAGGGAAAAAAGAGTAACTGATATCAAGGGCTGAAGTAGAAAGAAAATATTTTGAAGATGATGATAATGACATATGTACAAATATGCCTGAGATGGTTGATGTATGGATTGTTATAAGAGCTTTAAGAGCCCTCGATAAAATCATTTATATATATAATTTTTTTTAATGTAAACATTTCTAGAAACACAGGCTCAGAATAAGTCAACCCCAAGGGTGCTGTCCAGAAGTGATTATACAACTAACTGGAGGACCCATAGGGATCCCTCAGTGATCCCAAAGGTGATAGATGACTCCCCTGGGAGATGAATACAGAAAGAAGACCACCACCACTTCCCAGCAGAACTTGGGCGTCATCTCCCAACGGGACCTGCCAACCCCCCAAAGGTTGACCCAATGGGAGTCCATAGGATTACCCCAGCCAAAATCTTGGTAAAGCTTCCTGGTTAAAGTTTCCATTTTAGGAAGGAAGCAGGGATTGGAGGGATTAAGCGGGCTATTTACTGACAATAGCATACATAGATGAGTGCTGTTGGGACCAGTGGGCAAATGGGCAAAGAATATTTTTATTAATTTTGACGGAATAAACCCACATGCTTATCTATAAGAAATGGTACTAAGGTTACAAATAGCCACCTCTCAGGCCAGCAGCAGGGGTCTCTGAAAAGAAGCCTCACTCGGCATCCCAGGCAAGTACATTTCACAGCAAAGGCGTGTTCTCAGATGAACAGAAATGACAAGTCCCATTGTGCCCGTCTAACTGTAGGAAGATTAATTGAGGAACCTGATGTGGGGAAGTTCAAGCCCGCCAAGCCCAGCTGTCAGAGCAGGTATTCAGCATTGCAGCAAGTGCTCCTGTGTGTGCCTGAGGCTCCAGAAAGCCGCAGAGATGATGGCCTTGTCATTTGGGTTGCTTGGAAGGGAGCCACGAAAGAACGCCTAATGTAGTCCATTCAGTCGCTCATGCTTGCAAAGGTGATGCTGTCTCAAGCCAGGATTGCTCTTGGCAGAAGCAAATGGGAATGTGATAACACAAAGTTCTTCCCCAAAGAAATCCTCTCATTGAAAGACAGTCAGGCTCAAGTAGCTCACACGCCGAAATGGGAGTCACAAAACCTTCACATCATTGGAATCTCTGCTGAGAAATTGCCAGTCCCTCTCTCAGTTTCCTAGTGCTATTACAGCACAAATACCACACTGCCTTTAAAGAGCAAACATTTAATTTCAATATAAGAAGGCTAGAAGTCCAATATCAAGGCATAGGCTAGTGAGGAAGGCTCTCACTCTATCACTCCTTTGTCTCTGAGGAAGATTCTATTTTTTTCAGCTTCTGTTCCCAGGGTCCTTGACCATCTTCATGTGGCCTAGCATCTATTTTCCCATATATGCTTGCTGGGTTTGTGTCTGTTCTTTATGTCTGCACTGTCCTGCATAACTCGGGAGTGGTTAGGCTTAGGACACGGCCTACATGTTAAGGCCACATTAATGTAACAAAGACTACCCTGTTTCCAAAAATGACAACACCTGCAAGTATACAGGTTAGAATTCCAACATACAGGTAAGGCTATTTAATTGGGAGTATTTAATTGGGACTATTTAATCCCAAATAGTCCATCTAATAGAGCATTCTGCATGACTTTATCTTAAACATGTGGGAGAAGGAATCACTAGCTTCCCCTACTTGAGTCCTCCTGTCTGAAATGGGATCGTTGATTTGCTCAAGCCCAGGTGATGTGAACATAAGGGATGACGTGCTACCACTTTATCCAGGACACACCTCAATATGACTCCTGTGCTCGCTTCACCTTCCGTAGCAAGTGTGGAGGTCATCTGCTGAGAAACTGAGTCCTTGGATCAAACTGTCTTGGGTCACTGCCTCCTTTGGGGAGGGTTTGCTGCTGTAACTCCAGATTAGTGGACTCATCTTGGTAGCCCCAGGGGCACTATGGCACTGGGGCTGTCACACAGAGGGGAGGCCTTCACAGAAGCAGCCCCTAGAGTGAAGCTTCGTGTCAGCCGGGAAGGACGTAAGCAGACACAGTCTGAAGATAACCTTCTAGAAGAAAGTTGAGTGCAACCACGTGCAGCGTGAGGGAGATATTGCCTTACAAATACAAAACAGATAACCCAGGAGCCCAAATGGCGATATGGATGGTTTCCAGAGCTGAGACTCCCAAAATGAAGTACAAAGGGCTTTCAAAAATGAGCTGCTCAGGGAGTGCAGCAGAGCAGCCAGGGGAGCAAAACAATGAAGTTACCAGGGAATCCAGAACATAGACTTTTGACTCGAGGGGCAAGGCTTGGAACCTCATCAGACCTGACTGGAAAACATTCATAAGGGTCAGCAGACAGGCCTGGAACTATTTTTAGGCTTCCCCTCCCCCCACCCCCCTGTCTATCTATATAAGGTAGGCAAGATAAACAATCCCAAAGAGAAAACAATGGGACCAATGGCTCCAGGGGAGACATGGGATAGGAGAAGGTGGGGGAAAGAAAGGGAGTAAGCCAACAAATGCAGGCATAAGGGAACAACAAGAGATCTAAAATCAATAGTGAGGAGGGCATAGAATGCCTGGTGGGGTTTGATCAAGCGCAGTGTAGCCAAGAGGAATTATGGAGAGATGAATAAAGGCCGAACATGCTAGCAGGAGAGGGGGATGACTCATGTCTAATACAGGAAAACAGTCTTGAGATGAGAAGTGTGCTCTTAATTCTGACCATAAGGAACCTCTTTGCTGGGTCACGATGATCATGCTAAAGGCACAACCACCCACTCACCATAGTAGGAAAATGACAGATACATGAGTATATCTTTTATAACCTATAACATGACAGCAAGCTTTACTCCCTGCTCTCCACCACCACCACCACTTTTACCTAAGACAAAGGGGGAATCTGAGCATTGCCGGGAAGCCACACCTTTGTACATACTTTAACTTTTACCTAGGAGGAGCAGGAGAGCACAGATATGGGGAGCAGCTTCCAGAAACAACATTTGGTTCAAACCAAGCCGTGCCCCTAGCTCTTATGAAATCATAAGTATTTGATTTTTTCCCCTCCTATTTCCTCATGTTTTCCAAATGTTGATTATTGCTAATTTTACCAGAAGCTCTTATACCATAGTGGTTACACACTGGGCTGATTAAATTCAAGTTCAACAGTTTAAAACTGCCAGCCACTGCTGGAGAAAGATGAGACTTTCTACTCCCGTAAAGACTTACAGTTTCGGAAGCCCGCAGGGACAGTTCTAGCCTGTCCTACATGGTTGCTCTGAGTTGGAATCCCCTTGATGGCAGTGAGTTCAATTGTAGTTGTTATTTTTAATTGTGAATTTTGGAGTCCCTGGGTAGTTAAGTTAACATCCTCAGCTGTTAACCAAAAGGTTAGAGTTCACTCAGATGCACCTCAGAAGAAAGATCTGGCAATCATTTTATGAAACAAACATCAGTCATTGAAAACCCTATGGAACTTAGGTCTACTTTGACACAAGGCATCATAGTGAGTTAGAGTCAACTTGATTACAACTTATTTTTTCAGTCATGATTTGACTAAAACTTTTTCAGTACTGTACAAGTACCTCCCCCTGTCCCCAACCCACACTCACTCCCACTTCCTTCATTTATCCTCCTCCTGCACACCTTCCATTTCCACCCTGCTATGTGATTCCTGAAGACCTAGGGGATGAAATGACGCAGCGACTGCAGCGAAGGGCTGAAGCACAGCAATTGTGAGGATGGTGCAGGGCCAGACAGCGTTTCATTCTGTTTTTCAGAGGGTCATTATGAGTCAAAGCTGACTCAGCAGCGCTTAACAACAAATGCGATTCTTGAGCAAACAGAACCACACCATAGGCTGTTCATGCCCCTGGGATGAGAATCTAGTGGCTTAAGATTCTGAACTCCTTCCTCTGTCTCCATTCCCGGTCTTCCACGTGTGACCATCTTTTTCTGATTCTTGCCAACATAGATACATTGGGAGCCGATTAGGAGCCCTGGTGATATTGTAGTTATGAATTGGGCTGTAATCCACAAGTTCAGCAGTTCAAACTCACCAGTTACTCTATAGGAGAAAGATGGGGCTTTATGCTCCCATAAACAGTTATAGTGTTGGGAATGCAATGGTGGGGGGTAGTTTTATCCTATCCTATAGGGTCATTATGAGTCAGCACTGACTCAATGGCAGTGAGTGAGGACCAGATTAAGTCATGTAGAGCCCTACAGCTGTCCATGTCACCACGGCTCCTCTTAGCAATAGAGAAGCCAGCAACCCTCTTTTTGGTAGACTTTATTTGACACCAGAAAACCCCACTGCCAGAGACATTTTATTTCCCACTTTGTTCTGATGTCAAAGGTTCTTTTTAAGACATGACACAACCATTGAGCTAAAATACAAAAGCTACAAGTATAAGCGACCTGTTGAGTTTCATCAGACATACATGTGTGTATGTGTGTGTTAATGTCTCAAATGTACATCTTTTAAGTAGATTATATGACAGGAAATGGAAAGATGAAATGCCTGAGTGTTTATTTGTGAGGCAACTAAAAAATACAAGTGCTCTGGCAACACCAAAGGCCAGCACTGTGGAGACGGTCCTTGGGGGTACACCTTGGGGGAAGCGCGTCCCTCACTCCTGCTTCTATCCGTCTCCACTGATTTCTCTGCTGGGGTCCTGCATTGCGTGTTGCACTGCTTACCTCAAAATCAGTAGTTCAAAACTACCAGCTGCTCATCGAGAGAAAGATGGAGCTTTCTACTCCCAACGAGCTATAGTCTTGGAAACCCACAGGGGCAGTTCTACCTACAGGGCCACGATGAATTGGAATTCACTGCATAGCAGTGAGCTTGAACTTTTCAGTTTGACCATCACAAATGATCACAAATGTGCAGATTACAACAGCACAAGGTGACTCCCTTGCTGTTCTGAAAGCCATAATTGTCCAGAGCAGGGTGCCCATCGACACTGGATGCCTTCTGAAGATTGGAAGGAAGAATTCTTCCTTCCCTTTCCAGCTTCTGGTGTTCCGACGCATTCCTTGGCTTGTGGCAGCATCACTCCAACCTTTATCTTCATTATCACTTGGCACTGACTACATCATCCCCTCTTCTTCTAGGGACTACAGTCATTGGAGTTATGACCCACCCTAAAATCAGCATTCTATTATCTTGTGATACTTAACTAATGATATCTGCAATGATCATCTCTCCAAATAGGGCCACATTCTGAGGTTTCAAGAGAACATGAATTTTGAGGGGGCATAACTCAACCCACTCTACTGGTCATGCCTAAAATGACTGCTGCTATGAGTCACCCTCAAGTTGCTCTGACTCACATTGACCCAATGGATTACAGAATGAAACATTGCCTGACATCCTGCACTCTCTGGGATGCTGGAAATTAGGCGATGTTCTGTTGCGATCCACAGGCTTTTCATTGACGAATTTTCAGAAGTAGACCATCCAATATTTCTTCCTAGTCTGTCTTAGTTAGGAAACTGCTGAAATGGATCAACCATGAGTATTTGAAGTACCAGTGCCTTAGATTCCAGCATTATACCAACATACAAACCACTGCAGTACAACAAAATAACAAAGGTTTGGAGAACCCCAAATGTGGCAGGCCCCAAGTACTCAGTTGGGCCTTCAGGTTCAGGGTCAGCCCATGGAGGAGAACTGCTCCGAAGCCCTGGGATTGCCAAGTGTATAATATTCGTAATTTACAGGGGTGGTACGATCTGTCGTGGAACAGTGAGTAATCATAGGACAAATAAAGCAAGGTTGTGTTCAAGAACTGAAGGCAAGCATTTTTGTCTGCATGTATCCTGCCAGGGAGATATTGACTGTCACCATCAGTTTCAAATGCCTGCCCTTCCATTCATTTAGAAACCCCAAAGGTCCACCGGGCCAATAGAGGCACCACCATGGCCCATCAGTGAGTGTAAGCACGAGAATAAACACATGCCTGGTCAGACTCTCCTGTGAGGTCTCCTAGCATGATCTTTTGGGCTAACACTTTCAAATGTTTTCACTTAAGCACTAAATGTTGAGGACGCCAAGAACTTTGCCTGTGTGGGTGAGCTTATGTCTATAGATATCTACCCTTTTAGAAATTAGAATTCAGGACTTCCAAAAGATAATTGTCAGTTCATTTAAAACAACACTACTAAAATATTAACATGCAACATGTGTTATTTTTTCAAAACCTGTATTTTCCAAGACAACCATTATCAACATGTTGAACATCCTTGTCTGCTTCTATGTCCTACCTGCTGTGATACTACCGTGTTACATAGCCTTTGACCAATCCCACTGTGAGCATGTGCGTGAATAAAAGTGAGGAGGGAAGATAGTGTCCTTGTTGTGAAAATAACTTTAACTTTGCAGACCTCTCCAATGGGTCTCAGGACCCTCACGTACATACTTGAAAATCACCGTTTCAGCAATAGGGCTATTCGGAAACTACCTTCTCCTTGGTGCCTGAGTACCACTTGCTAGTTAAGAAAAGGGAGGCCAGAAAGCTGCTTCATGATTAAAAGCGTGCTTTGGTTTTTGTAGAACAACCTTGGACAGGGATACAATTGAATGTGTGGAGATTTCTCTGCTGAACCTCGGTGTTAGTGTGTCTGGGGACAAGAGAAGCATCCGCCATGGTGTATCCATTGGGGGATGAAAAGTATGGGACAATAAACAGGGGACATCATGAAGTCCTGAAGCATCCACACTTGTAAACTGAAGAGAAGAACTACATGTTTTACCTCACTTTATTCACACTTGCACTCACACGCACACATACAATTTACACATATACCCACAATTCCAGCTCAAGGCAACACACATAGACATGCAAGATCTGGGATTTATGGTCATTCATTCATTCTACCTGAGGGATTACATGCTCAACCACGTTCCCAGTAGACGAAAGTGAGAATTCAAAATTGGACACACCTTGGTTTAATAGCAGCTCATCCTCTGGGTGGTATGATGTCCATGCCCTGGGCCGCTAAACAAAAAGTGTGAGGCTCAACTACACTGGAAGGTACCTTGGAAGAAAGGCCTGTCAAACTACTAACCAAAAAATTCATTCATTAAAAACACTATGGATTAAAGACGATTTCATCATTGGGGACGGGGAGAGAAGGAAAATATTCTAAAATTGATGTGGTAATGATCGTATAACTCTTCTTGTTAGGACTGAACCACTGGATTGCATGACATGTGGATTATGTGCCAATAAAACTGTTAAAAATAAAATAAAAAAAGAGCTATAGCCAGGGTGGGGGTGGGGGGCTTTGGAAAACAGAAACCAGTTCTATTCTGATACAATTTGATTCACAATATCTTGACCACAACTGATGTCTGATTGCTTGTTTGTGGGGATGGGGTTTGTGATTTTTTTTTGTTTGGTTTAGTTTGGTTTGGACTACCTTGATGGAAAAGCTCCCAGGACTAGCAAAGAGCAGAGAAAGTACAGTAGAGGATAAAATATCTCTTGCAAACTGGTCCTTCATCCAGAACCCACTGGATGTGGTCACTAAACCAAAAGCGTACAAATGTGCCAACCCTAAAAACTGCATGCAGTGCAGTTGGTACAAAGGGTGGACCAATAAGATGGTCACATGATTGGCTATTGGAGCGGCCAGCAGAGAGAGAAACCACCCTCAGAGAGTGCCCACGCTGTTTCTGCAAAGACACTGCCTCCCTGCACATCCACTGGAAGAGAGGAGAATGCGGTTATTTCCTCTCTGTTCATTTAGATGCTGGTCTCTGGCATACATTGCTGCAAAATGTTTTCTTTCTCACTTCTTCGGAGAATGGAGCCATCTGGTAGCATACTGGATAATTTAGAGCTTTGCCAAAACAGCAGGTGACTCAGAAATGAGCTTCCACGAGGAAAAGAAACAAAACACACTGCCCTGGATAATGATATTGTTCTATCTGTAGACATTGTTAAGAAGTTTCAGAAGTACTATGGGAAATAAGCAAAAAACCATTTTTTTATACAGCAGGCACCTTACGAAATAAATATAATTTTATCTCATACCTGGGTCTGTAATGAGGATTTAAAATGTGTACTGCTGCCATCGTTCATTTCTAAATCATCAAGAGAGTGTTTTCATTCTTCTATGCATAACAATTCAGGTGGACTTATTCAAGCATGTGGCTAGCAGTCCTCAATGCAAACGGTCCTAATTTCTCACTTTAAAAATGTGGGGAAAATGAAAAGTCCCATTATTGTTTGAAAACCACCATGTGCAGAACTCTAATGCCACAATGAGACAGAAATCGACAATAAGTTTAAGACAGGTGGAGGTGAATTCAGGAACACTACGCCAACAAGCCCTCTATGCTGCGCCGTCTCTGCTGAATCTTGATCTGACACTGCAAATGGGCCCCACCCTAGAAGGGGGAACTACCCCTCATGTGCTTTGAGCCCAGCAGAATATAGTGGGGTTTTTTACCCTATTCTCTATTTTCCACAATAAAATACAAATCCCACAAGGAAAAAATAGTCAGGGAAAGTTCAAGATTTCATGAGAAAGTAACAAAATGGCATATGCAGATATTCATGCCTTGCACAATTAAAATTAAATGCTTAAAAACACTTAAAAGTTGTATTGGGTTGAATAATGCCCTTCCAAAATTCATGTCCACTGGGAACCTCAGAATGTAATTTTATTTGAAACAATGTATTTGCAGGTATAGTTAGGTAGGAAGAGGGCATACTGGATTATAAAACCAGAAACCACTTCCATCGAATCAATTTTGAATCATTGCAACCCCGTATAGGTTCTCTGAGACTACAGGCAAGCAGATAGCGCCATACTTCTGAGGAGTCCCTGACGGGCTGGGAGCCTGACCTTGCAGTTCACCATCTAGTATTTCCCCAACAGAGCCACCAGGGATCACTACTAAATTATAGTGGACCTTGAGCCAATGAATAGTGTCCTTAAAGACACAAAGGAAACAAAAATATTGGAAAGAGGAGACAGAGGCAGACAGAAGTGATACAGTCACAAGCCATGGGACATTCAAAACCACTAGAAGCTCGGAAGATCCTTCAGAGGGAACACAGACCTGCTGATACCTAATTTCAGGTTTCTAGTTTAGAGAACTGAGAGAAAATACATTTGTGTTGTTTCAAGCCATCAAATGTGTGGTGATTTGTTACAGCAGCTACAAGAAACTAAGACAAAGGTGTTTTTATAATCAGTTGAAGCCTGAAGTAGAATTAAAGGACCCATGGATAAAGAAACCATGGTCTAAAAGACCTGAAATTGTTAGCACACAGATCAGCATCCAGAATGTATGCATGCCATGGTCATAAACTGAAAGTGACTGTCAAATATTACTATAGAGAATGTATATATAACATGAATATGCATTTATGACATCCCCTCACAGAAGGGTCACCAGGAAGGAATGAGTCAACCAGGGTTAAATATAGCACTGATGAAACAAGCAATATTCCCCTAGTTCCTTGTGGCTTCCTCAACCCCACTATCATGACCCCAATCCTGCCCTTCACTGCGGGCTAGATTGGCGCATGTGCACAGGTACAGATAAGAGTTCAGGAATCCACGTCACATAAAGCTCTGGAGAACAGAAATGGGAGTAGTGATATCAGGAGTGTAGGGGGAAGTTGAGGAGAAAGGGGGGAAGAAACCATGGAGGAAGGGAGATAGCAGTTGGTGGTAGATACCAAAATAATAATAATTCATAATTTATCAAGTGGTCACCAGGTGGGGAGGGAGAACGGAGGGTAAAAAGAGGAGCTGATATCAAAGGCTTAAATAGAATGTAAATGTTTAGAAAATAATGATGGTAACATATGTACAAATATGCTTGATACAAATGATGTATGGATTGTTATAAGCACTGTAAGAGCCCCCAATAAAATGATCTTCAAAAAGCAAAAATAAATAGATCTTTTAAATGTATATGCATTTAAATAAGTCTTTTAATAGAAAAATTTCTCAAGGGATTAATTAAGGATGACTGTAAAGTTTTCTAAGCAGGATTATAATTTATAATGTAAATGCTATAAGAAAGAATTCACTCTGATCATAAAAACTGAAGGTCAGAGAATTTATTCAAAGAAAGAATTATTACACCTGGATGATGAAAGATACTCTGTCTACACAAATGAAAACTGATGATTTTAACTAAAATCTTCTCACACAGGTAATATAGTTTGTGAAATAAAGAAAGTACAATGTAATCATTTGTCTGATTAATTCCTGGTGGAGGTCACAAGTAGGGTGGCTAAGGACGGGGAAAGGCTTTGAACGGGGCTTCAGGAGTTTCCGTCAGAATGTCAGAATGCTTACAATGAACGCTTTTCAGAACAGGTTATGAAAATGTCAACATTGGTAGATGACACTCCTAGAGACGAGCATCGGTAATAAGAATTAACACCAGGGCTCTTATTTTAGAAATTGCTTGCTTGGTGAAAGCTGGTTGCCTAGGATATTTTAGTAGAATCTAACATTCCAAGTTTTTCTTGAGAATTTGATTCTATATCTATTTCATGAAAGGAATATGTCTTAAGACCAGTTTACACCAATGCGCCTGTTTACTACATACTTCAGCATTCCCTCTCTTGGGATTTAGTTCCTCTACATCATGGCTTGACTATGGAGAAAGCATTGCCCTGTTTATGATGTCTATCAATCAACAGACTCAGATAATAAGAGCTTATCAGGAGATAGGCATTTACTTCCATGCAGGCAACTGGGTAAAAGAACAATCTAATTCATCAGCAACTGAATTAAATTTAATCATTCAGTTTTAGTTTAAAAAAGGGTTTTATCTCTCTCCCATACATTAGTTATAAAGTGAAAAGAAAAAGTAGAAATAAAAGAAAGATGAAATTGATTATGCAGATAATAATTTATACCTTTTACAATGTATACCAATACAAGAGAACAATTTATATAAAACTCCATGAAGTCCGTGTCAATGAAAAAGTAGGTCACCTTAATCAATAAAGTTCTGGCTGCTTTGAACCTCGTGCTTTTTAGAAGAATTGACAATGGGACCTCAAAAGTTTGTGTGGGAAGCTTAGGGGGCAATGATTTTAAGGTGATGGTGGTGGAATAATGGGGGTGGGGGTGGGGAGGATCATGAGAAAGCCATAGAGTATTTTGGGGGGAGGGGTCATTATTATTAGTTGAGATTTAATATGTATATCATATCCTTCCATATTTCAAACACATCAAGTAAAATTGTACAATTGCTACCATAATCAGTTTCCTAACTTCTTTTTCTACACGGACTCCTTGACATCGTCATACCCCCTCCTCACCACCACTGTACCACTATGCCATCGTTTTTAATGGAGCCCCGTTCAACGCTGACACAAATGGGTCATCATGAGTCAGAGCTAACACAACACCAAGTAATTTGCTGGCGGCACCATTCACGTTTCATGGACAATGATGGCGTGGTAGGGAGCAATATGAGAGATAACTCTCACCAGGTCATGGACGCAAATCCAAAGAGAGATAATGGCAGTTCAAGTCCACACAATGGTAGTAGAGATGGGGGGAAAAGTGGGCAGACTCAAGTAGTTCTGAATAAAAAACGGATGTATGTAATTGGATAAGTTAGATGTGGGAGTAGGGGTGAGTAGTTGGGGCTGGAGATCATTGTAGTGCAGTGGTCTAGAACCAATGGATGCAAGCGTTGCAGGATGCCAAGAAATCAGAGGAATTGGAAAGTCTTCTTCGGGAAACCTGTGCTTCCTCTTTACTATTCAAAGATGAAGAAGAATCTGCCAAATGGAGAAGCCAGAGAGAGTATTTCAGCCCAAAGCCCCATTATTTGACCTGTCTCACGAGGACTTTTCCCAGACACACTGCAAACACATTGACTGGATGAGTCTGAACATTTTCAAAGACGGAGAAAAGTAGTGTTTAATCTAGAAACTGTGAACAAGTTAAGGCCGAGCAAATCCATCCATCCTTCCTGGTGGCCTTAGTCCCGACACTACAGTCAAGCCTCCTTGGCAAAAAGAGGCAATTCTCCAGAGGGCCTCATTTGCTCTTGCAAGGAAACCTCTTGTGAATCTTGTACCAGGCAGGCAGAATGCAGTTGCAATTTCTAGGACATTTTCCTTTGACCTCAAAGACTTGCAATAGCTGAGTGATTTCCCATTGCCCAGTAATGATCACCAGGAGCTTCGTTGGGCCTGAGGGGTCCTTTCCCCCAAGGCCCGGCTCCACAATGCCATCCAGCAGATCCAGGTCCCTGTCACAACCGGAGGAGCCATCAAGCCGACAGTGTTCTCCCCAAGGAGCCCAAGTGTCTATGGATTTGAACAAAGCATCCTTTTCTGAGCAGGGTAACTGGGACACCAATTTCAAAAGAGTGAGAAATAAAGACAGTCTTTAATTATAGTCTGTAGCAAACGTTTGAAGTAGGAAAAGTCACAGTGATTTCCATTTCAAATCATCATTAAATCCATTATCAAAAGAGTTCTTTTCTACAGTTAGTCAACATTTCTTATCACTTATAGTTAGTATAAACAATAATAAAAAATATTAACATCTGTTATAGTTTGTGAGGTTGTGAACATACCTCAATATAGCTTTATAAATAATCATATGAAAAATATCCTCATTTCTGCAGATGTCAGAAAGAAACATTGTGCATTTAGTTGAATAAAACCCCATCTATTTTTCACATGAAGAGTTAGTCTAACTTGATTTTAAAGGATATGCTGCTATTAAGAAAGAGCCACACTCCTTATACTTTCCCTTTAACACTTGCCACCTAAGGTCAAGTCCCAGCTTAGACTTAATTTAGACTTCCTTACCATTGCCTTCTGTAACTGGATCTGGAAATAACATCTGGCTAGCATAGAGGAAAACATCAAAAGATTCAGAAAAGCAAACCTAAGAAATTCTACAGAAAGACAACATGATAAACATGCTAAATTAATTTCCCCAAGACTTTACTAATCTTTGTTCACAGTTTCATACTAATTTATCCAGGAACACCATATAACACCACATCGTTCCTGACATTTAATTTCTCCTCCCAGGATTGGGAAGGTTCCTTCTTCCTAAAGGCATGAAACATTTGTGTGGATAAAGCATGTTCATCAGAGGAAAGAAAACACACACCCTATTTCAATCGGTCTAGGTGAGTCTCAGGACATTAAATTTTTATTTATTTTTTTTACCTGACCCCACGTTATTCTCCATTGGGAGACCCTGGAGCACTAATCTGGGGAACTTTGCCAAGGGATTTTGGTGGTATCCACACAGCTGTAAAGAAGTATCGTTTTGAGTTGGAGATAAAACAGCAATTCTCTGTGTCATCAGCAGGAGGGACTTGGAAAGTCAGTGAACACCCTAAACCTCAATGACCCCATTTGTTAAAACAGGCTGACGAAGTTTGGAGATCCTCTGTGACCACCCTCACTTCTGACACTGGTTGCAAATCCAAGTGTCCCCAAAGACCACCCACAGGTTTGATAATTTGCTACAAGGACTCACCAAACTCACTTTAAAATGCTACCCTCATGTCTACGAATTCTTATAGTGAAAGCATACAGATTAAAATCAACCAAGGGAAGAGACACATAGACAGAGTTCCAGAAAGTACGAAGCGTAAAGCCTTCAGTGAGGTCAAGGAAGCAAACATCTCCTAGCCACAATGGAGGACAGCTAGAAACTGACTCTAGATTCTAGAAAAGCTAAGCAAGAGGCAGAGGTGCCCGTGGAAGCACCGAGCAGAAGATTTCAAAGGGCAGCTGAGAAGACAAAGTATTGTTGTGAACCGGGCCAGGACCTAGAGTTAGAAAACCCGCAGGGAAGAACACCATCAGCATTTCTCAAGCTGGAAAAATGAAGACAATACTCAAGCCTCAAGTTCCAAATCGTTGCAGAAGTCCATTGACAGGGACTGGGCAGAAATTCCAGCTGGACTCCAAGAGGATGTGCAACAAGGCCTGTCATTGCTGTCATCAGATAGCTCTTGACTGAAAGCAAAAAAAAAAAAATAGGAGAAAGATGTTTACTTGTGCTTTGTAGACGTTGCAAAGGCATTTGGCTGTGTGGAGCATAGCAAACTGTGGGTAACACGAAGGAGGATGGGAATTTTAGAATTCGTGATTATGCTCTTGTAGAACCTGTGCATAGACCAAGAGGTGGTCCTTCCAAAAGACAAGGGCAGGAATGCTGACGAGTTTAAAAACAGGACAGGTGTGTGTAGACTCATTGTACTTGTTCAGTTTGTATGTTTAGCAAATAACCTGCGAAGCCGGACTAGCTGAAGAAGGATCGAGCATCACAACTGGAGGAAGATTCATTGACACCCTGTGAAATGCAGATGATGCAAACCTTGCTTGCAGAAAGTGAAGAGGACTTGAGGCATTTACTAGAGCAAAAGAGCTGCAGGCCGAAGACTACAGTTTTCAGTATGAATTACATCTCAACATCACAATAACGAAATTCCTCACAACTAGACTAATAAGTAACATCATGATAAACTGAGAAAAGGTAGCTAATGTTTGTCACCAACTTGTTTGTAAACAAGAAGTGGAGGCTATTCTTCAAACACTTATGCCGGATTTTCCAATTCACTTATTAACCATGAACCGCAGGAGGGGTAAG